>NC_083285.1:40760497-41097997 GCF_963506605.1 Zootoca vivipara
AAGAAATAAATTGTCTCACCTGTGCCAGGAATATCACTAGGGAGGGTGTTTTGTTTCCAGATGAATGATGGTTTGTCTGTCTTTGGTACTGTCTCATTCAGATGAGTGTCAAACCGTAGGAGGGCCTTGTACTAGAATGAGAAAATAGAAGAAGGTTTTAGTCTGAAACTCCTTTTCCCAAGAAAACTCATGGATGTGAATATAATGTCAGCCAAGGACCTCAGTCACTCTCCCCACACTTTTCATCCCTCCATCCTGGATCCCTTGCATCTCCACCATATTGAGCTGGTTTTGGTTGGCTTGTTAACAGAGTCCCTTTGCTTCTTTCTTCACACAAGCTGTGATTGAACCAGGAAGCTTCTAATTAACCATGGCATCCCATTTTACCTGAACCCTGGTTTAATATCCTGGGTTGTCCCATAGCCTGTAACCATAGTTTCCTGCCCAACTTCTGAGTCACCAGGGGAGATTTCCTTCCTTTTTCCTGTATGCATTTATCCCTCACATTATTTTCCTTCACTCAAAATAGATTGCTTTCAACGACTATCACTCTGCTCAAGCTAGGTAATAACAGCACTATTCAACTCTGTGGGCCAAACTAGAAATGAAAGCATTCACACAATTTAGTAATTGCAAAAATTATTTCCCAGCAGCAAATAGCATCCATGGCAGAAGGGGGACCTCCATCAGGACCACGGCATGAGCTTTATCCCATTGACATTGCTGTGGCCGTGATTTAAAGCTCTCCCTCTCCAGCTACTTTTTGAATCTGGTTAATTGCTCCCCACCCCCACTGTTGTCAAACTTGACTGCTATTTACTTTTAAAATATTATTTGCATGGTTACTAATTGCCTGCATTAACAACGTGTCTATTTTGGTGCTGTGCCTACAAGATTGAATGGGTTGGAGCTAGCTAGAGATACGGTATATAAATATAATTCAAGAAGTGTGCCCATCAGCTCTGAGTAGGAGGTACACAAAGCCTCCAAATTCTTTTTTTTTTGAATGGTAAATATATGAGAAAACCTTTTTGGAATAACAGAGGGCAAGGAGAAATACAAACTGGCACAGTTAGGCAAGGGGAATCTACTGCAGTGTTTTCCGGTGCACCATCTAATAGCTGCCTTTGACGCTAACCATCCACTTCCCCACACCAAAAACCTTCAACAGTCCCTTGGGTTACTTGCAACTCCAGCTAGAGGCATGGTTTGTTTGACCCTATGCTTACTTCTAAAGTACCGGTATTTGTCGTGTACATAAGGGTGAGATTGACATCAACATCCCCAAATTTATCCAGCACTACAGGACCAAGAATACCTGTAAAGAGAAAAATAGTGTAATAGTAAAAGCCTGATAATTTTCCCTGAACATGACGGGGAATCCAGCAGCCCAATATTCACCATTCATCTCACAGTACCTTTCTTATACTGATAATATTCAACAAGAAGAATGAGACTAGTGAGGAAAGACACACTTTGTTAAGGAAAAATTTCGATCTCAATTTCTGTAGGAGGAGCAGGGCATCAGAAGCCACAGCCTGGAAGAGATATTAGATAAGGCTGGGAAAACATGGCAAATGCAACAGGAAGTGGGAATTGAAGATACAGAACTTGGTGCAGACCAATAGATACATAATAAGAAAAACATTATAGAACATTATCTCAATATATGATCAGAACAGAGAGACTCTTACATGTGTAAAGAGGGAAAGCATTACAGTGGTACCTCGGGTTAAGAACTTAATTCATTCTGGAGGTCCGTTCTTAATCTGAAACTGTTCTTAACCTGAGGTACCACTTTAGCTAATGGGGCCTCACGCTGCTGCCGCGGCGCAATTTCTGTTCTCATCCTGAAGCAAAGTTCTTAACCCAAGGTACTATTTCTGGGTTAGCAGAGTCTGTAACCTGAAGCGCCGGTAACCCGAGATACCACTGTATTCAATATGGAGGCAGGGTTGTTAGAGGTAAAGTTGATACATTTAATTAGAGAAAAACTATTGCTGACGTTTATCAATATTTTTAACCCCTTTGGGGTCTTTTTACTGAAATCCTTCTGTTTTTGCTTCCAGTAATCTACTGTATTGCCTTGCCCATTAATGAGAATTAAGAGAAATACATATGTGATTACCTTTAAAAGTAACATTCCGAAACTGGCTGTTGAAGCTGGTCGGAGTAATTAACTCTCTTGCAAGAGAAAGTTTTTTCAAGGCATGTCCAAAGAGCAAGACAGCATCCAAGTAGGCAACAGCAAAGTCATTTTTCACCTATAAGAGTTAGCAAAAGGAGAGGGATTAAGCCACTGCTTATCATATTTTGGGACCCAATGTGTTCCTGAGTGAGTTGCTCAAAGATGGCCTTCTTCCCATTCTGGTTTCCAGAGGCTTCACCAGTCACTTGGCTACAGCTTGTGGTTAGGAGAGAAGTTAATCACAAGTCCCAGTTTGGATGATGTGCTAAAGCAAAGCAAACCTTGGCTTAGCTCAGCACAGCAGTAAAAAGGGCTGGGGAAGAACAGGGTGGCTGCAAGCTCCTCTCTGGGAACCTGCATGTTCCCACATGAATGTAGATGAGCATATTCTTAAACTGCTCCTGCCTGACTGCCCTGGCTGCCAATTAGTTTCTGGGCCCAATTCAAAGTGCTAGTTTTGAGCTATAAAGTCTTAAAATGACTCAGAATCACTATACAGTACCTCAAGGACTGCCTCTCCCCATATAAACTAACCCAGACTCGATGTGTTCATTATCTGAGCATAGCTGCCAAGTTTTCCCTTTTCTCGCAAGGAAGCCTATTCAGCATAATGGAAAATCCCTTTAAAAAAGGGATAACTTGGCAGCTATGTATCTGAGGCCCTTCTTCATGTGCCTCCTCCACAAGAGGTCCGGAGTGTGGCAACACGAGAACACGCCTTTTCTGTAGTGGCTCCATTTGTGGAATGTTCTCCCCAGGGTGGTTCAGTTGGCGACTTCATTATACACCTTTAGGCACCAAGCAAAAACGGTCCTCTTCAACCAGACCTTTGGCTCACTAACATCCAATGCCCTTTTAAATGTGCTGTGGGAGTGGTGATAATTGGTTTGTTTGTTTTCTAATTTTATTATGTATTTTGTGTTTTTAAATATTTTTTATACAGTCGTACCTTGGTTCTCAAACAGAATGCATTATAGGAGTCCGTTCGACTCCCGGAACCATTCGAAAACCAGGGCGCGGCTTCTGATTGGCTGCAGGAGCGTCCTGCAGCCAATTGGAAGCCACACCAGACGTTTGGCTTCCGAAAATCATTCGAAAACTGGAACACTCACTTCCAGGTTTCGATCGTTCAGGAGCCGTTATGTTCAGGAGGCAAGGCATTTGAGATCCAAGGTTCAACTGTATTTATATTTTTATACTGTAATTTGATTCTACCAATGCTACTTCTACTCCTACAGAGGGATGCCAACTGGAATGTGCTTATTTATTGAAGGGCTGCTCAGACACAGTTTTGTACATTCAAAATGCTTAAGTATTGGGCAGGCTGGGTGACTGTAGGAGTGGGGGCTTGCACAGATTCAGGATGTGTGGAACGGAAAAGGAAAATTGACGTATTTGCTGAATATCACTGGCAACCCATTGCTTCACTGTTGCTTAGTTTGCATAGTGAAAATCGGCATTCAAAGATACTGGTCTGCTGCTGCTGTGTTTAACTTTGCCTTCAGACCTGTGGAACAATTATGATCAGAAAGAGCTCTTTTTCCAGGGCTGTGATGTAGGAGCACAACAGAAGTGAGCAAAGGAATTATTATAAAATAAAATCACCCAAGGCATCGTATCTGGAGTCCAAGAAATCCCGCTACTGTTTGAAACTGCAGTGAAGTTTGATGGTTCCAGAGTCAGGACAAGGACATTCCGCATGTAACTGTATGAGGGAGCATTTTCATAGTACACATTGCTGAAAATAGAAAGCACAAGAGTCCCAAATGTAGTAAGAAGCAAGAGCATTTAGTCAACCGAATGACAAATGAAACAAATGTTGATTCAATAACTTTTTTTCTTTTTTTAAAAAACAACCACAACCCTGCTGGTTTAATATAGAGACATGTTTATTCAAGCTACACTAAACCAGGAAACTGGAAGCCAAGATAGAGGCCTTACAACTTACCCTTAATGCACCCATACCTTGGTCTTTCAGACCCAAATCCAGATGGGTCTGTATCGCTAGAAGAATGCCTATGTACATAGGTGTGTAGAACCAAACAGTGAAAATGTTCTGAAAGACCAGTAAACGCCATCTTGGTAGTCAAGATAACCCCGGGACTACCGGTAATTGGTGCGAGCTGTAAAATGATATCATATATGCTTATCTGTTTGCTTTGAAGCCGTAGTTTTGGTTCAGTCAGCTACTCCCTTATCCGAGAGAGGGATGAAAGGTGGGAAGGGAACTATAAGGCAGGGGTGTTAGTTGGGCTATTGTTGCCAGCTTTTGTTACTTGCTTTTTGTATAAATAACGCTTAACATATTAGCCCCCCACAGACAAAGCCATCATAAGGTGTGGTAGCAAGGAATCCTGCATTGCGTTGGTGTGTGATATAAGTCTCTTGCTATAGCTTCACAATAAAGCACTAGAACTGATCACTTGGGGCATTTTGTGCATCTTTCTTTGGAATCCCTGCAACTGGGTCCTTTGGGGCATCCGTCTATCCTTTGCCTGGTCTGTATTTGGACCCGTGGGGCAGAACTATAGTAGCTGGCAAGATGTGTTAAAGAGGGAGAAGATCAGAAGACTCCTCTGATGCAGTAGGACTGAGACCAGGGGTCAGCAAACTTTTTCAGCAGGGGGCCGGTCCACTGTCCCTCAGACATTGTGGGGGGCCGGACTATATTTTGGAAAAAAAAATATGAACGAATTCCTATGCCCCACAAATAACCCAGAGATGCATTTTAAATAAAAGGACACATTCTACTTCTGTAAAAACATGCTGATTCCCGGACCGTCCGTGGGCCGTATTGAGAAGGTGATTGGGCCGCATCCGGCCCCTGGGCCTTAGTTTGGGGACCGCTGACTGAGACTGACACTGCTGCCAATGACTTGGGGTGTGAGATGTGTAGCCCTGTTTCCTAGCACTGTTGCAATTGCTGAGTGCATTAATGAAAAATGTGAAAGCAAGTTTTGAAAATCGCTCACCCATTTCGCAGATTTTTAAAAGTCAACAAGAAAAAGTGCATGGTGAATGTATTGATTTTGCGAAGGAATGGGTTGCTTATTTATATTTCAGTGTATTTGTATGATTGTTACCTTTTAAAAAGGCCTCTCAAAGGGACTTGCCTAGAATATAAAGTTAGACAACCAAGCCTACACATTGCTTTTGTGCAATTTGAAGCAAAGTAGTGGTGTGCTAGAAGAGGGGCCTAACCTTTCCACCTATCACTATATTTTACCTCCAACACTATATACCTAGCCTATGTTATCACCACCAAAAACAAAGCTGTCTTGTAGCATGCCTACTGGTGGAAATCTCAACATGGTAATGAATAAACATTTTCTCTCCTTCAGTTTGCAGTTCCAAATCCAGAATAATAATAAAAATTGAACTCTTATTATTATCTCATCCAGCATTTTACAAATTATTCTCTTCTTAGAACCCCTTTGGTAGTAAATAGTGCTTAGCTTCACGGAAACGTAATCCAGCAGAAAGCTTTGATATTATAATCAAATTCCTTAATGATTTATACTTGTTAGGATATTAGAACAATCTAAAGACATCTGAATGAATGGGCTTCAATTTGGAGGTAATGGAAAACAGATTTACTAAGCAAAACTTTCATAATCCCCTGCTGATATACACCTATTCATTATTGAAGACGTGCATTTCAATCATAACAAATTATGGAAATAAGTTAAAACACAATTTAACAAGCAGCAGCAGTTTAAACGCTCACACACAGTCTTCTCTTCTAGACCTTATGGTGGCAAATTTATAAGTCAATGAAGGGATTCTCTGTGCTTTGTCCCCCCTCCATTTCTAGCAGAATTGGAACCAGTGACAGAAAATCATATTTATAAAATAATATTGTTTACAGGATTTATATGGGTCTCAGAGTAACACACACACCCCATTCTTAAGTGTAGTGCAATTATTAAAATGAAAATATATACTCAGCACTCAATGTGACTCTTGAGGGGGAAACTATTCCACATATAAAATGGCCTTTTTACTCATTAGATTCCAACCCCAACCCCAATATTGTAAGGTTTTTACCTGTGAAGATCTATCAGGATGATAACTATGTCCTCATCCACCTCTGCTTTTCCTAGGACTCTTTTAAGGTCACCTGGAGACCTACATGTGATGATCACTGCAAACAAGAGCATGATAGACAGAGAGTCAGTGGATAAGCCATTTTTATTCCTACTTTGAAAATACTGGATTTAGAACAGAGGAAGAGGTAAAAGCATCAGAGCAGATCCTCATTGCAGGCATGTGGGTCCCAGAAAACGTCTGCAGGATCTAGAGATCAATAATATAAATTGGATGGCACAACAATGTGATGATTATCAGGAGAGGAAGTAGCCTTCCAGTAGTTTTACCATTTTGGCATTTAAAAGTCATTCCCAAGAGCAAAGGAAAGAAACAATAGGTTCATTTCCTGCACTGGAGTTGGAGTTCAGCTGAGTGTTCTATGAGACAATGAGAAAGCGGAATAACATAGTTGCATAAAAACATAAAAAGAACATTGCTGGATCAGACTAATGGCCCATTCCACACTTACCTTTTGCTTGGCTCTTTCCAGACACAGGTCTTCGCTTAAAAGCTCCATGTCTGAGCGTGGGTGTGTCCCCCCCTCAACCCACCCCTGGGATTGTTGCTTGCTCTGATTGAGCTTTAAAGAGCAGGTTTTTGCAGGGAAAGCTCCAGAGCAAAAAGGGGGGGGGCACTTAGACAGAGCTTTAAAGGGTGGACCATGTCTATAAAGAGCAGAGGAAAGGGAAGTATGGATAAGCGCTACCATCTGGTCCAGAATACTCAGTGCTTTTTTCTGGGGGTACTCAATGGTACACAGCACCAGTACCGTTTTTCTGGGAGAAAAGCACTGGTTTAAAATGTGGTACTTACTGTAGCAATTTCATGTGAGTACTGGGACCCTTTTTTCTAGGAGGAAAATACTGAGCATACTTACTCCAACAGTAGTACTACCTCTGATCCTGGAGGCAATAATATATGCCAAACATGGCTTGTAGCTATCAAAGCCTTATCTTCCACGACTGCCTAATCTCCTTTAAAGCTATCTAAGTTGATCGCCGTCCCCATGTCTTCTGGAAACCAATTGCACAGTTTACACAATGCACAGCTAAGGAATATAATGACGCTACGTCTTCAGAAACAATCTATGCAAGAAGGTCTTTAGAAAAAGAGTCTTAATACTTCTTCTGGAAAGCAGCACCTTGTTTGAGCCCAGTATCAGCAGCGAAACAGACAAGTGTTCAGGAAATAGCAGCGGGGGAAATCTGTACAGCATAGAAATTCTCTCTATCTCTCTCCCTCCTTCTTTCCTCTTCCATTACAGTGGTACCTCGGTTTACAAACACAATTGGTTCCGGAAGTCTGTACTTAAACTGAAGCGTACTTAACCTGAAGTGAACTTTCCCATTGAAAGTAATGGAAAGTGGATTAATCTGTTCCAGACGGTCCGGGGAGTACTTAACCTGAAGCGAACTTTCCCATTGAAAGTAATGGAAAGTGGATTAATCTGTTCCAGACGGGTCCATGGAGAACTCAACCTGAAGCGTACTTAACCCGAGGTATGAGTGTAATTGGTTCCGGAAGTCCGTACTTAACCTGAAGAGTACTTAACCTGAAGCGAACTTTCCCATTGAAAGTAATGGAAAGTGGATTAATCTGTTCCAGACAGGTCTGTGGAGTACTTAAACCGAGGTATGACTGTAATAGAATTCGCCATTTGATATTCAGATTATAAATACCCAGAAAGTATAACCAAATGGACTTCAGAGACAAAGTACTCTTATTTTTTTCATTTTTTTCATTAATTCACTTTTCTCCCTTTTTCCCTGACGGGACTCAAGGCTGCGTGTAAATAAAAATAAGAACCACTTTAAAAAATAGGGGGGGGGGGAATAAAAAGAAACAACTAAACTTTTCTTTTCTCCTTACCATTACTTTTTCTTTTTGGATTATTCACAATGCTTTGTAGGTCTATTGAGCTCCTGAAGATCTCCCGGAATTTCATGTTTGCAGAAAAGTAGGTAACTGAAGCTTCCAGTGCATTCATATACCTTGAAATTGGAATAGGAAATAAATGTTGCAAATCAGCTTGTGGCAATGGCATAGATTTGGGCTAAAGATTTGGTGTGAGGGCCTCTAAGAAGTAAGGTACCTCACACATATCAGTCCTATTAGAACAATTAATATGTTGAACAAACCAATATATATTTATTCTGTAAGCATGGGTTAATTAAAAAAATTCTACCATCCCCACTAGCCTAGCAGTCATTTACATAACAGTTAATATAGCAGGAACAGGTTCATAGCTTGTGGGTACTTCTGGATCAATTAGCCTTGGAAGTGCTGAGTGCTTTCCATCAGTTTCATTTGGTGGCCCAGCTGTACCTTTATCTTGACAGGGATAGCATAATTTCTGTTGTCTAAGCTCTGGTAACCTTTAGGTTGGACTATTGCAATATGTTATACAGTTGGGCTGTCTTTGAAGACAATTCGGAAACTGCTGCTGGTGCAGAATTCAGAAACCAAATTGTTGAACATAGTATCATAGAATTGTAGAGCTAGAAGGGACCCTGGGGGTCGTTTAGTCCAACCCCCTGCAATGCAGGAATGTCAACTAAAGCATTAACCTCTGCTTAGAAACCTCCAAGGAAAGACAGTCCACTACCTTCCAAGGAAATCTAACTGTCTAACAGCTCTTACTTTCAGAAAGTTTCTCCTGATGTTTAGTCAGAATCTTGTAACTTGAATCCATTAGTTTGGGCCCTTAATCCATCCCCAAGCAGGAGTAAGCAAGCTCACTCCATCTTTATGTTTCTATACAAATAATTTAGAAACATTCACCACTTTGCAACCTAAGTTTTACTGCCTGTATTTTCTAAAGGGTAAAGGGTCATGGCCGACTCTGGGGTAGTGCCGCTCATCTCACTTTATTGGCCAAGGTGTACAGCTTCCAGGTCATGTGGCCAGCGTGACTAAGCCGCTTCTGGTGAACCAGAGCAGCACACGGAAACGTCGTTTACCTTCCCGCTGTAGCGGTACCTATTTATCTACTTGCACTTTGACGTGCTTTCGAACTGCTAGGTTGGTAGGAGCTGGGACCAAGCAACGGGGATTCGAACCGCCAACCTTCTGGTCGGCAAGCCCTAGGCTCTGTGGTTTAACCCACAGCGCCACCTGCGTCCCACTTACTGCTATATAAAAAGCACATGAATCCGACCCTTGAAGAGTTTGTAAGTAAATCATTTTTAACTTACCAAATGTGTGGTCTCTTTCTATGCTAAGGAAAGGGGAAACTTTGGAAGCAGCTTAGAAGCGAATATTTTAAAGTTCTTACATTTCCACACTTTGCTGTATATTTTGTGATTTTTAAATCTCTGCTGGGGTTCTCTCGCCAAAGTACTTGCCCCAAACCTGGATCTTAGGCATCCAGGGAATTCTCTTTTTAATACTATACCCTAATCCCCCCCAACCAATACTTACCTTCAAGGGCTGTGGGATGTGATAATAATTCTGGAACACTGAATTTTGGTTCTGTTCTACATGTGAATTCCCAAGATGTTTTAGAAAATCCAATTATTTCAAACAACATAGAAGACTCTGGCAAGCAGGAAATGGCATAGCCAATTCCCATTGCAAGTAGTCAACGATATTATCAATATGTGATTTAAGTCTTTTATGGAAAAAACAGAAAAAGTTTGAAAAATAATTGAAGCATTGGTTATACTGGGAAGGTTCCCTACCAGAAGCAATCTTCAGTGTCATTGTCTTCCTTATAGATGTAAGTAGTTTCCCATGTGACACTTTTGAATGGCAACGTGGAATTCTTCCAGAAATCAACCAAGAAGTAGTTCAGCTTCCTGGCTGGAGTCAACAGCCTTGTTAACTTTTCTTGGTAATCACAAGTCAACCCAAAACTCCCTGCAGAGATCAGAGGTGGGACTGACTCTGTCTCTAATCTACAAAAGAAAAGTTTTTAATTTTTATGATTTTAAATTATATACATTTCAATAGTTTTACAATCATTCTAACAAAACTGGACTTCCTCTTCTTTCTGCAGTTCCTTAAATTTATTTTTTACATTTCCTGCACATTCTAAATTTACTTAACTTACTCTTTTATTCATCTACTTTTAATATATGCTCTTATGAAACTGCAGGTTATTACAACAATCCTGCCAATGTTCTCATCTGTTTACAGTTTGTTTGTAAATATTCAATAAACCATTTCCATTCTTTTATAAAAAGTTTGTTATTTTGATTTCTTATTTTTCTAGTAATTTTTGCCATTTCTGCACATTCCATAAGTTTTTGTATCCATTCTTCTTTTGTCAGGACTTCTTCTTTTTTCCATTTTTTGGCAAATAACATTCTTGCTGCTGTAGTCGCATACATGAATAAACGTCTATATAATTTAGGTAGTTTTACCTCTAGAATTCCCAAAAGGAAAACTTATGGGTGTTTGTTTGTTTGTTTACAAATGTTATTTTAAACATCCTTTTCAATTCATTTTATATCATTTCCCAGTAAGTTTTAACCTTACTACAAGACCACCACACATGAAGAAAATAAAATAATTCCAGTATGGCTTCTACATTGATAGATGGCTTATCATTATGGGCCATATTTCCAATCCTTTCTTCTTTTGTTTTAGTTTTTCTGCAATAATCTTTATTAAATTTGTTAAATAATACAGTTATTCCACTCATTATTCAAAACATAAGGTACATAAAGAAAAATCAGAACATCTCCACTTTAAATAGCATTACAACCATATGTCTTTAAAGATGACTTCCCCTCCACCTCGCTACAGGTCCTTACATCTTCTTTTTCTTTTTAATTGTGCCCTTTTTCACCTTTTCGTTCATTGCTCTTACATAACATACTTTATCTATCTGTTCTTTAATTTGCAAAAATTAATCAAAGCATATTAAAGATTTTGTTTGGGAGCAATGTTTTTCTAAATATACTCTATAACACTCCCACTCACTGTTAAACTTTTGATTTGTTTGGTTTCTGATTACCTCCGTCATCTTCGCTAATTCTAAGTATTCACATAATTTGGTTTCTTCTTTTGTTTGCCTTGATTTCAAAATAAATATGAAGCCAAAAAGTTATGAGTACTATACTACCAGGCAGATGGCTCTGAATAGTTAATACCTGTGTGTGAGAGAACAAACATAAGGGAAAAATGCTCCAGAGTCAGTCCCATCACTTCGAACCCAGATGTCATCCTATGAAGAATATGCACTAATTAAACCATTAAGAGTGCTCAGTTCTTCTTTGTATATGGTGCTGATAAAGAGGATTGATGCAAGACTTGCATTTCATTTCCTCCTTCATGCTTTAAAATGGGCAGGGAACTGTTGTGACGTGGGGTTTGTGATTTCAGCTCTCTTGACATAACATGCTGGAGACAGTTCTCTAGTAACAGCTCTTTATTAAAGTGAACAAGACTGACTCTGAGGGCAGGAAGGCTACATTTATAGGGACAGGGAACTAGCTAGAAAGGGATACATTTTGGAGGGAACAATATCAGGCAATCACAGTGCTGCCTTTTGGAGGAAACCAATAAGACAGAGCATCCAAATACAGCAGCTTAAATGAACCAATAGTAGCTGTACCCTCTGGAACCAAAAGGCAGTTACTTTATCCTAATGCAAATACAGACAATAATAATACAGATATAAAATCCTTTGACTCAATACACAACAGGAACCATTTTTTCTCTCACTGCATTCCTGCATCTGTTGGGAGTCACATGTTGGCAGTAGGTAGGGCAAGAGCCAAAAGTGGTCAGGGCACCCCTTTTTACACAAGTGTTTGCTAGGCTCTTAAGCAGACATCACATTTATTCAGTATTTAGCCTTATTTGAATAGAACACTTCAGCTGATACTTACGAGACCATCTGGAATGTGGCAAAGGTGCACGTTGGGCCTAGAATAGTACACCCAAGTTTATTACCAGCCTGAAATAGAAAAGACCAACATGAGGCGAGTGGTGGAGAAAGTTTAATGGATAATCATGCATATGCAAATTACCGGTAATACTGTGGAAATGGAGCAAATGGCTGGAAGATACGAAGACATTGCAATAATAAAAACAAGAAGAGTGCTGGATAACAGAGCCCGCAAATGGAGATTAAAAAGTAAGAGAGACGTTATGGCCTCTACAGGGGCATGAATTAAAATTATGTACAGTAGGTGCCTGTCTGAGGAATGACTGTGCCCTTTAAGTATTAAAATGGTAGCACAAGCAGATTTACAGTGAGTGAAGCACACTGATACATAACTGGAAGGGAATGGAACAGTTTCTAAATCATGGATTATCATGAGATTTTTAAAATGTGTACAGTACATCAAGCCAGTGCTTGATGTACAGTATTTGGTTTCTAGCCTGAACACTTGTTCTTTATTTGGTAAGGAACTCCTAGTTTATGGGAGCAACTAGGCCCACCAGGACTCCTCATTTGCCCCACTAGGCCATTGTGGCTAAGCTATCCCCAGATGCCCCACACCTGACATAATACCTGATGCATAGCTGCCAAGTTATCCCTTTTTTTAAGGGAAATTCCATTATGCTGAATAGGCTTCCTCGCGAGAAAAGGGAAAACTTGGCAGCTATGACCTGATGTCAGGGGTTTGGCAGGTAAAGACGCAGGTCCGTGCCAAAAGTGAAGTTTGTGAATTGCATGGGCAGAGGAGAATGGTTCCCCTGATATCCGTGTTATGTTATGTGACTGACAGGTGGGTGGTCCTGCCCGCTGCTAAAGTTGACATGCAAGTGGAAGGGGAGCTAAGGATTTGGCCCACCGGCTGCATCCAGTTCTCCACTCCTGACCTAAAAGGATGATTCCTACATATGCTCCTTAATACTCACATAGATCTGCTTGATGAATTCCACACCTTCACACGTGCTGGTGCGGCAGCCATTGGAGACGTACAGCGACGTGTCGATGCCATCAAGTGCGGCACTGACATTCACATTCACGTTGTTTGCTGTAACACAAAACGCAGGAGTGTTAGGTATTGAAAGTATATGATGTTTTTGTAAGAACAAATGTCATGATGCTGCAGCCTGCTGCAACATGAGTACAAAATAGCCAGTGGCACAGGCAGGCAGGTGAGTAAGCAAGTTACAGTAGTGAGGGGTGTGGATGATGGGCAGCCCAGACATGCTGCAGAGGAGCAGTTAGGACAGTTTGTCAAGGCATGGGTGGTAGCTGGGTGGTAAGTGGGTGGCAGGTGAGCAATGCAAGCAGGAGGCATCCCCAAGTTTAATAATATAATAATATTGATTTAAAACATACTTTTAAAAATAAAGTATGATTCCAATTCATAATTTTATTTGAAAACTTTTTAGCTGTTTTGATTTTATTGATTTACAGATGATAAACTTGTGAATCTTGCAAACCAAAGAGCAGAGTGTAAATAAGTAAATAAATACTGTAATAAACAGTTGATCATTATCTGACCAGGTAAGGCTGCCTGATCAAGTATGTAAAATTTCTCTTTAATAATAATAATAATAATTTGCATACCTCCCTATACTTGTTGATCTCAGGGCGGTTCACAACATAAAATCACAATATTAAAAACACAAAAGCATTTCTTTATGAGAAATGTTAATGGAATAGCAGACTTTAAACAAGGGACAATCCCCACTAGTTTTGTCATGTGGAAGGCAAATTGGCCACTGTGCACTTCTTATGATAGTCATTCCATGCAGTAGGATCATATTCTCTGTTTGCTTGTTTTGACGGGTAGCAACATTTGTTTCAGTTGCAGATAGGGAAGTGTCTTTCACGTAACTAAAAACAGTTTTAAAATAGACACTCATGGAATAGTAGGGTGGGGGATTTTCCCTGGACAGGAAGTAGCCTTGCTCAGGTTTGTCACATTTTAAAGGAACACATAAACACCCGATTAGTATAGTAGTGAATCATCGTCATCCTCATTTTATTTATTTTATCCCACCTTTCCATAGCTAAAACCATGCTCAAGGCAGCTTACAACTTGAAAATATTTACATAATGGCAACCATAGCCAAAGTAATCATAACCATCAACCACCTTTCTGCCAAGGCCCAAGACCCAAAAGACAATAAAACAACTGTGGCTACCACATGGTTCACGTGGTGAAAGACGGATAATACGTGAACAGCGGTGCTAGGTAGAAAGGAAAACAGCCTGTGGAAGCATTCTGTTGTATAGACTCAGGGCCTGACATTTGACCCTCAAAAGATACTGAAGTGCTCTTACCTTTCAGGTCATATTTCACCAGTTCCATGCCCTGTTCCACAGCTGGTTTTATTTCTCCCGCACTCACTGGAAGCATAGAGTCATTCATGAGCATTACATTGATCACGTAGTCATCTTTGCCACATCTGATCACAGTACCAGCATTCCACAGAAGCTGGGTCAAGAAGAGCAGTGCCCCAAAAATCTGATCCACTTTTTGTTCTTTCATGATGCCTCGTAGTCCATGTCAGCGTTGCTTCTTGCGTGTACTGCACGCTTGATAATTTAAAGCAAGGATATTTGCTCTATGCCCACCACTTGGTCAAGTTTTTCTTCTCTCAAATACGTCCTTCCCTTCCCTTTCTTAGCTCACTTTCCATCCGCACCTGCCCAGCTGGGACTTCTGCTTGCAAGCATATAAGAACAGTGAAACTTGTGAAATGCGAAGGGGCCAAAGGTTGGTTGTTCATGTTTGCCATTGAGAACATTAGAGCTATAAAACCGAGGCATTAGTCACCGCGAGATAAACACACAAGATGATGGGCAGGGGGAAGAGGAGGGGCCAAGAAGATAATGGAAGAAAACCAGTTAAAATGGAAATAAAATTAAAAGACCATTAATGCAGAAGGATAAATCAGATGGCTGCCTCTTGTTTGTTTTGCTTTTCCAAGTAACTCATGGTAGCTATAAAATGGGAGGCAAAAAGGAAGCTCCCGTATGCACTAAATAAACACTATGCTTTACTTTGAGTTTTCATTTTCATTTTTTGTGTTTGACCTGCTGCTAACAAAAAATGTCTGGCTGTATCATTCTCCATACGCGCGCGCACACACATATTCCAAAGAACCAATCAATTAAAAATGCCCATGAACGATCTACCATTGATCCGTTTGTCAAAATTCAGATAAATTAACTCAAATGTATGTATTATAAATGAATGCAAGTTCTCAACCTCTCCTCACTGCCTTTAGAGAAAAAATTAGTGTCATGATTAATACCGGCAGCTGTATTTATATTTGAAGTGATGGAGTTGCTCACAAATTAGATATAGTAAAAACAAACACCAAATGGCACAGAACATTCTTAGAGTGACTCCAATATATTGTGCTACCCTGGCCTAAGCAACTGTACAACATGATCTAAGTAGGATTCCTTGCAAGCCTGGTCTACTCATGAGGCAAGGTGAGGTGACTGCCTTAGGTGGCAAGATCCACAGCGGCAGCAGATCCCAATATAGATCTTTAATCCCCCTTTATTCCTGATACCAATCTTCACTCCCAATTTTTCCCCTCTGGCAATGAGGAGAACACAATTTTGTGGTTCACCTCGGGTACCAAAATGACTTGGGCCACCCCCAATTCCATGAAATGTATGAAGGGAGTGTGATCTCTTCACCTAGGTCCTTTGGGGGTGAGGAGGGGGAGCGCTGAGCAGATTTGACCATTATGAAATAGTTGCTTCAGTTAGCTGCAACTGTTTTAAAGGTTGCAGATGAATTTATGGTTTCATAATTGATATTGTGGTTTGTACTCTGTGACCTACCCTGGGATCAGAAACTGGCAAAGGGTGGGAGACCAATTTAAATAAATAAATATGTTGGGAAGCACTTTTAAAATCCTGTCTTATCATCAGCCTTGAAAATACTGGTTCTTCTCCTGTTACCACAAAAAAAGTGTTTGTTTGGCTTATTTGTGCCTTTAAGATGATCCTGATTTTACTCAGGACATTGGATTATTTCCTTTTTAGAAACCTGTATGAGAATGTTCGCAGATCAGAGGAATGGGAGAATGAAAGAAGAAACACCACAGTAGCAGTTCCAAAAAGGGAGAAGAAGGTAAAGAAAGAGAAATAATGACGGAGCCCCTGTATCATTGCATGAAGTTATAAATGTGTTACTAGGTAGGAACTCAACTGCTTACCTTTAGCTGTGACTGAGAAAGCTAATCAGGCTGAAAGATGGAAGACTAGAAAATATGTAATGCAGTGTCTGTATAAGAAACTATCATCTCCAACTGAAGCTGCAAACATTACATACTCTTTGTAAGGATAACTGTCACAGTGGCCGGAGCGGACTACTTCAGAGTAACGACGCTACGCAGCTCTGCATTTTATTCTTTTATTGGTGCTGCGTATTTACAGTGCTAAAGTCATTGCTATTTACACGGAGTGATGTGATCAGTCGGTTTCAGAACCTCCTAATGGCTTTTGGCGCGTCTTTCTCCAACACAAAAGCTTTGGCAGACCCATCCTCTTTCCCCTCCTCTTTCTGCGTAGTTCTGGCGTTGGGGGGATGGGTCTCCCTCCCTTATTCGCCCCTTCCTGTCCCGCCTGGGACCCTGGCTCCTCTACCTTGCCTGAGCCCCGGACCCGACTTCCTGCTTCCCTACTGGAATCGGAACTCTCTCTGCTTTCCCCTGTGCTCGGTGATTGGCTTGAACTCAGGAGGGGAGGGACTTCGCGATATCCCCTGTCCCTCACATCCACCCCCCTCCCAAGCTCTCCTTCACCCCTCCCCAGGTCCCCCCCAGGTGTCGGTGACGACTGGAAGCCTAAGAACTCAGTGCTTTCCGAGCCCGTTGGTGTGAACACCTCCCCCCAGTCCTGCAAGCCCCCCCCTTCCGCCTGGGAGGATGGGAATCCCAAAAAGTCCGTGGCGTCAGAGCTGGTGGGGGTAAAAATGTTCTGCCAATCTGCTCCTTCCTCTGACTGGGTGGATCTCGGTGACACCCATACCTCATCCTCTGGTTCCTCAAACTCCGCTTCCCAGCGCCATGGTGAACTGCTCTCCCGTGCTTCCTCCCCCTCCCCCTCCCTTTCCATGTGCCAGGGCTTGGGTCTATGGGGAAAGAGGGCGTGAAATTCTTCTACCAGGAATTCCTCCTGTATCTGAGTGGCTGGGACCCATTCATTCTGGGACGGTGGAGCATCCTCCCATGCCATGAGGTACTCCAGTCCCCCCACCCCCCACCTTGAATCCAGGATGGCCGTGGCCTCATTGAGTTGCTCCCTGCCTTCCCTCTCCCCCCCTCCCTCAGGGGTTTGTTTGCTGTCTCGGAGCCTGCTGCTTTCCCTGTACGGCGACAGCAGCGATCTATGAAACACAGGGTGCACCCTCATGTCCTCTGGCAGTGCCAGCCTGTATGCCACCGGGTTGACCTGTTGCGTGACCGTGAAGGGGCCCAACCTTCTGGGCGCCAGCTTTTTGCATCGCCCTCTGATGGGAAGGCCCTCCGAGGACAACCACACTTTGTCCCCCACCCTAATGACCTCCCCCGGTCGCCTGTGGCGATCTGCCCCCTTCTTGTACGCTTCCTTGGCTCTCTCCAAGTGTTCTCTGAGCTGCTGGTGCACCGTCTCCAGTTCCTCTGCCCAATCCTCAGCCTGTGGGCCCTCCTCCTCCTCCTCCCCCTCCCTCTCTGGGAAAGATCTGAGGTCACGCCCGTAATTGGCCTTAAAGGGCGACACCCCTGTGGAGACGTGCACCGCATTGTTGTAGGCAAATTCTGCCAGTGGCAGGCGATCCACCCAGTCCGTTTGCCGCTGGCTGACGTAGCATCTCAGGTACTGCTGCAGAATGGCGTTGACCCTCTCCGCCTGTCCATTGGTCTGCGGGTGTCTAGCCGTCGACAAGCTGACCTCCACCTGCAGGAGGTTCATGAGCCGCCGCCAGAACCTGGAAACAAATTGGCGGCCACGATCCGAAATAACCCTTAAAGGTAATCCATGCAGTCTGAATACGTGATCCACAAACAGTTTGGCTGTCTCTTCTGCAGAGACCGCCCTGGCACACGGTATAAAGTGGCACATTTTGGACATGAGGTCCACCACCACCAACACTGCGGTCTTGCCCCTGGACGAGGGCAGGTCTGTGATGAAGTCCATGGACACTACTTCCCACGGCCTGTGCGGTGTGGCTAAGGGCTCCAGCAAACCTGCTGGTGGCGCTCTGACCACCTTTGCCCGCTGGCAGGTGTCACAGCCCCTTACATAATCCCTCACATCCTCCCGCACCCCTGGCCACCAGAAGTGTCTCATGACTAGGTGAGTGGTTTTATCCCTCCCAAAATGACCCGCCGTTGGGTTGTCGTGCATCTGCTTGAGGACCGTACGTCTGAGCTGGGTGGTGGGCAGGTACAGTGCACCCTTGTGGAAAAGCAGTCCCCTGCGTTCTGCAAAGTCGTTTGCCTGCTCCCCCCCCCTCTCAGTTCTCTGAAGATGCGGTTGGCAAACTCATCCGCTGCCGTCAGTGCTGTGAGTTCTGCCTCGCTTACCACTGCTGCTCCGCAGGACCAAGCTGACGGGGGGAAGATGTGCCTGGGTGCCGGTGGCGCCTCCTCCTCCATGTACTCTGGCTTGCGGGAGAGGGCATCCGCCCTGACATTCTGCTCTCCCGGGATGTAGTGTATGGAGAAGTTGAAGTTCGAGAAGAACTCTGCCCACCGTATCTGCCGCTGGTTGAGCACCCTGGCAGTTCTCCAGAACTCCAGGTTCTTGTGGTCTGTGCACACCTGGATGGGGTGCTTGGCGCCCACCAGGAAGTGTCTCCAGTGCTGGAACGCAGCGTGGATCGCAAGAAGTTCCCGATCAAACACCGTGTAGTTTCGCTCTGGCTGGGTCAACTTCCTGGAGAAGAAGGCACAGGGTCTCCACTCTCTGTTGGCGTCCAGTTGCAACAAAATGGCGCCCACAGCTTTATCAGAAGCATCTGTCTCCACGCGTAGGGGCGCGTCCTGAACCACGTGGAACAGGTTCTGGTCTGAGGCGAACACCCTCTTGAGGCTTTCAAACGCTGCTTGCGCCTCTGGTGTCCACCTGAACTTCTGCTTGCCTCTCAGGCAGTCAGTGATGGGAGCCGTAACGCTAGAGAAGTTCTTGATGAACTTCCTGTAGAAGTTGGCGAAGCCTAGTAGGCGTTGGGCATCTTTGCGCGTCCTGGGGCTGTGCCAGTCCAGGATGGCCTGCACCTTGTCCTTGTCCATCGCCAGCCCCTTGTCTGACAGCTTGTAGCCTAGGAAGTCCACCTCCTTGGTGTGAAACTTGCACTTCTCCAGCTTCACATACAGGTGGTTCTCCTTCAGGCGCTGCAACACCTCCCTGACATCCTTCACATGCTGCACTGGGTCATCGGAGTAGATAAGGATGTCATCCAGGAAGACCAAGCATTTCCTGAAAAGGAGGGACCCCAGGACGTGGTGCATGAAGGCCTGGAAGCATGCTGAGCCCCCTTGCAACCCGAAGGGCATCACAAGATATTCAAAGGAGCCCAGAGGCGTGAACATCGTGGTTTTCCATTCATCGCCTTCCCGGATCCTGATCAAGTTGTACGCCCCCCTCAGGTCTAGCTTGGTGAAAATCTTGCCCCTGCGTGCCGCTGTCAGGAGATCATCCACTCTGGGCATGGGGAAAGCCACTGGCTCTGTCACTGAATTCAGTCGTCTAAAATCCACCACAAGACGGCGCTGTTGCGTGTCTTTCTTGTCCACCCAGAAGACCGGGCTGCCCCCTGCTGCCTTGCTTTCTCTGATGAACCCCCGCTTGAGGTTCTTGTCGATGAAAGCGCGCAGATCCTCCAGTTCCTGGTCTGACATGGCGTACAGCTTGGCTGGGGGTATAGTTGCCCCCGGCACCAGGTTGATCTGGCAGTCAAAAGGCCTGTGTGGGGGTAGGTGGTCGGACTCCGCTTCGCTGAAGACCTCCTGCAAGTCCCAGTACGGCTTGGGTATCGCCTCACCCCCTTTGACGTGCATGGTGGCCACCGTGGCTATCGGAGGCCCCTCCCCTGGTTGGTGCTGCATGCAATGTTCCAGGCAAAAGTCCGATCCAAAAGTGATGCATCTTTGGTGCCAACTGATGGAGGGGTCGTGGCGCGCCAGCCAGCTCATGCCCAAGACGATGGGGGGGTCTGAGATGGTGGTGACGTTGAATGCCAGTGTCTCTGAGTGCCTCCCCACCGTCATTCTCATGGGGGGGGGTTGATGAGTGATGGCCCCTCCCAGCAGCTCTCTGCCGTCAATGGTTGCCACGTGCAGAGGAAAATCCAGCTGCAGAAGCTGGATCTGGTGCTCTTCTGCAAAGTTTCTCGAGAAGAAGTTCGCTGACGCCCCACTGTCAATTAGGGCGAGGACCGTCAGGGGATAGCCATTTGGGAGCGTGAGCGTCACTTCTAGAACCACTCCTGCTCTGGGAGGGGTGGGCTGGCTCTGCTCCTCTCTGTGCGGGTGGGTGGGCTGGGGCTGTTGTCTGCTGACTGTGCCTGGCTGCTGCCCCTTGTCTCCTGCAGCCAGGCTTTCCCGTTTCCCTGCTGTGGTGCTGCGTCAGTGGGGGAGGGCACAACCGTTCCCGCCTTTCCTTGCCACTCCCTGCGATGTGGGCAGTCTCTGACGAGATGCTGGGGGGAGTTGCAGAGAAAGCAATTCCCGCCCCTTCCCTCCTTGCGTCTTGGCGCCGCTGGGGTTTGAAAAGCCCCCGCGCGCGCGCTATCAATCTGCATGGGTTCCTGGTCCTGACTGGCCCCAGGCGTGGCTTGAAAGGGTTGTTGAGGGAGTGGCTTCTCCTGCGACCGTGGGAACCAAGCCCGCTTTGCGCGCGTTGCTTGCTTGTCGCTCCACCGGGATTCCTGTCTCACCCCCACCGCCAGAGCCGCTTTGCTCAGCTGATCCATATTACTGGGCTTTGGACCTCTTGAGAGCTCATCCTTCACCTCCTCATGCAACCCCAAGTAGAACGCCGCTTGCATTGGGGGTGACTCGAGTTCCCACCCCAATCTGTGCACCAGCATGGTGAATTTCGCCCAATACGCGCGAACTGTCATATTTCCTTGGCGTAAATTATGAAGTTCCTCCTTAGTCTGGTCCATATGACTATCGGACGAATACATCGTTTTCAAACCTTCTAGAAATAGTTTGACATTCTTCATGCAAGGATTCTTTGTTGCGATTAACGGTCTTAGCCACTCCCTGGCTGCCCCGGTAAGGTGCTCCACAATAAACGCTACCCTGTGCTCATCATCAGGGAACTCAGCGTGGTGCAGCTCAAGAGCATACACAATCTCAGTCTCAAAGCCCTGATATTCCCTCGGGTCTCCATTGAACTTGCTTACTAGGGTCCCGGCTCTCCTTCCTGGCAGCACTTGGACTTGGGGTGCCCCTCCCGCCTTGTTTTTCTCTGCATCCAGCTTGTTTTGGAGGTCTACCGCCACCGCCCTTAATTCCTGCTCTCTTTCCTGTAGCGCTCTCACCTGTTCCGCAAGTTGTAGCCGGTCGTCCTGGACCTTCCTAGTCTCTTCTTTAGCTGCCTTCAATTCCCCCTGCGCCTGCAGCGACAGCTGCTGCAGTTCTTGCTGGGCTTGCTCCGCGATCTGCCGCCATTTCTCCGCCTCTGACACGCTCATCCCGGCAACTCCAAAGTAGCCCAAAAAGGATTAGGAGGTTGCTGTCACAGTGGCCGGAGCGGACTACTTCAGAGTAACGACGCTACGCAGCTCTGCATTTTATTCTTTTATTGGTGCTGCGTATTTACAGTGCTAAAGTCATTGCTATTTACACGGAGTGATGTGATCAGTCGGTTTCAGAACCTCCTAATGGCTTTTGGCGCGTCTTTCTCCAACACAAAAGCTTTGGCAGACCCATCCTCTTTCCCCTCCTCTTTCTGCGTAGTTCTGGCGTTGGGGGGATGGGTCTCCCTCCCTTATTCGCCCCTTCCTGTCCCGCCTGGGACCCTGGCTCCTCTACCTTGCCTGAGCCCCGGACCCGACTTCCTGCTTCCCTACTGGAATCGGAACTCTCTCTGCTTTCCCCTGTGCTCGGTGATTGGCTTGAACTCAGGAGGGGAGGGACTTCGCGATATCCCCTGTCCCTCACAATAACTATTCAAATACTTGAGCATTTTCACTGCTGCCCCACACAGACCATGTCTGTATGTCATCCTAAACAATGGTTTAGCAAGATGTGAGCCACAACAAGTATTAGATTTGTGTGCTCCTCTTCCCTTTCCCCCTCCTGTATAGCTAAGATGGAAAATTTGGGAGCTCAGTCAACCAGTTTGTCATGTCAAAACTATGGTCAACACTAATTATCGGTAATATCCAGTGCTTTTTTTCTAGGGGTACGCAGGGGTACGCATACTCCTGAACATTTTGTGAATCTTTGTACTTTTGTCCATTTACTGTATTTATTTCCCCCGATTTGATCTATAAAATGGTGGTTTACTTGAGTCAAAATGAGAGTACCCCTAAACATTTTTTAAAAGGAAAAAGCACTGGTAATGTCAATCAGCAAGCTTATAGAACCCCATTTTGAAATGGGCTTCTTTGAAAGTGATGATCATTAATCGCAATTTGTTGAACCAGGTGACACAATGAAATGAGCCAAAGTTTGGGAAGGCAAAAGCAAGCTTTTAAACTTCTCTTTCTGGCTATGTGTGTTTGAAGGTGTGGGATGGACTGTGACCTTGAGGCTTGCTGAGGTTTGTTCCTGCTTGTGCATGTTACACTAAATTTACTTTTCATTGATCAATCCACCGTGACTAAAATATTTATTTCCTGGTTAGTTATAGCCAGCCAAATTCAGAAATATTCAGTGTATATTTGAAATTAGCATTTACTGTACATAATGTTACATTTTCCTAAACTGAACATCACCTTCTCTTGAGACCTATTAAGTTCAAAAACAGAATGTCTCAATCAGTCATCTACTCAAATTTAAAGAAAAAACACTTATTAAAAGGGCATTAAAATAAAAAACCCTGTTAATATGTTGTATACACACTCACTTTTCACATTCCAAACATTAACATAGATTGTTAGAGTGATTGGACCATTAAGTTGTCTTTGAAAATAGGAACATGGACTCTAAGATTACCCACAGTTCTCTTGAGCAAACAATATACTGTAACGTTTATAACTGTCAGAGATTATTTTTGAACAAACAGGATTAAACACCTATTGTGCAAACAATCCGAGTATTCAACATGCAGCAATTCAAACTGTTTTCCCATGACATAAACTTCATAAAGGGAATTTATTTATCCCATGCAAATACAAAGGCCAAATTACAAATTTTAAAATATTCAATACTATTGAGGGATAAATGACAATCAGACCAGTATTAATTTCCTAACATGTAAGCCCTAACTTATATTGTAAGCAAAACAATTTTTATATAAAAACTAGCTGACCCGGCCACGCGTTGCTGTGGTTCTTTCCTGTGATCCCCCCATCCTATCCCGATCCATGACGTATCCTGCCCCTCCTCCCTCCACCCCGGCTCATCCCTGTGTTTCGGTAGGATACCTTTCCCTCTGTTGCCCCTGGGGAGTGTTGGCCCCTCCCCCCTGTATCTCCATACCTTGGCCCCCACCCTTCAAAAAGGAACTGTTAGGTGCTGGGTTCTATTTCCCAGCATGCACTTTTGTCTGAGCCCTCTGTTGTCCCTGGGGAGTGTTGGCCCCTACCCCCGGTATTTTCCTACATTGGCCCCCACTCTTGGAGAAGGAAATGTCAGTTTCTGGGTTCCATTTCCCAGTATTTACTTTTGTCTGAGCCCTCTGTTGTCCCCTCCCCCCTGTATCTCCATACATTGGATCGTGAACATTTCTATACATTTTGTGAGGGGCAAGGGATATCGCGAAGCCCCTCCCCTCCTGAGTTCCAGCCCAGCCCCGAGCGAGGCTGAAAAGAGGGAAAGCTCCAGCTCAAGTGGGGAAACAGGAAGTGGTGTCCAAGGCTCTGACAGGGTAGAAGAGCCATCATCCCAGGTGGGACAGGAAGGGGGAAGGAAGGGGGGCAGACCAGTCCCCCCAACTCCGGAATTGCACAGAAAGCGTCGGGGGAAGAGGATGGGTCTCCCCAAGTTGTTATGCTGGCGCAAGACGCGCCAAAAGCCACTTGGAGGTTCTGATTCAAGCTGAACAGATGTGTCTTTGTAAATAGCACTGCCATCAGCACTGTAAATACTCAGCACCAATAAAAGATAAAATGCAGAGCTGTGTAGAGTCGTTACTCTGAAGTAGCCTACTCCGGCCACCGTGACAGCAACCTCCAAGTCTTTCTGGCTACTTTGGAGCGGCCGCGATGAGCGCGCAAAACGCTGAGCAGTGGAGGCTGGAGGCCGAAGCCGCGGCACAGGAATTACAGAAATTACAGAACCTGACAGTGCAGGCACACCAGCAATTACTTGCCGCTCAAGAGGAAGCGCGAGGAACGCGGGAGGAGCTGAACAAGCTGGCAGAGCAGGTGAGAGCGAAAGATGAAACTGAGAAGCAACTAAGGGTGATGGTGGTGGAGTTACAGAAAAAGCTGGATGAGGAAAAAGCTGCGAGAGGTGGGGGGGTGCCCCAGCCCCAGCTAGTCCAAGTGAGGAGGGGACAGACCCTAGTCACCAAGTTTAGCGGCGACCCGAGAGAGTACCTAGGCTTTGAGACAGAAATAAATTATGCGCTGGAACTGCATGCAGCAGAATTCCCAGATGACGCGCACAGAGTCTCCTTTATCATAGAGCATTTGACGGGGGCCGCCAGAGAATGGGTCAGACCGCTCATCGCGCAAAAAAATGATTGCATGAAGAACGCAAAACTATTCTTAGAAGCTTTAAAAATCATGTATGCGAGTGACTCTGAAATGGAAGCCACAAAAGAAGAGCTTCATAACTTAACACAAGGAAAATCGACAGTTCGGGACTACTGGGCGAGATTCACCATGCTAGTGCACAAACTGGGGTGGGATCTGCACAGTGAGCCAGTGAAATCAGCCTTCTACCTGGGGTTGCACTCAGACGTTAAGGATGAGCTGGCGAGAGGTCCTAAACCGCGGACTATGGATGAGTTAAGCAAAGCGGCGCTAGCGGTGGGGGTGAGACAGGAATCCAGATGGAATGACAAACAAACGACGCGCGCAGCAAAACCTTGGTTCCCATGCTCCCAGGACAGACCACATCACCAAACCCCACCCCAGGGCCCACCCCTAGTCCCGCCCAGACCAAGCTCAGAGCCGGAACCGATGGAGATCGGAGGAGCGCGCGCGCGGGCTTTTCAAACCCCGGCGGCGCCAAGACGCAAGGAGGGAAGAGGCGGGAATTGCTTTCTCTGCAACTCCCCCCAGCATCGCGTCAGAGACTGCCCACATCGCAGGGAGTGGCAAGGAAAGGCAGGAACGGTTGTGCCCTCCCCCACTGACGTAGCACCACAGCAGGGAAACGAGACAGCCTGGCTGCAGGAGACAAGGGGCAGCAGCCAGGCACAGTTAGCACAAACCGGCCCCAACCCGCCCACCCGCACAGCGAGGAGCAGCGCCAGCCCACCCCACCCCCAGAGCAGGGGTGGTTCTAGAAGTGACGCTAACGCTCCCAAATGGCTATCCCCTTACGGTCCTCGCGTTAATCGACAGTGGTGCATCAGCCAACTTCTTCTTGAGAAACTTTGCAGAAGAGCACCAGATCCGACTTCTGCAGCTGGATTTCCCCCTGCACGTCTCCACCATAGACGGCAGGGAGTTGCTGGGAGGGGCCATCACCCACCAGACCCCTCCCCCATGAGAATGACGGTGGGACGACACTCAGAGACACTGGCTTTCAACATCACCACCATCTCAGACCCCCCCCCCATCGTCTTGGGCATGAGCTGGCTGGCGCGCCATGACCCCTCCATCAGTTGGCACCAGAGATGCATCACGTTTGGCTCAGACTATTGTCTGGAACATTGCATGCAGCACCAACCAGGGGAGGGGCCTCCAATAGTCACGGTGGCCACCATGCACGTCAAGGGGGGTGAGGCGATACCCAAGCCGTACTGGGACCTGCAGGAGGTCTTCAGTGAAGCAGAATCCAACCACCTACCCCCGCACAAGTCGTTTGACTGCCAGATCAACCTGGTGCCGGGGGCCACGCTACCCCCAGGCAAGCTGTACTCCATGTCAGATCAGGAACTGGAGGATCTGAGGGAGTTTATAGACAAGAACCTCAAGAGGGGTTTCATCAGAGAAAGCAAGGCAGCGGGGGGCAGCCCGGTCTTCTGGGTGGACAAGAAAGACACGCCACAGCGCCGTCTGGTGGTGGATTTTAGGCGCCTGAACAACATGACAGAACCGGTGGCTTTCCCAATGCCCAGAGTGGACGATCTGCTGACAGCGGCACGCAGGGGCAAGATCTTCACCAAGCTCGACCTGAGGGGGGCGTACAACTTGATCAGGATCCGGGAAGGCGATGAGTGGAAGACCACGATGTTCACGCCTCTAGGCTCTTTTGAATATCTGGTGATGCCCTTCGGTTTGCAAGGGGGCTCAGCATGCTTCCAGGCCTTCATGCACCACGTCCTGGGGTCCCTCCTCTTCAAGAACTGCTTGGTCTTCCTAGATGACATCCTTATCTACTCCAAGGACCCAGAGCAGCATGTGAAGGATGTCAGGGAGGTGTTGCAGCGCCTGAAGGAGCACCACTTGTATGTGAAGCTGGAGAAGTGTAAGTTTCACACCAAAGAGGTGGACTTCCTGGGCTACAAGCTGTCAGACAAGGGGCTAGCGATGGACAAGGACAAGGTGCAGGCCATCCTGGACTGGCACAGCCCCAGGACGCGCAAAGATGCCCAACGCCTACTAGTCTTCGCCAACTTATACAGGAAGTTCATCAAGAACTTCTTGCGGGTTACGGCTCCCATCACTGACTGCCTGAGAGGCAAGCAGAAGTTCAGGTGGACACAGGAGGCGCAAGCAGCGTTCGAAAGCCTCAAGAGGGTGTTCGCTTCAGACCAGAACCTGTTCCACATGGTGCAGGATGCGCCCCTACGCGTGGAAACCGACGCTTCAGACCGGGCTTTGGGAGCGATCCTGTTGCAACTGGATGCCAACAGAGAGTGGAAACCCTGTGCCTTTTTCTCCAGGAAGCTGACACAGCCAGAACGCAACTACACGGTGTTTGATAAGGAACTTCTCGCGATCCATGCTGCGTTTAAACACTGGAAACATTTCCTGGTGGGCGCCAAGCATCCCATTCAGGTGTGCACGGACCACAAGAACCTGGAGTTCTGGAGAACAGCCAGGGTGCTCAACCAGCGGCAGATACGGTGGGCAGAGTTCTTCTCGCACTTCAACTTCTCCATCCACTACATACCGGGGGAGCAGAATGTCAGGGCGGATGCCCTCTCCCGCAAGCCAGAGTACATGGAGGAGGAGTTGCCACCAGCACCCCGGCACATTTTCCCCCCATCAGCATGGTCCTGCGGAGCAGCAGTTGTGAGCGAGGCAGAACTCACAGCACTGACGGCAGCAGATGAGTTCGCCACCCGCATCTTCAGAGATCTGCGAGGGGGGAGGGAGCAAGCAAAAGACTTTGAGGAAAGGAGGGGGTTGCTGTTTTACAGGGGAGCCCTGTACCTGCCCACCGCCCAGATCAGAGGTAAGGTCCTTAAGCAGATGCACGACAACCGAACGGCGGGTCATTTTGGAAGGGACAAAACCACTCACTTAGTCATGAGACACTTCTGGTGGTCAGGGGTGCGGGAGGATGTTCGGGACTATGTTAGGGGCTGTGACACCTGCCAGCGAGCAAAGGTGGTCAGGGCACCACCAGCAGGGTTGCTGGAGCCATTAGCCACACCGCACAGGCCGTGGGAAGTGGTGTCCATGGACTTCATCACAGACCTGCCGTCGTCCAGGGGCAAGACCGCAGTGTTGGTGGTGGTGGACCTCATGTCCAAAATGTGCCACTTTATACCGTGTGCCAGGGCGGTCTCTGCAGAAGAGACAGCCAAACTGTTTGTTGACCACGTATTCAGACTGCATGGCCTACCTTTAAGAGTTATTTCGGATCGAGGCCGCCAATTTGTTTCCAGGTTCTGGAGGCGGCTCATGAACCTCCTGCAGGTGGAGGTCAGCTTGTCGACGGCTCGGCACCCGCAGACCAATGGACAGGCGGAGAGGGTCAACGCCATTCTGCAACAGTACCTGAGATGCTACGTCAGCCAGAGACAAACGGACTGGGTGAATCGCCTGCCACTGGCAGAATTTGCCTACAACAATGCAGTGCACGTCTCCACAGGGGTGTCGCCCTTTAAGGCCAACTACGGGCGCGACCTCAGATCCTTCCCGGAGAGGGAGGGGGAGGAGGAGGAGGAGGGCCCACAGGCAGAGGATTGGGCAGAGGAACTGGAGACGGTGCACCAGCAGCTGAGAGAACACTTGGAGAGGGCCAAGGAAGCGTACAAGAAGGGGGCAGATCGCCACAGGCGACCGGGGGAGGTCATCAGGGTGGGGGACAAGGTTTGGTTGTCCTCAGAGGGCCTTCCCACCAGAGGGAGGTGCAAGAAGCTGGCACCCAGAAGGTTGGGCCCCTTCACGGTCACGCAGCAGGTAAACCCGGTGGCATTCAGGCTGGCACTGCCAGAGGACATGAGGGTGCACCCAGTGTTTCATAGATCGCTGCTGTCTCCGTACAGGGAAAGTAGCAGGTTCCGAGGCAGCGCACAGCCCCCCGAGGGAGGGGGGGAGAGTGGAGGCAGGGAGCCACTCAATGAAGCAACGGCCATCCTTGATTCACGAAGGGGGGTGGGGGGCCTGGAGTACCTCATGGCATGGGAGGACGCCCCGCCATCCCAAAATGAGTGGGTCCCAGCCACCCAGATACAGGAAGAATTCTTAGTGGAAGAATTCCACGCCCTCTTCCCACACAGGCCCAAGCCCTGGCACATGGAACGGGAGTGGGAGGAGGAGGAAGCACAGGAGGGGGAAAGCAGTTCACCATGGAGATGGGAAGCAGAGTTTGAGGACACGGAGGAGGAGATATGGGCATCTCCGAGGTCCATTCAGTCAGGAGAAGAGGTGGACTGGCAGCAGATTTTCACCCCCACCAGCTCTGAGGCCACGGACTTTTTGGGCTTTCCCTCTTCCCAGGAGGAAGGAGGGGGCCAACAGGACTGGGGGGAGGTGTTCACACCAACCGGCTCGGACAGCACGGAGTTTTTAGGCTTTCAGTCACCACCGACACCCGTGCAGCCTCTCGGGAGGGGAGAAGGGGGGCCTGGGAGGGGGGTGGGTGTGAGGGGCAAGGGATATCGTGAAGCCCCTCCCCTCCTGAGTTCCAGCCCAGCCCCGAGCGAGGCTGAAAAGAGGGAAAGCTCCAGCTCAAGTGGGGAAACAGGAAGTGGTGTCCAAGGCTCTGGCAGGGTAGAAGAGCCATCGTCCCAGGTGGGACAGGAAGGGGGAAGGAAGGGGGGCAGACCAGTCCCCCCAACTCCGGAATTGCGCAGAAAGCGTCGGGGGAAGAGGATGGGTCTCCCCAAGTTGTTATGCTGGCGCAAGACGCGCCAAAAGCCACTTGGAGGTTCTGATTCAAGCTGAACAGATGTGTCTTTGTAAATAGCACTGCCATCAGCACTGTAAATACTCAGCACCAATAAAAGATAAAATGCAGAGCTGTGTAGAGTCGTTACTCTGAAGTAGCCTACTCCGGCCACCGTGACACATTTAGATTAAGGTTTGGGGGTGATGATGTGCCCTGGGACGCAGAGAACTACTTTAAAAATCCCGACCGGGGGAGGGGTCAAATAGCGAAGCCCCACAGCCCCATAGCAACAGACAGGCCCAGACAGAAGGAGGGCGGTCATATGGGCCACTTGGCGCAGGGCTCCGAATCCAAAGGGGGCCTCGGTCAGCATATTCACAATCAGTAAAAAGAAAAAAGTAACAAAAGTGTTAAAAACAGGGACACATTATCTACCTGGCCCGGGCCTCTGTCTGGCCCTGCAAGGGCCTGGCAACAGAAGGCACGTTCTGAAGCACCTGAGTTGTTCAGTTCCATAAAAAAAACCCAGGAAGTGGCAAGGTGATTGTAAATGGGGTGGGGGTGGCCACTGCAAATATCTGAGGACTTAAACTGGGGAGAGAAAGTGCATGGTTGTTTTTTTTAAAAAAGACACAGAGGCTTACAATCAGTTGTAGTATATACCGTAAAGCCTAGGTTAAAAGGGGCACGACTGCCCTTACTTAAAATTGTCGCCGAAGCCTCGCATGTGACACAACGCCCACTAAATTATAAAGCGAAAACCCCTTGCTGTGCACCCAAGTTCGTGTTAGGAGAAATGATGAACGACTGCCTAATGCTGCTAGGCGTTTATTAATGCAGCCGCCGGGAGAGACTTTGGGCTTGGGCTTTGGGGGTGGAATGGCTGTTTTGGTGGTTGTTGGACAGTTGCTCCCCCCACCCTACGTCAGCCCATGACCTATTTGGGCTCCTCCTCCCCCCACCTCCCACCCAGGGCTCCATTTGGGATAGTATTTAAAGGGCTGTAGAGCTGAGGCCTAGTCTGTAAAATGGAGCCAAGGCCTAGTCTTTAGGCTGTAAAGTAGAGGTGAGGCCTTGGCTTGGGCTAGTATTTAAATGTGACCCGAGGCCTCCGCCCTGCATCTCCATTCCTTGGCCCTGGTCTGACTCTGTGGGTTGTCTGGTAGTAGGCCCCCTTCAGATCCCCCTGAGCCTCAGAGTCCCCCTGTTTTACAGGATCTTGTGGCGGAGGCGGGGTTTGTGGGTGTGGTGCATTGTTGTGGCTAATCCTTGTGACTGCCCCCACGTGTCCCAATCCATGATCTATTCTGTTTGTTCCCCCCCCCCTCCGTGACCGGCGTATCTCATGACATTTTGAAGGATGGGATTTATTTTTGTCTTGCGGTTATTTGGTGGGGGATTTGGGGGGGTTAGTGGTGCTAAATTGTAAAGTAAAAACCCCTTGCCATGCCCCCAAGTGCGTGGCTGTGGGTTATCTCTCTCCCCCCCCCAGGCCTAGTGGGGGCCTGGCAGGGGCCTACATAAAACAAAGGCCTAGGGGTCTGATAATGGCCGCCTTGGTGGTTTCAGTTGCTTGGTTGATGATGTCATTTGGTTTGTGGGTGTGGCTTAGATTTCACAGGAAGGGAGGGGGTGGGGGAGGGTATAAAGCCACTTGAGGGCGCAGTTTGACTCGGTGGAAAACCAGGTTTCTACCTGTCCAGATGCGAAATTTTAGGGTTTTTTGTCCCCAACAACCCTTGGGAAGTGGCCTGGATCGTTGTGTCAAAATTTCAGGACGATCAGTCAAGTGGTTACAGAGAAAAGTGCGGCCGACACTTTCAAGATTTTTACATTTATATATATATAAATGTAGAAGGGCCATGGTTGTTATACTCCACTTTTATTGGAAACCTTTTGACTGATTCCGCTCAAATTTGGACACAGCGTTCCTTACCAATACCAGTGTGTTTGCAGAACCTTAGAGTCTCCAAATTGCACACCTAATACAGGTAAAAATGTGAATTTGTCTTAAAAAACCTAGCACCCTCAGTGGACGTGAAAGGAACATACACCATATTGTGTAGGAATAGCACCACTAGGCCGAAGCCTTTACAGACAAGGTCAAATGGAGGTACTGACTCGCCTGGGTGGGGGTGGGGGGGAGGGGACGGACGGGATATAGGTCGGGACAGAGTTGGGGGATTCACAGGGATGACCCGGGGGCGGGGAGGAACAGAATACCCTTTACAGACTAGGCCGAATGGAGGTACTGACTCGCCTGTGTGGGGGTTGGGGGGAGGAGGGGACGGGATGACGGGATATACCAGTAGGTCGGGACAGAGTTGGGGGATTCACAGGGATGACCGGGGGGGGGGGAGGAACAGAATACCCTTTACAGACTAGGCCGAATGGAAGTACTGACTCGCCTGGGTGGGGGTGGGGGGGAGGAGGGAGTTTGGGCATTCACAGGGATGAGCCACGCGGGGGGGGGGACAGAATAGGGCATGGATTGGGACAGGGTGGGGGCAGTCACAGGGATTAGCCACTGCAACCCGTGGCAGGGCGAGGTAGTTAGAGAATATTGCGCAACTTTAAAGACTTACAAATTTATTATTGCACATGGGCCTGTACTCAAACCTTGTTTTAAACTGCCACTTTCCCTCTCTCAGTGTTACCCCCTGCTTACTCTACTCAAACATCTGCTGTTGTTTCGGATCACCACTCCCCCCCCCCTGTTTTCTTTATTCAAATCTCTATTCTATTGTTCAAAACCAGTTTAAATTCTGTCTTCTCTTTTGCTCCCCTGCTGCACCCTGACTTCATGCAAATCCAGGATTGTGATGAGGCAAATCCTCCAATGCGGGCTGCACTCTAACTTCATGCAAATTCAGGATTGTGATACTGCACTACAAATCCTCCAATGGGGGCTGAATTATGACAGCTTTACTTTTTTAAGTATAAAGGAAGGTTGTGGACTCCTAAGCTATGAAGGGCTTGGGGTAAACCACACTATATGTCCCCTGCTTCCATATTATCCCTGCCTCTGCTGCTGTGCTGCAACTCCTCTTCATGGAGATGCTGTTAGCAGCCCCTTTTATTCTTACCACTTTAATGGGGGGTGGCCTCTCCTCCAGCTTAAGGGTTGTATCCAATTCCAGTCCTACTCAGAGCAGACCATTGAAATTAATGGCCATGACTACTTTTAATTTATTTATCAAACTTCTGCAACTTCTGACCAGCCTTGCCTTGCTTTACCTCCAGTTAGGTACTGTGGGATCCAGCATCAGAATAGAACACAATATTGGGAAACAATGAAGTTTTTGATCTGGCAGCTCCAAGGCCACCCCACCATACCCCATTTGGACCTCTCTCCAGCCAGAACACCAGTGGCAAAAGACAAGATCACACTCCCTCTCTTCCATCCCTGTCCCTTTTCACTTGTATGCTGTGTTTGTTAAGTCCTAAGTTTGTGCACAGGGAACCTTTAGTTTCAATTTATTGCATATATGCCATTCTGGGAGCCTTTTTGGCTGAAAAGTAGTGCACAAATACTCTAAATAAATAATCTCTTCCTCTTTGGCCTACAGCAACTTAAGAGCATTATCCTAAGGGAGAGAAATTACTGTTTTGTCCTTTGTTATGTTTTTTATTACTGCAAGAAATATTTGCTCACTACTTTTACTTATTATTTGTGTTCATTTACACTACTGTACATGCAACAGCCACCAGGGATGTCCATCTTCCCAAAGCACACTGTTTTTCAAAAAGCATTTAGGTGTCTCTAACAATGCCTTTTTGAGCCTCTCTTTATATTTTAATATAAATCTTTTAATATAAATCTTCACTAGACCCTTTTGCAGCTCTTAACGTGTAATAAACCAAGTCACTGAAAAACATTGCATGTGGTATAAACAAGTTCATTAATCACTCAAAGTACACAATCTCTGAGATAATGCAGGTAATGGATACACTGCTGATAGTATGAATTGTGGCATAATGCCACAGTTCAATACCCCCCCTCCTCTGAAATCACTATTTGCTTTTTATAAGCAAACATTTCTAATAGGACTGCCTTGTTTATCAGTTTGGTGATAATTTTTACTTTATATACTTGTGTTCTAAATTCCCGTTACATCTTCTATATCTAATATTTTATCTAATCTGAGAGCTACTATAGCAGCTAAGAAAATGGCATGGGAACCAGGAAGTTCCTGTTTTAAATGTTGCCTCTGCTATAAAATTGCTTGGTGGTCTGAGTCAAACCAAACTTTCAGCTGCATTCACATATCTGCACCATATGGATAAAAACACTCAACTACTGTACACGGTTCTTGTAAGGATGACTAATATAGTCACTTTGGTCATGTGAGGGAGTTTAGGCTGAGAATTAGGACATGTCCACACCTCTGCTTGTCTCATGCCTAGAAAGCATGGGTCCAAGTAGTTTTCCGCTTGTTTCCCAAGGAAACCACTCTTTTTAGCTCTAAATCAGAGCAAATGTCAATTCAGAGAAAACCCGAATTTCCATTTGTTCCGATTGAGTGCTAGAGCGGTTTTCCTTGGGGTGGGGTAGAGGGTCGCTGCAGGCCATGAGAAAGTGTGAAGAAGCCCTGAGTGGCTGGACAAATGTCACCCAATCAACTTCATGGCTGAGTGGGGATTTGAATATGTTTCCTTACTCCTCATCCAAAACTCTGACTTCTATACCACACTATGAAAATACTAAAGATTATAGGAATAGGAATAGGAATAATTTATTGGCCAAGTACCAAGCATACTTGGAATTTTGCTTCGACTACATTGCAATGTAAAAAACGTACCTCATACAAACACTATTCCGCTCACAATAAAATGGAACAGCACAGCAAAGGAACCCCAACCCACAACTGGTCTCCCCTACCCAACTACGAGTTTAACAGTTTGATGGCATAAGGAAAAAACTGTTCATTATTATCAGGTTACATGTCACAAAAGTAGATTTGATAAAGGTGGAAGCTTGCAGTATTAAATATATTTATGCTTTGTTCTGCGTATCAGCATTCAGTGCTGTGGTATTTTGTGACAGAATCCCCACATTTCATCTTCAAAAACAGAAATAAGAAACCTATATCTGCGATTAACTTGGGCATGAAAACACATACTTGTCTGCAACAAATAATTGGCAGGTTGACAGTTTTTAAGATACAGACAGAATGAGGTATATTTATGTCTCCAGCATTCTCTCATCCAAATGAAACTAAACCTCAGTAGCAATGGTCCTGCAACATGAGAGGAGTGTGTAAGAATATATAGTTCTAGTTACAGGTAGGTAGCTGTGTTGGTCTGACGTAGTCGAAACAAAATAAAAAAATTCCTTAGTATCTGAAGAAGTGTGCATGCACACGAAAGCTCATACCAATGACAAACTTAGTTGGTCTCTAAGGTGCTGCTGGAAGGATTTTTTTTATTTTGTTAAGAATGTATAGGTAAAACATTTGCAGAAAGCGCAGAATGGTATCAAGATCTACAAATGCCACACAGCCACTAGCCCCAATCCAAAGCCGGTGGTGGGAAGTGGTGCAGGAGAAAATGCCTAATAATCCTATTCCAGAGAATTTCACCCACTTACTCAATCTTATGAAAGATAGGGGAGGACTAAAATGTACTAATAGATCATTCAAGCAGCTGTAGGGACTCAGCTATGGTGAGCTTATGGCAAATTCAATATATTTTTCAAAACGCTTTTTAAAAAAGCATTTTCACATCTTTTTTACATGTGTCTAGATTCCACCTGGGTCTTCATTTTGATAACAGGAGTCATACAAATGTGCTTTAAATGGTACAGGACACTGGTGATAGACATTTTACTTCCGCCATGGCAATCATCTTTTCACATATAAAGAAAAGAAAAATCAGTGACTGCGTCGGGTTGTCTGCGTGTGTCGCAAGAATTAAGAACCTATGGGAGCAGCGCAAAATGTGTGCCTCTCGGAGCAGCCTTTGTGGCTACAAACCACAGAGCTTCCCAGCTTTGTCAGTAAAATGCAGCCCTGGTGGAGAGTCTGGCTCTCAAGTGGGCCTCTCCTTCCTCCCCCCTCCCCCCTCCGAAAAAAAGCCACGGCTGCGTCCCCGCCTCTGCTGCGTCGCCAGCGCGCGCGCATCCCTGAAGCTCCTCTGGATAGCCTGGCGCGGGATCAGCAGCGGAACTGTGAGTATGGCTGGCAGTTGCCACCCGGTCGTTATTTGATGTTTCCCTGTCCAGATTCCCCTTCCCTAACTACCGCCCGCCCGCGCGGTTGCCAGGGGAACGGAGTCCTTGGCCAAACAGTAAAGCAGCCGCGGGTTGTAGTGGTTGCGGATTAGGCCTGCGGGCAAAATGGTGAGGGGCAGGGATGTTTTAAGGGGCTTCTCGGAAAATTGGGGAATGGGGGGGGGACTAGCGGAGCCTCATCCCGCCCCCTCACCTATCTCTGCTCTTTCTTCCCTCCCCCCACCCCCTTCGCCTTTTTTAGATGCTCTCGCGGCTCAAGCCCGCCGTCGGGGGCGGCTCTCAGTCCGCTGACAAGCGCAAAAAGAAAGGCAAGCGAATCCCGCAGCTGGAGGAGCTGCTGACCCAGCGGGACTTCACTGGGGCCATCGCCCTACTGGAGGTACCAGGGGCACGGCTTGGAAAATGCGGACCTTGCGCCAGGAACCGACAGAGATGGCGCTGGGGGTGGGCTTAGGGCCTGATGGTAGCCTTAGGACCAGTGGGAGTTACGTAATGCCTTGGAAATAAGGGGCCTTAACATTCACCCTCCTGTTCCTGCCTTTGATTCCTGCAGAGGGAGAGTCTCGGTGCTCCTTTATTCACAGCCTGCTTTTATTTTTCCCACTTTGTGAGGCGTAGGAGGCGAAGTTTGACCACTGCACAGAATTGCTTTCTGCTGGAAACCTGGTACCACTTCCAGAAGATTACTTATACCAGGCATCCCCAAACTGCGGCCCTCCAGATGTTTTGTCCTACAACTCCCATGATTCCTAGCTAACAGGACCAGTGGTCAGGGATGATGGGAATTGTAGTCCAAAACATCTGGAGGGCTGAAGTTTGGGGATGCCTGACTTATACACTCTTAAGTACGGTTCACCATCCTGATACAGTTAGGATGTTAAGTGTGCGTAATGCTGCTACTCCAAAGGCCGTGGGATGAGGACAAGAAATCTAATGTTCTCCACACACAAAACCAGAGGAGGATGAGCAAAATGGATTATAAAGAGTTTGCCTGTGAACATTTGCATACTGTACTTATATTCATTTAAAGCAGGCGTAGGCAAACTCGGCCCGCCAGATGGTCCTGTTAGCTAGGGATGATGGTAATTGTAGTCCCAAAACATCTGGAGGGCCGAGTTTGCCTATGCCTGATTTGAAGCAAGAGTTTTATACCGACTGATTCGGTTTCTAATGTCTAAATCTGGGTGGAGAACTTTTTCCAGTCCTTCGTGGATAGCATTTGAGGGTGGTAAGATATGCCAATAGCAACCATGGCAGGAGGCAAAAGAAAAAACACAGGTGGGGCAATGGATGTGATGCATACTTTTGTATAGTAGGCTACAAGCCACACAAAAGTCAGATGTTTCTCTGGCAGTAGTAGATGGTGAGGGAGCTGCCCTGCTCACTTGGTCTCCAGTTGTTTTGCTGCTGAATACCAGGATGGAAAGGGGGAGGGGCAAGCTTTGCACTGTGCAGACAGATTGTGCCCTGCCAGCATGTTTGCACCATGCCAATCTTGCTGTCACCTCACCCCCTTCTCTGTCTCAGTATGCAGCAGGACGTCAGGTGAGTGGCTATTAGGGACAGGCAGGAGTCAGAGAGGTGGGCAGAAGAGGCAGGGGAGCAGGAGGATGATCTAGGGGAAGGGCCAGCAATTTGTGGGGCTTTGTGTCAGCCAGAGACAGAAGAGAGGAGGCCAGGACAGAGTTGAAGGAAGACTCAGGTGGAAAAGACCCAGAGAGACTTCTGCTATCCCTCCCCTACTGTCTCCCAAGGACAAGGATGGGCTTAAAGTGACAGGAGCAGGTAGAGCTGCCACACAGGAGAAGTTGCTAGTTGCTTGCATACACCACACCAGACGGGGTTTAAGTGAGTTGGAAGGGGTGTGCACGCTGTTGCTCCAACTATCCAGGTTGGAGCATAAGTGAAGAAGTAGATGCCTCGTTACCTGTAGCTAATCAGCAGGAGTGAGGTGTATATCCCTTGCACCTCAGGAGCTGATGTAATTGAGTGCTTTGCCAATAAAGAACTAAACTTCAAATTGCTTGTCTTCATTGGGGCTGGGTGTGCTCAGGACAGTGGCATACCCCCACCATCTCTGATACTATCCTGTTCCCCTCTATAAAAACATACACACCTTGTCTCCATAGCTGCCAAGTTTTCCCTTTTCTCGCGAGGAAGCCTATTCAGCATAAGGGAAAATCCCTTTAAAAAAGGGATAACTTGGCAGCTATGCTTGTCTCTGTATTGTCCAGCCAGGCAAGCAAGAGGTATTATCACAGTTTAAGTACACAACTGTGTCAGGAAAAGCAGCTAAGGAGGCTATGGAAGAGGAACAGTGAGGGGTGTGGCCTAAGGAGGAGGCATTGTTGGAGAGAGTACTGAGCATTGGAGAGAGAAGCATTGAGGGCCACATTTTGCCCTGGGACTGTGGTTCTTCCACCCCTGGTCTAAATACTAAAGTTTCTGTTTTAATGGAGGCCTATTCTGCAGTAAGGCATAGGCCTATAGTCTTTGTGCTTCTCTGATGAATTGTAGAATTGGAAGGGACCCCAAGGGTCGTCTAGTTCAACCCCCTGCAATGCAGGAATCTTTTTCCCATATGCACTAGGCACTGTACCATTAACGGCTCCTTTAAGTTGGATTTGGTACTGGCGATGCTGTGACCAACCAATGAATTTCTGCTCGTCAAGTTGTTGTTAAAGGCACAGAGTTCAGTTGGGAAAACCAGCTATCAAAGTATTTTAAAAACAAGCTACTGTATGTTACTTGCCTCCAGCCTCCTCATCACGTTTATGTATGTCATAAACACTTAAGGCTTTTGAAGGTGAGCCACGTTAAAACCCTTGAAAATGTCAACAATTACATATTTGTATCATATCGTGCGGTTTCATTCTAGAAAGTTGCCAGCATAAAATTACTTTTAGGAATAACTTTCATATGAGAGTATCCACATTTGGGCATCCTTTTAATCTTAATGTTTTCCTTCTGAAAGTTTAAGCGTCATGTTGGGGAACAAGATGAAGATGCGGACCTCTGGATTGGATATTGTGCTTTTCATCTGGGTGACTACAAGAGAGCACTGGAGGTGAGGTGAGGAAATCCTGCTTCCTTTTGGAAGGAAGGGGGATATTGTCTTAATATAAAAAACAGATGGGAGTGGAAAGAGACCTGTCCTAGAGCAGTTCAGTAAAAGGAGATCATGGCATTGTACTATAAGTCTTGAAACAAAATGGTATATCCTCACGCTGGATTATGATTATGCATGCTTATAGACTCGTGGATCTGAGAGGCACAAGGATGGGAAAGGCAGGATTATTTATTTATTTATTTGACTTACGCACTGCACAATTAATAGGGTTAGGTATTGTCAGTTTGCTGCTGCTGTTTTCCAAAAGTCTTATGTTTGTGTAAGGGGAAATAGGTCTTGGTGTAAAAAGAATAGTGTTTGTATTTCTTTCCCCATAAGGCAGCAAGTTTAATTTTAATTTTTCAAAGCACATTTTTTTAAAAAAAATTATTTGGGATAGCTTGAAATTGGTGAGTTCTTCCATGTCCTAAAGATGTCCCCATCTAATGTAAAAGCTTGTATAGACGTAACCCTTGATGGTTAAGAGATCAGGAGCTGGATGAGAAATTGTGTTTATCTATCCCATACAGCCTATCGCTTTTTGTGCACAGTATCTCAATTTTCTTCCAACTTCTTTCAACCCTGGTGTCACAGGGGGTGCGTTGCGACTACTCTAGAGTAAAGACTCTCCAGACCTTTGCCTTTTCATGCTTTTATTGAGTGCAGGCTATTTACAGTGCTAGAGCTGTACAGGATACATGTTCTCAGTCTGACCCAGAACCCTGGAATGGCGCTTCCCGCGTTTTCTTCCAACATAAGAGTCGGGGCACCCCAAATCTCCTCCCGCGTTTCCTCCTGCGTAATTCCGGAACCGGAGGGAAAAAGGGTCTCCTTTCCATGTTTTCCATGCTGCCAGAGCCCTGTCTCCTTCTTCCTCCTTCCTCACTGGACTCTTCCCCCTCCCCGCTGACGCTACTGCTGGTGGAAGAGCTGCTTCTCAAGATGGGAGGGGGCTCTCTGTACTCTTTCCCCCTGACACCTGGCTTATGGTCTATACAGTCATTGGCTTTGTTGCACTCATAATTTAGAAGTTGTTGTTGTTGTTTTGTTGTTTAGTCATTTAGTCGTGTCCAACTCTTCGTGACCCCATGGACCAGAGCACGCCAGGCACTCCTGTCTTCCATTGCCTCCCGCAGTTTGGTCATTAATTTAGAAGTAGTAAGAAACTTTAAACTCTGTGACATTGAACACAGTTGTAATGCCAACTCGTTAATTAAAGACCTGCATAGTCTTTTTTCTTTTAGTGTAGAAATAAAAAGTAACTCTTGAACTTGCCTTGGAGGCATAGCTGCCAAGTTTTCCCTTTTCTCGCGAGGAAGCCTATTCAGCATAAGGGAAAATCCCTTAAAAAAAGGGATAACTTGGCAGCTATGCTTGGAGGATCTTGGTCAGTTGAAATGGTCAGTTTAGCTGGTGGCATGCTGAGAACCGGTGTATTGTAGTTAAGCAGGTCAGCATTGGGAATGTACGTCTTTATCCTCCCTCTGCAATTCAGAGGTAATAACACTGATCTGCATTGCTGTAAGGATTCCTGAAAAAACAAACATGAAACATTTAATATTTATACAACATGTTCCCTAAGTGTTAGTAGTACATCTTGCTTGATAACACACTAGAAGCAAAGAGCAACATTGTTGGTACAGATTGATTGATTTACTAAGATATGTATAAGTTCTCAAGATAAGATAAGTTCTCAAGGCTCAAAACTCAAAATAAAATTTATAATTTCTGTTTGATGGTTACGGCAGCAGTATATAAAAAACTGTTACTTGTTTCAGGAATATGAAAATCTGACAAAGCGATCTGGCTGCAACCCTGATGTTTGGGTGAATCTAGCATGCACTTACTTCTTCTTGGGAATGTATACACAAGCTGAACAAGCAGCCTTGAAAGGTAAGACGGATTGCTGATGCTATAATATTATATTATATACATTTATCTCAGAATAAGTCCCACCAAGTAGAAATGTACAAATTTGTGTTGTTAGGGTGGTGCACCTGAGCAAATTCAGTGTTAGTCACTAGTATTTACAAACCCTGAACTGCTCCAAATGTTGGCATTAAATTTTGTTTTAATGCTCTTCGGATTTTGTTTCAGCTCCCAAAAGTAGACTTCAGAATCGCCTATTGTTCCATCTAGCACACAAGGTATGTAGGAAACAAAACCATGCAGAGGCAAGTAGTATTTTGTACTTGAAAGTATTTTGAAACTCAGACCCTACCTTCCCCCATCTTCAAATACTTCTAGTTTGAATGAGAATCCTGCCCGACTTGTCTAGGTACGGAAAGGTAGGGCAGAGATAGAGGCTGGGTAGGCACAGAGGATGAAAGCCCAGAAGTGGAGTGGTAAGAAGATCCAAGAAGAAAGAGAGCTAAGGGGTAAGTTACCTATTGGAAGGCTATACTCAGTGGAAAGAGAAGTAGTATCTAAGGGAAATAAGGGGTGGAGATGGTAGAGACCTGAAAATATGTATATGTATAGAGAAGCTTTTTATTTAAGCACTTTTCTGGTAGCCATAGGCAACAAGGAATTGTGTACAGATGAGTGCATGGAATTCCATGTAGTTGAGTGAGAGGGCTAGGAGAGAAGTGTGTCCTTATTCTATGGCAAGCACGAAAAGCAAGTGGGCTGCCAGAGGAGAGAAGCCCTGTCCTCTGCACCCAGCATAGAGATACAGCAAGCCACTGGAAGCACAATACAGTAGAGAGTTCCATCCCCCTTCTGCTAACTTCCAGCAGACTAGTAAAAAAAAGGGCTAGTAACTTTTGAGAGCTGATTTACTAGGATAAAGAGTAGTTGCTTACTGCTAGCTGTATTTATTAGTGTGTATGTAGTATGTCCTGCATCTGTGTAATACTAGTTCTTATTTCCTGTATAGTTTGGTGATGAGAAGAAATTAATGAGCTTTCACCAGAATCTGCAAGACATAACAGAAGATCAGCTAAGCCTAGCATCTATCCACTATATGCGGTCTCATTACCAAGAGGCTATTGATATATACAAACGTATACTTCTTGATAACAGGTTGGATATATTTTTCTTTCCCAGTCTGTCATTTCTCTACTCTTTGGACATTTTATTGATGGAGAAGGGCTAACGTTTCGGTGTATCTCTTTCTAGCAGTTGGAGTTATACTCTAAGATTCTTGCTTTTTATTATAAATTTCACTATAGTACATCCCACAACATTGGGCCAATGGGATCCAGTAGTAAGATTTAAATTTTCCTGTGACCTCCTAGAGTAATTTGGATGAAATTACTTAACGCTAAGATCAGAGATCACAGATTCCTTATATTAGCAATTAGTTCTTATATAAAAGATAACAGAGTTTGGAGATTACAGATCTCAGTGCCTGATGTCATACAATGTCATGTGACTGACAGGTGGGCATGGTTGCATTCCAGGGGTTCTCTACTGCTGTCCTTGTCCTTCTGCACTGCAGTTTTCATCTTCTTTCTTGTGGAATTCAGGTTTGCTGCAACACTCTCTGTCATGGCTTCTTTCTTCTGATTTCTAGCTGTGACTTTCTGATCCTGTGTGCCAGCTTCAGTTATAGACCGCATTCCACCTTCCAACCTCTTAGCCAAACAGAAGAGCTGTCGAGTTTTCCTAAGTTTCTGATTCCCATTGTAACTAGGTTTCTTCACCTCCACCCTTGGATGTTAGTTTCCTGGGCTGACCTGTTGAACTCCCTGACAAGCACAGCCTCTGAATAACCCTGTATTTAACAGAAAGCAACCATCTTATAATTAAGCATAAACATAAAGTGACTCAACAGTTGCATTTCTTCATATATGTCTTAAAATATGCTCAGTATTCAAGGCATAGGTCTTAGTGATCCCATTTGGTTTGTTGCTTGTAGTTTCAGGAAACTCTTTTCTAATACTTCCATGCACACACTATTGTTCATAGCAAAAGGCATTTGTAAATGTATTACAAACCATTCTGCCAATGATAGAACATGTATTGAGAATACACATGTGCAGCATTATTTGCACATTTCTGTTTAGGAGCGTTCTGCTTTAGGTGAATTTTCTGCCACTGAATGTAGTTAAATGAAGAAACTTTGATGGCTTGAACTTTGATGTCTTGCAGGGAATACCTGGCTCTCAATGTATATGTTGCATTGTGCTACTACAAACTGGATTATTATGATGTTTCACAAGAGGTGCTAGCTGTTTACCTTCAGCAAGTTCCTGATAGCACCATTGCTCTTAACTTAAAGGCTTGTAATCATTTCCGACTCTACAATGGGAAGGCTGCTGAGGTACTTTGTTAAAATGTTTTTCTCACTAAAGTCATAATCTCCTTCATGCAAGTTTCAGTTTTTAAGTAATATTTCAGTTTCTGTAGAGAAGCTCTAACTGTATGCTATGTACCTCAGTGTGTGGTCTGTTTGACTATACTGTATGTATGTGCTTCTAGTTATGTTGGTGTCACTTCAAATGAATTAGTCATGTGGCAGTTGAGGTCCACAATATAAGATGCAGGACCACTTTCAGAGGGTTGGCATCATTTGGCACTTGTTGAGGCACACCGCCCAAAAGAGGCACTACGTGGCTAACTCCTGGAACCTCATGGCTATGCTTGTCCTAGAATCATAGAATTGTAGAGTTGGAAGGAATCCCAAGGGTCATCTTGTCCAATCCCCTGTGAGGTGGGAATCTCAAGGCAAGTGAGCAGTGACGGGCAAGGAGAAGGAACAACAATTTTTGCTAGCTTTGTTCTCCCTCTGGGCAGTGATGCAGATTAGGTTCAACAGGAGAGGGCAAGTGAACGGGCAGCAGTAAAGAAGAGGTGGGACAACTCAGGGAGGGGATGTTGAGAGCATTTTTGTGCAAGCCCTCCCCCCCCAAAATTCTCAAACTGGCTCTGATAATATTTTTTTTGAGTAGTGTCAATGGCTACTTCTGTTGATTGTGTGTTCTGTTCTTCCACTCACTGTTTTGCAATTTCTTAAAAAAATTAAGGCAGAGCTTAAGAGCTTGATGGACAGTGCTTCAACATCGTTTGAGTTTGCTAAGGAACTCATTAAACACAATTTGGTGAGTAACAATTATGAAAGTAGCTAGCTTGCATAATTTTTATGAAGTTCTGAATAACATAGGCTGCACTCAAAAGAATGTCTTGTTGGCTGGCCCAAGAAAGTATTGTGTCAGGTGCAAGTAGTCTGTAAACCTAGTCCTCTCTTCCAGTTGTTTCCCCATGTTCAAATGTGCCATAACCTCTAAAAACAAAACCACCTCATTTGAACCATCTCCATCATTTTACTATTGGCCAATTTCTCTTCTGTCCTTTGCCTCATGACACCTGAAATTTGCTGTTCTTTCCTATCCTTTCCTATCCATCTTCCCTCTTGATGACTTTCCTACAATATATGTTCCACCCTTGACACTCAACTGAAATTGCCCTTGATAAAATCATTAACAATCATTTTAATGTTTTGTTGGAAGCCGCCCAGAGTGGCTGGGGGAACCCGGCCAGATGGGCGGGGTATAAATAATAAATTATTATTATTATTATTATTATTATTATTATTATTATTATTATTATTATTATTATTCCTGCCAAATCTGTCTTTGATATCTTTGACTATTCTGTTGCCTTTGAGACAGTTGACAGTCTTGTCAGTTCTTTCTTTACAACATTGCAAAAATCCACCCATTCTTTTCTGTCGGCTCTGCTAAAATTTCTGGCTTATGCTCTGGTTATCTCCCACCATAACTATTGCATCCTTAAGTCTAACTTATCCCTGTTGTGCTGTGTATCCAAGACTTAAGGTGTCAAATAATTTACCACTCCTATTGCTCAAACCATAGAACTCATTGTCTTTTTCTTTAAGCTGTGGATGGTCTTATTTGCTGTTTTATCTCTGTCCATAATGTTCACTTTCCCAAATCAACTAACCCCAGCTGCGAAAAGGTGGTTTTGTTGTCTATAAAGACTCTCCTTAGACAAGTTTCTAAGTATGCACAACTAACTGCATTTGCCCATATTCAACCTTTATTTTCCTCATCTTTCCCTCTGTTTCTCTCCCCACCCCCTAGGCCCACCCCAATAACTTATTTTGGAATATTTGCTTATGAAACTAAGATGTCATTTACAAAAATAAAGATAATTGGTTTGAGCTGTGCAGGAATTGGTATTTTCATGATGCATGAATTGTTGAAATTTAATGGTGGAGTAAATATTTAACTTGTAAAATTCAAAAGCAGAAAATATGACAGATTCATAATTCACCAGAAGCTTGTTCCCTCTTAGTTTAATAAACATTTCAAAATGCATGTACAGTGGAACCTCGGTTTATGAACTTAATCCGTTCCAGAAGTTCGTTCTTAAACCGAAACCATTCTTAAACCGAGGTGCGCTTTCCCTAATGAGGCCTCCCGCCGCCAGTGCTCTTCCACCATTCAGATTCCGTTCTTAGACCGAGCTAAAGTTCACAAACCGGGACACTACTTCCAGTTTTGCAGAGTTCTTAAACAGAATAGTTCGTAAATAGGGTTGTTCTTAAACCCAAGGTACCACTGTAAGATGGTTCACTGCAGGTTACTTGCTGCTGTACTAATACAGTGAGGACTTTCTTCTGCAGGTTGTATTCCGAGGAGGGGAGGGGTCTCTCCAAGTACTGCCTCCCCTGGTTGATGTCATTCCTGAAGCCAGATTGAATTTAGTAATCTACTACCTTCGGCAAGGTAAGCACATCTTCTGGATTATTATTTTTTTCCAAACATAATCTTTATTAAATTTTTAAAGGTAAACAATTGTACAAAACATTTCTTTTGTTAACATTACCGGTTCACAACCTAGTAAATAATAAAGCAAAATTCAAAGGAGAAAAGAGGGGGGGGGGAAAGGAACTCTAAAAATACGACTTCCCTTCTTCTTCCCCCTGTTTCCTATAGTCATCCTTCTCCTTGGCATTGTTTCTGTCATTTTCCAAGTACACTTTTTATTCCTATATTATAAATATATCTAAGTTGAGTAATTACAATATTTTATCACTGTTTTCTTATAACCCTTCCGACACTTGATATTGATTTAGTCCTACGTCATATATTGTTCTTATTCTTCAATTAATCCTTTTATATTTTGTGGTGCGGTTAAATTTCTATTATATTTCTAATTGTGTTAGTCACACAATTTATCAATGTATTTCATAAATTTACTCCATTCTTTCAAATGGGTTTCATTGCTCTAGTATCTGATCCTTGCCGTTAATTTAGCTATTTCCAGGTATTCTATCATTTTCTGTTGCCATTCCTCTAATGTTGGGAGTTGCTTCTGTTTCCATAATCTTGCGAGGAGAAGCCTCGCCCCAGTTGTTGCATAGAGGAATAATTTATAGTCATTTTTATCTATATCTTCCCCGACCATTCCCAGGAGAAAATCTTCTGGTGTTTTTTTTAAGGTATATCTTAATATTTTTTTCAATTCGTTGTAAATGCATTCCCAAAAAGTTTTTAGTTTGTCACATTTCCACCACATGTGGATAAAATCACCATCTTTTTCACTGCATTTCACATCTTCTGGATTTTGACTTCTATTGTCCCTTAAAGTGATTCTTTCCCTCCACATGGGGTACATAGGGTCTGCCTAAATTAAGTGTAATTCCAGTTATTGATTTGTGTGAGTTATACATCTGAATAAAAGTTTAGTTATAGGAACAATGGAAATGGAAACAATGATAGGAATTAGCAGAAAAAGCCCAATTTCTAACATCTTGAGTCAAAATACAGTTTTTCAAAATCTTACCATGCAATTTTGAGCATATGTATTCAGAAGTAAGTAGGGCTTACTCCCAGGTAAGTGGATTTAGGATTGCAGCATTAGTTTATTTTCCCAAAAGGTTGCATTATTTAGTGTCAATGTTGTCAATGTTTCTGAATCAAAAATTCTTCTTTGGTAAAGCTCAGTCACAGGCTGTTAGCCCTCTTCCTGTCCCATCCTCACAGGATGAATAAATGCATGAGAGAAAAGAATGTGATTTTAAAAAATCTTGCCCCTGTACTGTTCAGAAGGCACCTGCTAGCTAATCCGTTAAAAAAAAGACTAGTGAACCTTTGCTCTGAAAAAATAGCATTAAAAATGACTTAACCCATATTTGTTATAAAGACTAAAGAAATGTATAATCAGCAAGTACACATTTGTTGCAGTTTATGGTTCCTTTTCATCCTTTGTTTTTGAATGCCTTTATGGAAAGATGAATTATGATGTGGGAAGGTGACATGGGAAACACAATACTGTATGCACTGTAATGTGTTCTTTCAGATGATGTGCAGGAAGCCTACAATCTGATTAAAGACCTGGAACCTACAACCCCACAGGTAAAAGGAAAGATTATACATATAATGGAAGACATGGTCATCTGGGACAGATTCTGTCATAGAGTGGGAAAAGTTCCTAAAAGATATTTGAATCTGTTTACTTTATTTGGACATAAAGTATATCATTATTGGATCAAAACGAAACAGGCGTGCAGATCTTCATCCGTTTTTAAAAACTATGGTTGCATTCAGACTAAAGTTGCAATCCTAACCTCATTTAGTTGGAGTAAGTCCCGTTGAATTCAATAGGTCTTACTTCTGAGTAGACATGCATAGGATTGTGCAGCACATTAATTTCCCTGTTTCCACAGAAATCATTGTGAAAATGTAGTCCTGACTTGCCTTAGATTACACTGAAATCAATAGAAACCAAGTATTAATAGCTTACTCTGGATCTAACTCTGTATCTTTTAATTGTTTGCACTTTGTTTGATAGAGACGAAAGGATGAGTCGCAGAACACATTTGGTCAAAACTTTAAGATATTGTCAGAATATTTAAGGAGCACAAGAATAGCATAAATAACATATTGCGGTATCTTTTTTTAAAAAAAACAGTTTAGAGATTTATTCCAGATTCATTATGAAACTTTAAAACTGTTTCAATGTGCACTATCTTAATCCATTTAAACATGTGCTCTCATATAATATATTGGCTTAAAACTTCAGGGGAAAATACATAGATCTTAAAAATTCTGCTGGTTCTGTACTAAAAGACAGTGAATGAAAACAGTATTTTATAGGGAAAGAAGCATTTATTTGACAGACTTTTCAAATTAGGTTCAGAGCTAGTGAATGCCAAAAGAAGAACCGGAAAACTGAGCAGAAGTCCCCCCCCTCCCCAATTTATAATTTCCCTCCTTTTTATAATGTGTTCTTTAAACTACAGTCTCTATTTCATGCAAGTTACTAACTGCACATGTCAAGATTGATTTTGGTTTATATATTTAATACAGTTATTTAGAAACCATGGAAACAGGCTATTCAGAAATCTATGTATTTGTAAAGCAATTTGAACAGAATACTTCACAAGCTGCTTTAAAGCTTCAGTAAATGGTTGCCTCATTTTATATACCGTAATCTTTCTCTAGGAGTATATCCTAAAGGGAGTGGTGAATGCAGTCCTTGGGCAGGAAATGGGCTCAGTGAGTACAATACCTTTTTTACATGAGTAATTAATATGGAGTAGACGAGAACACATTGCAACTCAGCTAACAGGTTGATTTTGGTTACAGGTAGGTAGCCGTGTTGGTCTGGGTCGAAATAAAATAAAAAAATTCCTTCAGTAGCACCTTAAAGACCAACTAAGTTTTTATTTTGGTATGAGCTTTCGTGTGCATGCACACTTCTTCAGATACAGTGAAATAGAAGTCCCCAGGCACTTATGTAGAGAAGGGGTGGGGAGGGGTGGGGATGGGGAGGGGAGGGGGGATCACTCAGAAGGGTGGTGGAAGTGGGTGATTGACTGACTGATAGCTGTTGATGACCGAAAACGACTGCAAATGGTTTTGCATGAAAAAGCAAGGGTTGAGATGGCTGAAGATCGCTTATCATGTATAATGAGATAAGAATCCGATATCTCTGTTCAAACCAGGTCCCTCCATGGTTTTGAGCTTGGTGATAAGTTGTAATTCAGCAACTTCTCTTTCCAGTCTATTTCTGAAATTCTTTTGTAGTAAGACAGCTACTTTGAGATCTTGTATAGAATGTCCTGGGAGATTGAAGTGTTCTCCTACTGGTTTTTCTGTCTTCTGGTTCCTGATGTCAGATTTATGTCCATTTATCCTTTGGCGTAGGGTTTGGCCTGTTTGTCCAATATAGAGAGCTGAAGGGCACTGTTGGCATTTGATGGCATACACAATGTTAGAAGATGAGCAATTAAATAGTCCTGAGATGGTATGTTGGATGTTGTTGGGGCCAGTAATGATGTTGTCCGGGTGTATGTGGCAGCAAAGTTGGCATCTGGGTTTATTGCAGGCTCTGGTACCAGTGTCCATGTTAAGTCTGGTGGTTGTATTATTGTGGGTGAGGAGTTGTTTAAGATTGGGTGGCTGTCTGTAGGCAATGAAAGGTCTTCCTCCCAGTGCTTGAGAAAGGGAGCTGTCATTGTCCAGGAGAGGCTGTAGATCTCTGATGATGCGTTGTACTGTTTTAACTTGGGAGCTGTATGTGATGACTAGTGGTGTTCTGTTATTTTCTTTTTTGGGTCTGTCTTGCAGCAGGTTCTCTCTAGGTATCAGTCTGGCTCTGTTGATCTGTTGTTTAACTTCATCAGGTGGATATTTTAGTTCTAAAAAGGTTTGCTGTAGATCTCTTAGGTGAGATTCTCTGTCTGTAGAGTTGGAACAGATGCGGTTGTAACGTAGGGCCTGGCTGTATACGATGGATTGTTTGGTATGTTTGGGATGGTAGCTAGAAGCATGTAGATATGTTTGTCGGTCAGTTGGTTTTCTGTATAAGGTGGTGTCTATACGTCCATCCTGTATTTTTATAGTAGTGTCCAAAAAATGTATTTCTTGCATAGATTGGTTCATTGTTAGGTTGATGGTGGGGTGAAAGTCATTGAATGTCTGGTGGAAGGTTTCCAGGGTCTGTTGTCCATGTGTCCAGATAATAAAAATATCGTCAATGTATCGCAGGTACAAGAGAGGTTTGAGTGGGTAGGAGTTTAGGAAACGTTGTTCTAAATCTGCCATGAAGATGTTGGCATACTGTGGGGCCATGCGGGTGCCCATGGCTGTGCCGCTGATCTGGAGGAACAGGTCATCACCAAATTTGAAGTGGTTGTGGGTAAGGACAAAGTGGCAGAGTTTGGTAGCAAAGTCCGCTGTGGTTTTATCTGAAATGGTGTTCCTTATGGCTTGTAAACCATCATTGTGTGGGGTGTTGGTATATAAAGATTCCACATCCATAGTGGCTAGTATAGTATTGTTAGGAAGATTGTTCAAAGGTTGATTTTGATACTAACTTGGCTCTTGCTCTTTTGTATTTCCTACATATTTGCCAGTGAAAAAATGGAATTGTGAATCATCATATACACTAATGTTACTGCTATAGGGTGATATCAGCATGTTTAGAGGAACCTCAGAATTTATAGAAATAGGAAAAAAATATTGGGAGTGGGATTTAAGAAGGCAAAGCCCAAGACACTCCCATGAGGACTGAGTGTGCTCTGTGGCCTCAGAATGCAGAATATTGGTGAAGAGGGAGGGGGAAATGAAAGACTTGATGGTGGAGGAACGAACTATGCTGCACAAAGGCAAGGTTGGATAGCTGAGACACTGAACAGGAATCCTGCATACTGTAACATTTTTGTGACAGGTTGAATATTTCTGAAAGTCAATAAACTTAGGCTCTCCAGTCTAAGGACAACTAGAGAGACTAAGTTTATTGCTCCCACATACTGCCTGAATTCCTTTGGCATCTGCAGGTGGATGAGGAGATAACCAAGGTACTAAACCTTTTTATTCTCTATTGTTAGCTGAAGTCTGTTATCTGGACAATGGCTTTTTGTTTTCTTATAGTGGATTTTAAAAGAGCTCTATTATTTTACACTTATATTATTATAGTGGTACCTCTACTTACGAATTTAATGCGTTCCGAACGCACATTTGTAAGTCGAAAAAAATTGTAAGTCGAATCCCATAGGAATGCATTGGGAGAAAAAATTCGTAAGTAGAAGCAACCCTATCTAAAAATTCGTAAGTAAAAAAAATCCTATCTAAACCGCATCCAAGATGGCAGACGGAGCTCCATTCGTAAGTAGAAACATTCGTAAGTAGAGTTATTCATGAGTAGAGGTATCACTGTATTTTAAAAACCAAATCATAATAATAAACTTTGTTTCTCTATCTGTTTTTACATAACATCTGCATGTAATATTTAGTTTGGTCTCCATATTCCAAAGATCTGACTATACTGCCCCATTGCTCAGCGCTTTCATGGATTTCATGCTTCTTTGTTTCTTTTCCAGAGAGACCACTTGAAAATTGCTCAGCAGTTCTTTCAGCTGGTAGGAGGATCTGCCAGTGAATGTGGTATGTTTTAACTTTTCTGATTTCTCATTCCTTCAGATGTCAATATTGCCAGTGAATGCAACCATTTTGTTGCCTGGGTCAAGTAAAAAACTTGGTTAATATTTTTCTCTGTCTTAGTGACCTGAACCATATATATACACTCTACTTACACCTGCCACCAAAAACAGAGGCCTCATGCCTAGTTTGCTGTAATGTCTAATTCACCTTACTTGGATCATGGCTTAACAATATTGTTCACTTTCCTGACTTTTCTATCCATTCCTGTACATTTGCTTATCCCCTGCTAGCAGGAAATTCCTAACATAATTAGGAAAAGTTGTAGAAGACATAACAGGAGAAATGAGGAACTCAACACGCAGATTTCATTTTCACAGATGTACATTGTTTAATCTTGAATTTGTACATCCGAATCTGCATAGGTTATGAAAGTTCATATCACACTAAGCTTTTTAAGGTACTGCAGTGGACTAATATGGCTACTTCTCTAAAATATTTTCAATATAATACATGAGGAGAGCCTTCTGTTTTCCACCTTTATAGGAATCCTGGGTTCAACCATGCATAAGACTATTTTTACACTGGCATGTTTTCTTGTGTAGTGGAAGTATTGCTTACGTTTTATGCAAACGGGAATGCTTATGCAAGTTCCACTATCCCAAAACAAGAGGATGCCTCTTGCTGGTCAGCTAAGAAACAGAGGAAAGTAGTGATAGAAAACCTGGCTGATAGTTCAGTAGGAAACCAATATGTGTAATATGCTATATCAAAAACATTTAGGGCTATTTTTCTCAACTTGTCACATTTATTCTGAGTGCAGACTTGTTTGCCACAAAGTATAAACTGACCTGGTAGCCAGATTGTGGTTCTGGGCTATTATATATAGAGAAGCTAGACTATACAGTCATACCTCAACACCCGAACGCTTCGACTTCTGAAGGTTTCGACTTCCGAAGTCGATAACCCCCGGAAGTCCTTTCGCCCCGTGCGCCCGGCGCGGGCAGGCGGGCAGCACATGCGCAGAAGTGCAAAATCGCTTCGAGAACCGAAAACCTCGACTTACGAAGACGGCCGCGGAACGGATCGTCTTCGTAAGTCGAGGTACCACTGTATTATACATTAAGTAAAATAGAAACATCGTCACCCGACCCCACCCCCACCCATCTTTCCCCCATCTACCTTTCCCCCCCTTTTCTTCCCAATGTCTCAACAAATGAAACTGACTTGTAAAAATGGTATGAGAGACATTGCACATATTTTTGTAAATCAAGAAAATCTTTAATAAAACATATAATAATAATAATAATAAGGAAATAGACTCAAAAATTGTGCATATAACTTCTGTTCTTCAGATACAATCCCTGGGAGACAGTGCATGGCATCTTGCTTCTTTCTGCTCAGGCAGTTTGATGATGTCCTTATTTACCTTAACTCAGTGAAGGTTAGTATGTTTTATATCAGTTGGTAGTCTCCTATAAATCTTTGCATGTATTACTTTCTGTGTGTGATGCATAAACTTGCCAAAAAATGGAGGTGAAAAGAAGGGATGATTATCTCAATCACATTTCTGAGAGTTTTATTTTAAAATATAAATACATATTCAGCCCTTTAGGGCAAGTGCCCTCATAAGGCAGCATAAAAAACAGATGTCTAAAACATATAAAACGAACATCTTAAAATATACATTCTATTCCTTTGAATAATTATCAGTGAACCATCATTGACACATCAATTGAATGAAGGCAGATCAAAACAAAAACACCTTAAGAATTTTTTTTTAAAGTCACTATTGAAAGGGCAATACACACTTTATGAAGGACTGTGTTTCATAAGTATAGGTCCATCCCTATACTTAAGCTTTCTTATTGACAGGACAGAGAGAACGACATATGATGCTGACTTTTCAGCTTGAACAGGCTCATATGCACCTCTTGGAAACTTTGGTGATTATTTCAGCTTTTTTATACTTAAGTAAATGTAGGTGCGGGCCATACTTAGATAACCTGATCCCAAATCATTTAACATTGTAAAAGTTTGCAAGTGCTTGTGCCTTATTTTTCTAGCATTTTCAGTGAGCATTCGAACGTCAAGATCTCTTTTTCTAAGTTCCAGTTTAAACTCCACTATGTATGTAATTAGGATTTTGTGCTTTTGTTGAATGTTATCTGCCGTTCTGTGGACATTCTATCCAGTTTAAAGAAAACATTTGGAGCTTTTTCTCCCCCCACTGACCGAGACTTTACCACCCTAAATAATTTACTGCTGTGTGCAAACTTACCTATCCATGCCTAATTCCAGATATCTAACTTACTATTTTTAATAACAGTTGTCCTGATACATCTTTGAAAGGTCTCACTGTTTGGACCTCCAAGCCCATTACAAAGGCTCTCTTATTTATTCCTATAATAACAAAATATTAAAATGGACAGGTTCAGAAAAGGGCAACCAAAATGATAATGTGGGTGGATCAACTCTCCTATGGGGAAGGGTTACAACAGTTGGGACTTTTTACTTTAGAGAAAAGTTGAGTAGGAGGAGACATGATAGAGACAGGATAGACATGTTGGGGGAAAGGTGAATAGGGACCATGGTTTGCTGCTCCCACTAGCACTAGGGGTGAAGAATGAAACAGGAGCAATTTCTGTTTTCAGAATAAAACCATTATCTATAGTTTTGTGACATGAGAACTGGGCTGTTGTAGAAAGGAATGAAAAAGATGAAAACAGAAGCAAATTTTTAAAGGCCTACAAAGAGAGTCTAAAAACTGAGTACAATATAGAACTGATTAAATAAAAGTGCTTGAGTAAGCAGCTGGTGAGGCATACCTGAAGACAGATAGCACTGAACAAAGCCCGATTCATAATCTGATCATACAGTTAATTTGGTGCTTACACATTCCATTCTGACTGAGGCTTGGTGTCTATTGGCATTCTGCCACTTTCTGTTCCAAACTAGTGTGTCTGGGAAGTGCTTTGTACCTCCCACACAGCCAAAGATATCAGCACAAATGACTTTCCCACAACTGGAGGTGAACAGTGTTTTTTCCTGGGCATGGGCTTGGCATGCATGTAGGCAGAAAAGTGCTTTGATCAAGTTCCACTTCTATGTGGTTGTTATTTTGCTACCGTTCTGAAATTCTTAGTCACATAGGTGTGGTCACCTTGGCCATGTTTATATAAGGGCAGAACCAAATTGGTAAGTTTATCTGTGAAAGATCTAAGGAATTGTCCCAAAGCACATATGACAGGGATTTAATAAGGGTGTCTTCTATGATTCAGTGATCACACAGTAACAGCAAAAAATCAGTATCTCCACAGAACTTTAGCATCCTGAGAATCTCCACTTTAATTTTAAAGAGCAAGTGTCTAGCTTTGTGTTTGTGTGTGGGAAACCCTAGGTAAAATCTCATAACTGAGAATTGATGCTGAATGGGACCAAGCTTCAGTGTACTGACTAATGCCTTGCCCTTCTGCAGTTATACGAATGAGGAGAAATAGCACTTAGGACAATATGCTCTGGGCTGTCCTTTGATACAGAGTATGTGGGCAGGGGGTATATTTTACCAAACAGTACACAATGGATGCATTCTGACATCACATTTTCTGAAATTCCAGACCATGGATCGTACCTGCTCTCTCATTTTTTCGTGCATCTGGCTTAATAAAATATTTCTGTAAAACAATTTGCCATGTTACCTCTACTGGTAATCTGGTTTAAACGATCCAGCCAAATCAGAATCAATCTGTAGTTTGTAATCCTAGTTTGCAGGGATTGCTCAGATCACAGTTTGCCAGTTTGGATGTCACAGAAAACTCTGCTTTGGCAAACCAGGGAATGCTATATTAAGTAGAATGCACAAGGGGAGGAGAGTGCATGTGTACATTTGGTTTATCATGATTAGCGAATGTGACATCTAGCTGCAGCGAATGTAATTAGGGTGGCCAGGCAAAAAAAATAGACAGGCTGCTGCACCTTTAATAGTTGTTGGAAGAAGAGAGAAATTCATCAAGTGTAGTTGAACTGGTGAAATTCTGTCTTCTATATGCAACTTTTAAAGGTTGCTTGTCCTATTTTCCATCTTGTCACACTAAAAGTAACCTATTCATAAAAATGGGTGAAAGAAATCTAGAATCCTATACATATTCTACATCTCCTATTATGCATATTTGTTGTTGTTTAGTCATTTAGTCGTGCCCTACTCTTCGTGACCCCATGGACCAGAGCATGCCAGGCACTTCTGTCTTCCACTGCCTCCCGCAGTTTGGTCAAACTCAGGTTCAAGAACATTGTCCAACCATCTCGTCCTCTGTTGTCCCCTTCTTCTTGTGCCCTCAATCTTTCCCAACTTCAGGGTCTTTTCCAGGGAGTCTTCTCTTCTCATGAGGTGGCCAAAGTATTGGAGCCTCAGCTTCAAGATCTGTCCTTCCAGTGAGCACTCAGGGCTGATTTCCTTAAGAATGGATAGGTTTGATCTTCTTGCAGTCCATGGGACTCTCAAGAGTCTCCTCCAGCACCATAATTCAAAAGCATCAATTCTTCAGCGATCAGCCTTCTTTATCATCCAGCTCTCACTTCCATACATCACTACTGGGAAAACCATAGTACATCATATATCTCTCCTGCTTTTGATTCCAGTGGCCATTTCTTATGCATTCTCTTTGGATGTGGGTACACATTAAGTACAGAATACTCATGGATCGCAGCAAATAGGAATACTGCATGCATGAATTACTCACTGTTTTATCAATTTAGTTCTGAGATGGTTTTATCTCTTTCCAGGACTGCCGCACTAAGGAACCCAAAGTATTTGAAGATACAGTACAGTAGTATAGTTTTAAGGAGATCTTCAGCACTCACAGAACTAAATTATGGATTAGACATGAATGTTTTGAAGAGTTGGGTAGAGATTTAGAGAAAGAGGCCGTTTTTTTCACAGCAGGATTTAACATGCCCAGAAAGAAAGGTATACTAAAGAAAGCTGCCACCCTGCAATTTATGGCTTGGAACTTACCCCAAATCCATTGTGGCCAGTGCTGTGAAACGTTTCAACTATGTTGGTGTCAAAGGCATTTGAGCTACTATTTGTAAAGGGTTGGTTTTGTTTTGTTTTTTACTCTATTGTCTGGTACATCTTCAAGTTTTAAAGTATGTTTTTTATTTATTGTGCACAACTTATTTTCCAGAGTTACTTCTACAATGATGACACTTTTAACTTTAACTATGCCCAAGCCAAAGCTGCTACTGGCAATACTAGTGAGGCTGAGGAGGTATGTAGCTTTTTCTTTAAAAACACCACATGCAAGGAAGGAACACACTTCCTGATTACCTTCTGGCTCATCTTGGACATGCTCTGAGGATAGCCTTTTCCTGCTTTGCTTCTAAAAATATATAATGCCTAGATGACTGCTATTAATGATCCTTCTGCTCAGACTGACTTTCCTTACTTGTGGCCTTCTTATGTCTTAAACTTTCTTATGTAATGATTCTGTTCAATGTTTTGTTATTTGAGATTCATCTGTATTTTGAAGTAGGCACATATTCACGGTATATATCACACAGCAGATATTTAATGCAAACAGACATTTGTTTTTTCTATCTGTTTCCCCCTCAGGTGTTCCTCTTGATTCAAAATGAGAAGATAAAAAATGATTTTGTTTATCTCAGCTGGCTGGCTCGCTGCTGTGAGTCACTTTACCCTGTTATAGAATGTAGAATTTTTTTTGTTGTATTAGCCCTGTCACTATATCTCCTTAAACTTGTTTTAACCTTGTGGGTGGATTTAATTAAATTTTTAGATGTAATTGGATACCTTTATAAGAGGCAAGTGCCCTACAAGAAGTAAATCTTGCCATAGCCTGTGAGTAAGCAAGAGTGGTTGGGAGTCTACTCAAGGAAAAGGTGGTGTCTTGGTATCACCTGCAAAATATTTCAGCAGAACAAGTACTGGTAAAAATTCTTGTTTGTTCTTGTTCTTTGGGACAAGTCCAGCTGAGACAACTGCAATTAAATTTCAAAACATTTAATTGTTTGGTCCCTGCAGCACTCTACCTTAATTACATTTGTGAGAGATCAATCTGAAGTTCTCACTAGCTATTGATATCAAATATGCTCACATATTTATTATTAACTTTTTAAAAAATTTAAACTTTTTAATTTTTAATTTTTAAATTTGCTTTTTATTAAATTTCCACTTTAACAATCCAATTAAACATTCCAAATTATACATATGCATATCAAATAATCCAAATATTCTACCAAATTGTATATTTTTAATACAGTAGGACTTCCCATGCTTCAAGTTCGGAGGGTTCTGATCATCTCGTACTTCTATTGCTTTTCATAGTCATTTCCGATGGTTCCTCTAATTCTTTCTGTTGTTGACCTTCATTCTTTCACAGCCTCTGAGTTATTCCCACTAGCGAGTTAAAACAAACAATTATGTATTTCTGTGTGGATTTTATGTCCATGATTCCCCTCTATAAGTTCGCAGCATCTCCTCACACGCTGGTGTTTCTGCCAAGTCAATCCAAAAGTCTTTTCGCTGCTGGCAGCTGCCATCTTCACACAGTTCAAATAAAATCAAGTCTGAGTGTCTGCTCAGTAATTTTCCCAGTTGCATCAAACATTAGCCTTTCCAGGGGAGGTTTACCAGATCAGACTGGAAATACAAATATAATGACATATTGAAGGCTCACCTCCCCCCTATGACTATTATGATTCTGCAACCCGATCTTGACTTCCAATCATGGCGGATTTCCAAATTAAAAGTGTGACACAACTCCAACATAGATTCGAGGAAACCATCCAAAGTTTTTTGACGTCTCTCCAGCTTCTAATGAGATCCTACTTCTGTCTAAAATCGACAAATGAATCTTTTTATCCTCTTCCAAGCATATCAAAGATCAAAGCCTTAATTATATAGTATTATTATATCCACACAGTTGATAATTTTAGAGCCATATTATATCAACAAATACGAAACTTTCCAAACTCTCTTGTTATTATAGATTATGTTATCGGTCCTTCGGGGGGGGGGGCTGCCAAATAATATGATAAAGCAAAATACGAAAATAAGAAAGGCTTACCCCCCCTTCCGTTCCGTTCCAACATATTAACTTAGATGTTAGTCCTTCTTCCACTCAGTCTTTTTTGGCACCTCAGTGGCTGGGTTAATTAGCAGGGTAATTCTTCCCTCCTCGCTTGAAGCATGTCCAAAACTTAAATCCAATTTTTTATCTTAAGAAATGGAACTTGATTCGTTCACGGAGACAGTGTCTAGGAGAGCCAGACTCTCTCAGGGGCTTTCCATCCAGTGCCCTCCAGCCCCTCCTTCCATCCGGATTTGGGGCTGGGTGTTGGGCATCCGCAGATGAGACTGCATCTTCCCCTACCCCCGGGAAGATTTTGGGAGGCAGATTACTCCCATCTCAGCCCCTAATTACCCCATGGGAGCCGGAGCGATGGAATTTCCAGCCATCTTTTGTAGCGCGCCAAGCGGACGTTAAATATGCTCACATATTAAGGGTTTTAAAAGGCAGCCATCTTGGCAGAAGACCTGGCATGAAATTCAGCCCACATGGCTCTTGCTAACTATAGAGAGTTTGTGATAATTTTATGAAACGGTATTTTGACTCAGATTTTGGGTTCAAAGTGATACATACAGGTAGTACAATATGGTAGAGAACCCTTCGATGGTTTGTCTCTTAAATATCACCTTTCTTGGCTTCTAAAATAGGATGGGGCTGTTACTTTCTGCCCTGTAACATTCCAGTTACCCACACAAACATAGGAAGAGGTGACCTTTGACCTCCCAACAGGAAGAGTCATGACTGGGATGATTCTCAAGTATATGAAGGTGTCCACAAACACAGTCAGAAGTAGAAAATGCCATCTGGTTTCTTGGTAAGGAAGTCAGTCAGGTTCAGACAGGCAGATCTCTATAAAAGCTTCATACATAATCTAGATGAACTTAGATATGGCTGTTACATTGCTGGGGTGGGGGAAAGCTGGCAAGAGTTGCACAAAGCTAGGAAATTTTATTTTATGGATTTTGCACTTAATAACAGCTATGGACATAAGCAGGTTAATGAATATTGCATATTATCCCTATTATAGAGGACAACCAAAGGAAATGAAATGCTAGTGTGCATTCTGAAACATTCATTCTATTGCATAAAAATTAAGGAACATTGAATGGATGGTTCAAAATGATGTGCCAAGAGCACTGGGGTTACGGAAATTGCAGGGGCAGCTTCTGCCAGCAGGAAGTTATACAACTGAGGTTTTCCAGTGTTACAGTGTGCATGTTTATGTGTGCAGCAATATTGTGCAAAGTGGCTGGTGTAATAATGTATGCAGAGCTCTGAATTCCTCTCAAAAGTGGAATCAGTTGCCTCTTTAGAATCCTGGTTCCTTTACTGAGCTCTGTGAAGAATTGTCAGACAATTAGATGCTGTTAGAGAATATTGTAGCAAAATAAATGCCGAATTGGTATCATCCTCTGCCTTTGGTAAAAGTGCAGTGGTGTTAGCTGCCATAGCTTATAAGTGTTAATTGGTTTTAGAGCTAACTGTTTCTACTGTGTTTGGTGTCAAGTAACTCTAGGCAAGTGCACTATATTTTTAAATAGTTAAACCAATGTAAATATATAGTAACCATTATGTGGACAATTATATATAAGTTTTATTCTTCAAGTGCAGTAGTAATAAGCCTCCTTTCAAAGAATACTGTAGTATAACACCAATATTTCTGGAAACCTTATAAGCATTGGTATTAAATGGACCTTAAAATTACAGACATGATATGAAATAGATACTTATGCTAAGCTGGGTACAGTGGAACCTCTACTTACGAATTTAATCCATTCCGAATGCACATTCGTAAGTAGAAACATTTGTAAGTCGAAACGATGTTTCCCATAGGAATGCACTGGAAACGGCTTAATTCGTTCCAGGGCCTTTAAAAAAGGCACTTTAAAGGCAAGCAGGAGGCCTGCGAGGGGCAGCGAGTGCGGGGCAGCAGGAGGCTGGCTGAGCGGCGGTGGCGGTGAGGGCCCGATCCGGCCATAGGGCCAGATCAGCAGGAAGCGTGGTCAGCGGGAGGCCGGCGGCAACGGTGGCAAGGGCCCTATCCAGCCCTATGTCAGGTGGTGCGGTCGGCGGGAGGCCGGTGGCGGCGGGGAGGGCCCGATCCCATGAGGTGCAGAAGGCCGGCCCTTGCAGCAGAGGAGGCGGCGGGGAGAGCGTGATCGCGCACACCGCAGCAGCAGCGGAGGCGGCAGCGGCCAATCACGGGACCGATCCCAAGGCCAGCCCTTGAGGCGGCGGGGAGAGCGCGATCGTGTGCACTGCAGGAGCGGAGGCGACCGATTGCGGGCCCGCTCCCCTGAGGCTGGCCCTTGCAGCGGCCGAGGCGGTGGGGAGAGAGCGATCGCGCGCACCGCAGGAGCAGAGACAGCCGATCGCGGGGCCAATCCCGAGGCCAGCCCTTGCGGCGGCGGAGGCAGCGGGGAGAGCGTGATTGTGCGCGCCGCGGTGGTGGCCGCCGATTGCGGGCCCACTCCCCTGAGGCCAGCCCTTAAGGCGGCGGGGAGAGCATGATCGTGTGCACTGCAGGAGCGGAGGCGGCCAATTGCGGGCCCGCTCCCCTGAGGCTGGCCCTTGCAGCGGCGGAGGTGGTGGGGAGAGAGCGACGGCGCGCGCCGCAGGAGCAGAGGCAGCCGATCGCGGGCCCGATCCCGCCTTTGCAGTGGCGGCGGGGAGAGCGCATTCGCGTGAGGCAAGCAGAAGGCCAGCAGAGCAGCTGCGGTGGCGAGCGCGGGGCAGCGTAAGTCGAATAAATTCGTAAGCGCATGGTCATTTCCCCCCTTCGTAAGTAGAAAAATTCATATGTAGAGTCATTCGGAAGTCGAGGTACCACTGTATATACAACTACAAATGCTTTTTAAAACTGAATACCATTCATCTGTTTGACCAGTGTTTTTGCATGACCATAGAAGAGCAATACAGTATAAGGCAAAGAAAATTAATGCTACTGGTGTATACTTGTTTGGAATAAGTGTAGATATACAAGGAGTGTTAACCTCTGCGTACATATTATATAGAGAAGAGCAGAAAAGAGCAACTGGGGTTGAAAACAGGAGGACAACTAACTGAATTTTCTAATAGACCTTTTTTGTCTATTCAAATGTAAGTCTGTCACAAGGAGATACCTGCCATGTGCTCAAATTCCAAGGCAGGCATGATACGTCTATAGTTTATGGGTATTGTCCCACCGAATCTGAATCTCCTAATTGCAGAATTTATTTTTCTTAATTGCAGAATTGTAGAAGCACTGGCCTTTTATACAAATTAAGATAACAGCTCATTTCCAAAAATTAAAATCCTTAAAAGTTAAACCCTTAAACTAATGTTATGCAGGTTACCTCTGTGCTAATTTGACATGGTATGGATTTCCTGACACATTTTCATATTTCCTGATTATTAGAATGTGACTTTTTTTTACTGTAGGTAGCAATGAATGTGTTACATTGCTTTTTACCTTATCTGAATGGTAGAAATAAAGATGTGTACTGCTGATTAGAATGCTTATCCACTTTTGCAAACACTATGTGATGACATGTCTCCACTAGCTTTAGCTTTTTGTTAATTGCAGACATTATGAATAAGAAACCACGACTAGCCTGGGAGCTGTACCTGAAGATGGAAACCTCAGGAGAGTCTTTCAGCCTTTTGCAACTAATTGCAAATGACTGCTACAAAGTGAGCCTCCCTCTATTCATTAGTTATTAGTATCAGTTATTAACCCCTTAGAGACTACTGGAATTTTTTATTGAACTGAATATTTTCCAGACCTTGGAAAGTTGGAACCTTTTGCCTGTAAAAGCATATACTTTACCACTGAGCAAATTCATTCCCTATATTAGTAGTGAATATAAAATTTTAATTCTAAGATTTAAGAAACAAGCACAACAGTGTTAATTGGGAAGCAGACTTCATTTACTGGCATGCTTCACTAGATATCTAAAATATTTCAAGCTAAAGCTAATAAAAGTTTCTTAACTTAGGCTTGTTCTTTTACTGCTGTTTTCAAAACTAGCATTATGATGAATACATAAACACAGCTAAATATAGAGTGTTTAGAATTGTTTGTGGAATTGGCAGATTATTTAGTTGGAGGCATTGTGCCCCTTTCTGTGTATGATTAAAGTGTTTATTTACAGTAGCATTTTAAAACAAGATGATTATCATAACTTGCCTATTGATAAAACTGGAGTGTGGCTAATTTCCCCAATTGGGATCAGAAAATTTCCACTGGCTCCTGTTATTTGTTCTTCTTATGAATGGCTGTATTATTTTATATTTCTGATGTAAGATTGCTGCCTTGAGCATATAACTTTTTTTCCTGTACAGATGGGCCAGTTTTACTATTCTGCAAAAGCCTTTGATGTTCTGGAAAGACTGGATCCTAACCCTGAATACTGGGAAGGCAAAAGGGGTGCTTGTGTGGGCATCTTCCAGATGATCATAGCTGGCAGAGAACCCAAGTACGTACATTTATTTTCTTTGTGCTACTTTGGGGTCAGTGCCCTGGATTCTTAGACTCTTCTAGCTCACTGTTAAATGTTTATGGCAGGGGTAGGGAACCTTTCTCACCTTGAGGGCCACATTCCTTCTGGGCAATCTTTTGGGGGGCTACGTGCTAGTGGTGCAAAAGTGAGCAGAACAAACGTAAAACTTACCTTTGTACAGGATGATAGTTTCTACACACACTTGCACACCCCTTTCTATCCTTCATTCAGACAAGCAAAATGTATTCAGGGAGCTCAAGGACACATCCCAGTCAGGCAAAAACACTTGGGGTGTGAAGCTGGGCCAGTTAGGGTTGTGACCTGCGTAGAGTTACAAGGGCCAGATAGGGAAGCCTAGATGGCCTCATTTTGCCCTTGGTTGGTTTATAGGAACAGAAGGATGAAGGCCCATCCCTTTTCAGTTAAAAAGTCCTAATAACTCATATATTGTGTATTGGGAGCCTCATCTGCTTTGCTTTAGTCCTGCTGTTGAAAAAACAACATCGATACAACTGAAATAAAAGGAGGAATTACCAAGAGATATAAGAAAGAAAAATGTGCAGTGAATAAACATTTTAAAGAAGGCTTAAACATTACACGTTCACCTCAATAAGGCCAATAAAAAGAGACACAGGGATAAGCAGTTTTCGTGCAATGGGACACATACTTTCCAAAGCAATTTGGATACAAAATTCACTAGAAATTTGTGGTATCCAACAGTGTTGCTCAGCTGATGGTAGGGCTTCTATCAGCAGAGCAGGGAGGGGAATAGTTTTCAGCCATTTCCCTCTACTGCCCAGAGTGCATTTAAGAAGCTGCAAGGAAGAAGGGGAATTGCTGAAAACTTCTTCACTCGCTGTTTTGCTGACAAAACTCTTACCATCTGCTGAGTGGCACTTTGCAATACAATCCTTTATCTTTCAGACTTGTCCTCATTTTTATTTACATCTTTGTCTTTTCTGTCTTCAGAGATACCCTAAGGGAGGTGTTACATCTCTTGAGGAGTACGGGTAACCCGCAGGTAGAGTACATAGTTCGTATAATGAAGAAGTGGGCCAAGGAAAACAGAGTGCCTCTGTAAACCAACATCACCAAAATAATAGAAGTAATTGCCATCTGTGATGTGCCTGACTGGAATATTTGTGGCATCTTCTAGCCTGATACCAGCATTATGCAGACTGTAACAATGCAAAATATTCAGAATAGATATTTATTTTTATATTGATAATTCTTTTTTAAATTTAAACTGTATGTATTGCATATATTTGTGGGGGGAAATATGTAACTTTAGTTACGCAACATCTCCCAAGTTCCATTTTATTTTGTACTACAATTGCTAGTTTTTAACTGTTCGTGCTATCTTCAATCCTCGGGTTGTTCCAGTTTTGTGTATTCAACAATGCACTGTGTTGGTACTGTACTGAGACTGTTCAAGAACTGGCCTGTGCTGCACATAGATGGACTCTAGTCTCACTGTATCACTTTTCAAAGCAAAATACAAAATTAACTCAATAATACTCAGCATTTCATATTAATACTCTTGAGGCTTGTTTCTACATTAACACTAAGCCAAATCATGGCTTCACTCTGGATATTGCAACAGCAAGACCAGAGGGAGGAGCAAAGGAGCTGTGATTTTCACTCCGGTTACATGCATTATTGTTCTTTCTCACTAAGTCATAGTTTGGTTTAGCGGGGTTTGTGATCCGGGCCCTGGTCATTACAAACAATATATTTCTGAATTGTAGCAAAACTCCAGCAAATGATAGGATGTCTTTGACTTCAGATGTACATTTAATTACCGAGGCCTCTTGGATATTGTGAGGCACCTTTTACAGAGAATAGCTGAATCATATGCTGTTCACTTCTTTATCTGGTTCCACAGGGAGGATTTGTCAATTGATTTAAGAAAGATTGTTAGCTCATGCTATCTACAATTAACATGCTAAACTGAAAGGTACCCACCTTTCCCTGCAAATGCTTGCAATTACCGTATTTTTCCATGTATAAGACTAGGTTGGGTTTTTTAAACCAAAAAATTAGGTTTAAAATTGCGGCTTGTCTTATACACGGGTAGTGCTGAGGGGTGTTTTCTTAATTTGGAGTCCCCCAAAATAGGAGGCATCTTATACATGGAGGTGCCTTATACATGGAAAAATATGGTAGTTTGAGGGATTAGGGGAGTTGCTTTCAGATTTTACTCCTGAAAACAAGATTGTGAAGAGACACGAAATAACATACATTGGGGAAAACCACAGTAAAATGTGCATTGCACACTTGTACAGTTTTTATGAATATAGTTCACAATCATTTTTATGCTTCTAACTTTTCAAAAAAATGTTTGTAATCTGCCCCAAATTTTAATTCTCGGGTAAAATCCCAAAGAAATAAATAAATGTAGAGAGTAACTCATTATGCATTTTTAAAGTACCTTATAAAAATAGAAATTTTGTTCTCTTGTGAATGTGACTAAATGAATACTGTATGGTATGTGTTGTTATGACTTAGTATTATGGATCTTAATTTAAATATAAAATATGCAAGGCACAGCTACAGGTAATATGTTGTTTGTGCTTTGCAAGTGTGACTCTGAAATAGGATACACAATTGAAAAGGGGTGGCTTGAGTAAATTTGTAATTGAGTAAATTTGCATCAAAGCCTGCTGGAAACAATCAAAATTGGCTTATCTGTCTCCATCTTTGGGTGAAACACACAGGCTGGTGAACAATGGGAATTAAGAGAAAACTAGGCAGTCCTGGCAAATTTGGAAACCAATTTTAGGTATAAATTAGTATTTTGTCTAGGAAAAGTCAGTAGAAGCCAAATTGGGTAGCTGAATTGTTGGAAAATTCAGAACAGACAAAAGGATGCACTTCTTCATATACAGTAACGGTAAAGGTTAGTTATGATGGGTGTGTAATATATCCAGTATTGCAGGTGGTATGTCTCTGGATACAGCAGGTGGGGAATGGGCTGTTAAATTCATATCCTGCTTTACAAACATCTGGTTTGCCATTGTAAGATGAGGCTTTGGTCTGATCAAGTGGGACTTTTATGTTACTTTAATGTGTGCTTTTCTTGGCCTGCCACCACCAAAATCTGTCAGCTCTTTGGGGACAGAATCGTTTTGGAGGTAGATCAGGATCCCAAACTCAGGGTTAGCCACATTTTTTTTCCATTCTAAAATATGGGGTGCCAAATACCATACTGTTTCTAGAGCTAGGAACAGCCCTGAGAATTTGGAGTTAATAAACTGCATTAAACTGGTCCTGGGAGGTTGCAGGTGAGTGATAAGCCCAAATTTCCACCTGCTCTTCTACCAGTCTCAACGGAAATTCAGTGAAGAAGTGAAAACACTGCAGTGGCATTGTTGCTGTGCAGAGATTGCTTAATTCAGGTAACACGGTTGTGGAAGATCTTCAAAGGTCTATTTCATCAGTACTTAAAACAGCTGCATCATAAAAGTTCATGTGCAAGTATTTTACCATATTCACATTTTTTATTCGTGAAGATTAGCATCTGGCAAAGAGCTGCTTTCCATAATCACCTCCTTATACACGAGTTACTAAGATCTGAACCGACCCCCATATGTATACGACTTTCTCATTGTAGTAGTTACGAAATGTAAAAGAGATGCTCTTATGTCAGAAATGGTCATGCGTGGTTGCATCCTCTCGGACATTGAGCTTGCTCCGTACTTCTGGGCCGTTTAAAATTCCAGTCGTGGGCGTGGCGGACGAGCTGAATCGCGGGGGGAAGAGAAGATGCCTGGGTAGCAGCCCACGTTCATTCAAAGCAAAGTTCGATTCCTGCCCCTTTAAGAATCTTACGGTAGAGCAGCGTGCATATTTCCAAGGCAACTATGGGCGGGGCTCGAGCGTCTTCAACGTGCGATCGCGGTGACGTACTGAAAACCTGAGCAATAACAACAGTGACGTGCGGCGGCGCGTCCGTGGCGGTCCCGCTTTTGCGCATGCGTGCCCTAGTGGCCTGCTTCTATTTACGTGGGGGGGCTCCAAGATGGCGGCGGTGTTAGCAGCGAGGAGAGCCTAGTGAGGAAGGGGGGGGGGAGGTACCCTGACCCGGTTAAGGGGAGGGAACGGGCGGAGGAGGAGCCGGAGTTGTGGGTGGTGAGGGAGGGTCACCGAACAGGTGGGAAGGGGGGGTGGGGGGGTTAGATGATGGCGGAGCCGCGCCGGGTGCCGTTAATTAGTCTGTCACCCGTAAGGCGACGAGAAGGCGAGACTCCGGTGCTCGAGCGAGAGCCTGGAGGGGGTCGCGAGGCGGAGCAGCCATTGGTGTGTGAGGCCCTGAAACTGCCACAACAGCCGCAGCAACACCACCACCACCTCCACCACGATAGTGGCCGAGCAGAGCCTCCACCGCAGCCCTTCGAGTCCGGCAGCGGCTCCCGACTGGAGTTGCAGTCGGGGGTGTTACCGCGCGAGGTCAGCCGGCCTGAGCAGACACCGAAGCCGCTGCTGCCACCTCAGCGTGAGCCTCCAAGGCCAGAGCCGCCGCCGCCGCCTCCTTCGAACCAACCGTTGCAGCTCGAGAGCAACCGGCAAGAGTCGCCGCCGTCGCCCCCGCGTCAGACGGTGCGCCTGGAGTTGGTGCTGAAGGACCCCACCGAGGAGAGCTGTGTGGAGTTCAGCTATCCCGAGTTGCTGTTGTGTGGCGAGCCCCGGGTACGGGACCTGCTAACCAAATTCCTCCCTCTCCATCTTGACTCGTATTTATTACTCTTGTCCCTTAGCTTGAGCGCTGTGTGAACGAAACGAATGATGGGGAAATGAAAGCGCTTGCTGGGAAGATCCTATGAGGATATAATAGCTTAAACGCTGCTAGTTACCCTGTCGAATGATAGTGACCATGTAGGAACAAGCTTTTTTTGGTGTGTGACCCTTTGATCCAAATCGGAGTTTAAAGAAATCAATCAGTTGGCATATTGACCTGTGTGAGGCTCAAATACACTTTTATTGCCTGGGCAGCTCCCAGGGTGCATGCATTTTCTTTAATTTGTCTTCAGTTAATTCTTTTAGAAACATTCTTCACCTGCATTACATAAATTATCTGTTCTATTACCTGGTCTTTGTGAGCATTTCACCATGGGACTTATCCAGAATGTTCATTCAACCTTGCCACCTATGTGGTGCCAGGTCACAGTCATAGAATGGTAGAGTTCGAAGGGATCCTGAAGGTCATCTAGTTCAACCCCCTGCTATGCAGGAATCTTTTGCCCAATGTAGGGCTTGAACCCATGTTCCTGAAGAGTAAGAGTCTCAGACTGTACGGATTAAGCTATAAGAGGCTGCCCGACATGAACTGCATGGCTGTGCCAGGGTACCATAGTCTCTGTAGGAAGAGTGGTGATCATGTACAAAACTGAACCCAGTATAGGTTCTTGTACTTCAAACTGTACACAGATCAGGAAGTTCCCTTGTTATAGCCCCATAGAATGGCTCAAATTTGTGAGAGTAACCTAATTTGTTAAAACTAGTTGTAAACAGCTAAAGTGGCTAAGGAGAAAGGAAGTCAGTATATATTAAGGCTAATTACTTGGTTGTAACTATTAAATATATTGGTGTAAGTCAGTTATAACATTTTAAAACACCTTGCTTTAGACTTCAGAGTGGTGTTGCTTAGATATCAGATTTACTCTTACAATTCTGTAGGAGGCTGATAGCATTGAGGGTTAGTGTACTTGTTCTTGCAAGAAAGGGTGACAGAATTTTCAGCTTTGCATAAAAAATTGAACTACAGTCACATTTGACTGTTGTGAAATAGACTGGTATATTCTGACTCATTTGCTTTGTAATGTAGAGAAACTTGTCTAAGGAAAATATTTCAGAATAGCTAGTGGAAATACAGTAGTAATCGTAAAGTTCCAACTAAAATTGACAGGGCTACTAGGCTGAATTACCTACATGAGTTCCACAAAATTATCTACTTACTTTTGTCTGGAATTCTCAAAGCATTGATGCTAGATAAAACGCTGCCATGACCAGTCCATTGTACGGAATGGTAGCATTTCTTCTTCCTAAACAGAGACTAATTACAGTTAATCACTGGTTATACTGCTGGTAATTTGTCCATATGAAGCTGTTCTCTTCTCTGCATTTGGTTTGGTGTCCAGTGCAGATTTGGGTTCTTTAAATGGCTCATTATGGTTCCTTCTCTAAGACTTAGAGTGGAATATTTTAACTGCCACTTGATAGCATTTTGGAGACAGTGAATGTTGAGTTCTACAAGTGGTGTTGCAGCCTTATCTACAGAAATGCAGGGTTTGTGCAGTTCTGAGAAATGGATAAAAGCTGTGGATAATTCACAATCCTTTACTGAGGAACATCTGATAGTTAGTTGAGACATTTCTTTGGGCCACATTTTCTTCACTCACAGGAAGGTCTACCTATATGAGTGATGTAATTTATAATCCCGGATTTATGGATTGGTCTTGAGTGGCAAATTAATTAACAATGCAGAGTGTTAAGAACCTGGGTTGTGTTATGTTGGTTGCAGGAATCTTTCTAGGAGTGAAGAAAATGGATCCTAATTCAAGATTAAATTGTGTTTAGGATGTGTTGCTAAACATCTGAGCTGTAGTACCTTCAGCTCACTAGTTGACCACTGAGAATGCTCGCACAGGCAGCTGCTATCAAGATTAGCCTATGTTTGTATTCCATCACTAGAAATAATTTGACACTTTTTGTGTTCTCTTTTACAATCTGGTCCTCTTTTTATGGATCCCAAGGGTGGCATTGTGCAGTTTTACCAAGTATACCCCTCTTAACGTTATGGAATATAATCTTATGTGGTCTGAGGAGTAATTTTATATCCATTTGCCCTTTGCTTTTCTGCTTTTTCACTTGCTGTAGTTTATTCTTCTTTGTAGGCCTGCATACTTGGAGTATTGCAAATTATCATTGAGTGTTTCGTTAAAAAAAATATGTCTATAATCTGAAATCTTCTCATACAAAGCACATTAAATGGAAATGCCCAGGCAATGTATAACATATTTTTACCTGAGTGCTTTGCCCAAAGCTGACTGAAGGTTGTGATTTTAATTTTTTAAAGATATAATATAAAATGGTGCAGACAATTGTTGTTCTTGGAGGCAGATGCAGGAATGCCCATGAATGATTTTACAGACCACATGTGGGATCACTGGCCATATGCGAATAGCAGATCTCTGCTCATTGTAAAACAATATTGAATATGTAGAGAGATTAATGAAACAAAGGAAATAAAACTAGCTGAATTACAAAGGAATTGTTTAAGCACAGCCTTATATTCCTAAATGTTGTTGACTTTTGTGCCGCTGGGTCCACCTATGCCTTTCCTTTTCCACAGTAGTGGGAAGGCAAAGCAAGAGAACACTTGTGGAACATTGTGAAATGCCCTGCATAGTATTTAATTGTTTATCATGACATCTGAACTGGACCATTATGTGCTACGTTTGGTCATGTTAGAAGCGTGTCATGTAGCAAACTATAGGGATTTGGTCACTCACTATGGTTGTGGTCCAACACCCTTATCTGCTAAACCACACCAGTGCCATACCGTGTTTCTCCTAAAATAAGACACGTCTTATATTTATTTTTCCTCCCAAAAAACACACCACGGCTTATTTTCAGGGGATGTCTTTTTTTTTTTTTGGTGTCTTTGCGGAGGGGGGAGAGACGGAGCGAGGCGAAACGGTGTGTGTGTGTGTGCAGAGCACAGACTGCCCACCTCGTGGGGGTAACCTCCTGCTGCTGCACCTGGGTAAGGAAAAGGGGACTTCTCCCTCGCGCGCACGCACACACAAGAGCACCAGAAGAGTGCTCTTCGCGCTGCACTGTGCTCCCCGAAGCGGCAGCGCGAAGAGCCCGGTGAGAGGCAGCTGCGGCTGCAGGTGAAGCCCGGGATCTGCGTGGGCGACTGGGGGTGAACGCACTGAGCGCTGCGGCGGTAGCGAAGAGGCGCCCGATCAGCTGAGAAGCGGGCTGATCGGGCGCCTCTTCGCCACCGCCGCAGCGCTCAGTGTGTTCGCCCCCAGTCGCCCACGCAGATCCCGGGCTTCACCTGCAGCCGCAGCTGCCTCTCACCAGGCTCTTCGTGCTGCGCTGCGCTCCCCGAAGCGGCTCCCACCCCCGGCTTATTTTCGGGGGATGTCTTATATTTATTCTACTAATTAAAAGCCTGGCATGGCTTATTTTTGAGGACCGTCTTATTTTAGGAGAAACACGGTATGTCTGAAAGCATAGCCTTAAGAACACAGGACGACCCTGTCTGGATCAAACCAACGTACTGTTCCTGCAGTGGCCAATCAGATGCCTATGGGAATCACACAGGCAGGTCATGACTGCAACAGCCCTCTTCACTCATTTCTCCTAGCAACTCGCATTCAGAGGCATGCTGCCTCTGCGGCTGGAGGTAATACATAGTGATCATAACAATTAAGCATTGATAGCTATATCCAATTTGAATGTGTCTAATCCCCTTTTAAAGTCATCCAAGCTAGAGACCATTCTATATACAGGTAGGTAGCCATGTTGATCTGACGTAGTCGAAACAAAATAAAAAAATTCCTTCCAGCAGCACCTTAGAGACCAACTAAGTTTGTCATTGGTATGAGCTTTCGTGTGCATGCACACTTCTTCAGATACCAATGGGAACTATAGGGAATTCTATAGTTAAACTGTGTGCTATGCTTCCTTTTGTCTCTTCTGACTCTCACACCATTCAACTTCATTAGATGATCCTGGGTAGTTGCATTTTATGAGAGGGACAAAAACCTCTCCCTGTCTCCTTTCTTCACACAGTGCATAATCTTGTATGCCCATACCCACCGTTTTTTCCCCTAAGCTACAAAGCCCCTTTTTGTATCTTTTCTTTAAAGTAGGATTGCTCTAGCCCCTTGGTTGCCTTTTTTCTGTGTCTTTTCCAACTCTACAATATTCTTTTAGAGGTGTTGTGACTAGAGCAGCACACAATATTCCAAAGGTGGTTGCACCATAAAATTGTGAAAGGGCATTATGATATTGGCAGTTTTATTTTCATTACCTTTCCTAATGATTCCCAACATGAAATTTACCTTTTAAAAAAAATCAGTGTGGATACCCAGCCCACAGTCCATTCAGTTGAGTGGTTCCCTTGAATGCATCTAGCCCTGACCATGCTGCAAGGACAGTAAAGTTTATTGACCTTTAATCTTTAAAAATCCATCTGAAATTGATTAGTCTTTTATAGTTGCTTCCTAGATTCTACTGACTATCACAGAGAGCATTTTAGTTTGTAAATAACTTTGACTCACACACTTTCCCTGCAGCTGCTCTCTTAGAAATATGATCAGGTATAATAACTTGGGGAATGTAGTTTTCAATCATTCAACGTGTGATGAAACTGAATAAAACCTACAAACTCTCAGGAATTTGTGAATACAGGGAGTAAAGGGACTTCTCATAGTTTTGTTTTGAAAGCTAACATACTTTCTATCTCTACTTAGAATAATGTAGCCTGAATGAGCAAGCTATGACATGAATTAGGGATGTGGGTGGTGCTGTGGTCTAAACCACTGAGCCTAGGGCTTGCCGATTGGAAGGTCGGTGGTGCTTCGAATCCCTGCAACTGGGTGAGTTCCCGTTGCTTGGTTCCAGCTCCTGCCAACCTAGCAGTTCGAAAGCACTTCAAAGTGCAAGTAGATAAATAGGTACCGCTCCAGTGGAAAGGTAAACAGCGTTTCCGTGCACTGCTCTGGTTTTGCCAGAAGCGGCTTAGTTATGCTGTCCACATGACCTGGAAAAACTGTTGGCAGACAAACGGCGGCTCCCTCGGCCAGTAAAGCGAGTTGAGCGCCGCAACCCCAGAGTCATTCGCGACTGGACTTAATTGTCAGGGGTCCTTTACCTTTTTTATGACATGAATTCTCTGCAAATTCTCAGTTACCAATATTGATATTTTACATTCAAATGAGAATCCTAAGTATGTATGAGTTGGATGTCGAATGTTGTTGTTAGTCGCTTTATGAAAACAATAATAATAATAATTCATAAGTTGATACCATCTCACCCGGGAAAAGACCTTTCAGAAAGCTTTCTCTAAAATGCAAGTTCTAATCACAAGGCCCTTTATCCTACTTTTGCAATATAACGTATTCTCATTTATAAGAACTTGATTTAAAATTAACACTTGGGGAAAAACCAAAACCTGTCATCTTTAGAATAATAGTCTCTGTAGCCCAGCTTTTATGATATTGGATCAGAAAGTAATTATCACTGGCTTTTGGAAAACAATGTGCGCCTGGGGTGCTGTGCACAGCCTCCATGGCACTGCCATGGAGGAAGAGCAGGGACTTGCATTCTTTCTGTGTGTCTCTTGCCAATAGATGCAGTATTTAGAAATAACATTTGGGAAGCCAGCAGGCATGTTTAAGGTGACTCTGGTTAAGTGTGTGTGTACTGCAGCAGATGCCCAGTTGTTGCATTTGTTGTGGGTACCAGTTGCTTTACACACAGTAGTCCATAACCAATGTCTTTTTACCAATGTGGCATTTCTGTCAAGCAATCTCTTATTTGAATTACAGCCTGCCTTTGTAATGAAATAACATAAGGGGGCTTACAAAAATATTAATACACTAAAGATAAAATACAGAATTACAGTGGTGCCTCGCTAGACGAATTTAATTCGTTCCACGGGTCTTTTCTTATAATGAAAAATTCGTCTAGCGAATCCCATAGGAATGCATTGAATTTTTTTTTGCCCATAGGAACGCATTAATTGAATTTCAATGCATTCCTATGGGAAACCGTGATTCGCTAGACGAATTTTTCATAAAACGAATTCGTCTAGCGAGGCAACCTCCACTCGGAAAATCCTTTCGTTAAGCGGAAATTTCTTTAAGCGAGGCACCACTGTAAAACTCACAGCAATTTTACCACTGCTTCCACCTAAACTTTAAGGTCATGTAATGTGAACCCAACCTACGTATCTCTACCCCATGATGTGGGTAAAGTTTTGCACATGTGGTAAATTGTGTGGTACAGCAAAGGAACACAAGCTGCTACCTGACTGCAGCAATGCCCTGTCTTTGAATCAACATTTTCATGCTCTGTGTGTGTATTCTTTGAAAACTTGAGTGCACATCTTTCTTTCTTAAAAAATATTTTTATGCTTTATTGGTTGAAAACTTTATAACAGAAATATGCAATAGATGTTATAGGTAAAATAAGAAATACAAAATAAACAATTATTCATTCTTTAACTAATACTTGCTTTGTACTGTACATCCATTTGTGATTAGATTTGACAAGACCTCCGGTCTTCCCCTTGCATTCCCGAATTAAGTTCCTTAAATACACGCTTAAAATTTTATTTTATAAAATTATCCTACTTACACACTGAAGCTCAATCAAGACCTGCCAACAGATTGATCTTTTGACAGTGTTCTTTTACATATACTCTGTATATATCCCACTCTCTGATAATTTTTTCTTTCTTAAATACTAAAATATGACAAAGATAATTCTCCACAACTGGGCTTTTCAAGTGGCACAGTACCAACCCCACATATATTATGGGAGGATATATTACATTGTTGGCACATTATTGTTAGCAGGCAAAGGTCTGTAGATCTTGGTGCTTGGATTGGTTATATATAAAATGAGAGTGCCAGAATTTTACAACAGTATAATTCCTTAGCTCAGTCCTACAGCGAATTGTCACTTCGTCCCTACTGTAAAGGTAAAGGGACCCCTGACCATTAGGTCCAGTCGTGACCGACTCTGGGGTTGCGGTGCTCATCTCTCGTTATTGGCCAAGGGAGCCGGCGTACAGCTTCCAGGTCATGTGGCCAGCATGACAAAGCTGTTTCTGGCGAACCAGAGCAGCACACGGAAACGCCGTTTACCTTCCCGCTGTAGCAGTACCTGTTTATCTACTTGCATACCTACCATAAGCATGTGCAATTTGCAACTGCCCCCACCCAATTTCTTGTCCCTCCAACATCCATGACAATCCCACATGTCATTACTTTTCCAAATGCTTCTTGCTATCTCACTCTTCTATCTTATACAAAACATATTTCTAATTCTTTTTAAAAAAACACTGGGCATTTCTAGAAATGTTTCCCAAGTAGCCTTGTCAAATGGCCATCAAACCTGCTAGTGCATTTAGGTGCTACTTGTAAAGCTACTCATAATTGGGCTGGCTTGCACATAACACTAAGCCATAGTTTATGTGCACTGAGCTCCCCATTCCTCTCCTTTTCCCACATGGCGGGGTGGGGTGGGGAGTTCAGCATTTACTTCTACGTACCATGAATCCTGATTCATTGCATGTGAACTGGGGATCCTGGTTTGAAAGAAACACTTGAGTTGTAAAGCAAGCCATCTTCAAACCAGTGTCTTGTCTAACTAACCAGAATTTGTTTCAACTTTTGTTTCCTTTCCTCTTCAGCCTCTTCAACCACATATCACTAATCCTTAGAAATGTATGGAAGAATTATGTAAATTGTTTACATTTATAAACTGTATAGTTCAAAACAATGGATTATCTATTTTCAGGAGCTGATAGGTTTGCTGTTTCACCCTTATCTACCTTGGCTTGTAGAACAGTGTGTTTTTCATAATTTTAGATTGTTGCTGCTTTCCTGATTCTGAAGGGCTTCAAAACTCTAGAATACATGCTCTTGTTAAGTTAACAGTGACACATTGGTAAATTGGTTCTAGAAATATACCTTTTCTGAGGTTTTGTGATATGGCTTGTAGAAATTTCTATGAAATATAATTCTTCAGCCCAATTATTTGAGTTCTTTGTCTTCAAAGGATGGTGAAGCATCACCTTTTGCTGAAACTTGTGCCATGATAAATGCAAAAAGTTTTTATATTGTAGCTCTCTGATAGAAAAAGGATAAAAGTACAAGGCAAATGGGCCTTGTAGTGGGCTGGCTACAGATTTGTTATTTTGTAAGAACTATTCCCCCACCCCCCAATACTGGAAGCTGCGCTGCTATCAATAGTTTCCTGGTTTGGATGGAATGAGAAACTATGATTATTTAGAGGCATCCTGGTTTGCTCATGCTGCCACCCTGAGACCTTATGGTGAAGGGCGAGTAATAAATCTAATTATCATCATCATTCTGAAAGTAGATTCTGAAAGTAGGCAAAGCTGCCTTAGTTTGTTGAAGGTGAATTCTAACTTTAACCTTTATATGTATGTCAAGCAGACTAGGAAAAGTCACTGATTTACACTGATTGATTGACTAAGTGAATTTCATAAACAAAATGCTTGAATGTAGAAAAAAAGAAAATTGACAATGGAGCTTAATGAACAAATAAACAATAAAATTGCTGTTTTTCAGATATTTCATCTTATTGTCTTACCGGTATTTCATTGACAATGAAGTGGTCAAGTTATATCAGATGTAATAAAATGTATGGCTTTGTCTTAATTGCTGACAGCACTCCAACTTCTTTGGCATACATCATGCTTCTAAATATGTTAATTTGGGAAGGGCAGCTAATTATTCTGATGCCTTGATCTTATAGACACATACTTCAGAGCAACTCTTAATGATTCCATTGGAATTTACTTTAAAACAGGGGTGGCGTGCCCCCCCCTTTTTTGCCTGAGGGCCACATTCACTCTCATCCAGCTCTCTTGGGGGCCAAATGACAGCAGTGGATGTTGGGGCCTCACATTTTTTCATGCACACTATTGCATTCACATACTATGCTGATACACTTGCACACACACAGAGAGAAAGACAGGGGCACACCCACACATTTTACCACCTTTCTGCTTATCAAATAATCAATCTCATAACTGGGGAAGGCATGATATGTATCCCTGTCAAGGTGCTGAGCTTTGCCCACCATAGTGTGGAGCCTACTTTAATATTATTTTTCTTTTTGCTGCCACTGCTAAGACTGGTGGGATATTGGAGAGTAAAAAAAGATTTGGTTGGAGGTGCAAACTGTGGGTAACGCATCCCTTCTTTAAAGTTTCTAGTACTGGTGTGTTACAGTGTTAAACTGAAATTGTTGCAAAGGCTGCTTCCTCACCAAAGCTCCTTTCATACTGATTCTGTGGCGGCTTTACTCATTTGTATTGTGCATATATGAATTTAAACAATGACTGTGATTTCTGGGGTTTTCTCCTTAGATAAAATCTGCTTTTTCTGAAGATCCATTTAATGACGAAGAGCGTGAGAGGCATGAAGTGGAAATGCTGGCTAAGAAATTCGAAACAAAATACGTGAGTAAACAGATTTATTATGTTGCTCTAAATTTGGTTGTTCATATTTTATAGGTGTTCTTACTAAAGCCACTTGATACATTCTGAAGAATTCAGTTTTCTTAATTTCTCATATAATTTAGTTCATGGTGTCACGTGTGTTATAAAGCTCAGTTAATATTGTTAGATTTTGGCTGCAGTTCTACTTCTTTATGGAAAGAGGCTACAGAGAGACAGCACATGGAACTCCAGTGCCACTGGATACATTACTGTTGTTCTAGGATTACAATGACATGTTGGGCCAGTTGCAGTAAACAAAACCCCCTTTATGCTTACTCCTCCTTGCCCCCAATGTTTAGACTACCTGCATAGGGAGCAAGATAAAATTGGCGGTTACATATTTCAACAGGGTGTTCTGGAAACTAGAAAGCCTTGGTTTGTTGTGGTTAGACATAGCGGGTTATAGCTCACCCAGCACAGCATCCATTTGCTTAGTGTGGAGGGCAGCTGAAAGAAAAACAAAACATAATCACTTATATTTTTAAATAAGAAATTGTATTGAGAGAATGAACTAATTTAATTCTTCATCATTCTGGGTACTTTTTGTAGAAGAATAATATTTGTTATTCAGCTTAATCCTACTCATCCATCTCCAGCCACACTACTCTCTATTTAGTCTATCTTAACCTCTAACCTATCATAATCTTTCATAAATGAAATCCTGATTAGAATGAGGTCATTGAATTGTCATTGTTGAGCTGTTAAGCTTGGAATTGTTAACCTGTGACTATAAGAGTTATTTAGTACTGTATAAACTTTCATGCCTATATTTTTGTATTGTGGATTTTGAGAACTTGAATGCAGCAGCAAGATAAATTATCTTCTGCTATACTGTAAATTGCTTGATTGTGTCAATACTGAAGTAGTTTCCCCTGTCTGATGCCCTATAGTGCCTGTGTCTGCCTTATATTAACTTGGTTGGCAACAGTACCTCATGGTTTCAAGTTGTAAATATTGTGTTGCAGGGTGGAAAGACCCACAAGCATCGGAAGGACCGTGTTCAGGATCTAATAGACATAGGCTATGGTTATGATGAAACTGATCCTTTCATTGATAATTCCGAGGCTGTGAGTAAAATTTATTTGTTACACTTGTATGCTGCCCTCTTTCAATCATTCCAATCAGTGTTCAGGGGTTTGCCTATGTTCACCATTCCAGGCACTAGCAGTTTGCAAACATCTTTTACTTTAGAGATGAAATTACATCAAATGCCTTCATGGTATTTTAATTTACTTTGCGGAAAGGGGGATTAGTTCATATATCAGTTCTCACATAGGTTGCATTTAGCAGTCTAGCTTTAGCCTATACCACAACAATTTACAACATCAGTGACTAAGAGCAAGGCCTTTATGCTGGGGTTCTGGCCTTTGGAACTAGGCCCAGAAAAAGCAGTTGGCCAGGTCAGGTGATGGCCAAGGGCCCCTCATTGGTCTGACACAGCAACACCACCATTCACTGCCCTCCCAGCTGCACCCCCCAAGTGCTTTATAGCAGTACCACTTTTGAATAAGTGCTAAATTTGGTTCCCATCTGTGGTGGCCACCCATCATTTAAAATTACCCAGAATGTAATGCCCTGGTCCATGGATATATGAAATTTATTGAGTTCATAGATCTATAGTCTGGGTAATAATAATAATAATAATAATAATAATAATAATAATAATAATAATTTATTATTTATACCCCGCCCATCTGGCCGGGTTCCCCCAGTCACTCTGGGCAGCTTCCAACAAAATATTAAAATACAGAAATCCATCAAACATTAAAAGCTTCCCTAAACAGGGTAGCACTATAGATCTATGAAAGCGATAGATTTAAGGCTGGGACATTGCATTTTCATTAATTTAAGATAGTGCGATGTCACTATGGATAAGAGCCAAATTTGGCTCCTGTTCAAAAGCACTGCCTCCCATCCATGGTTGAAGCATATATTGGGATCAGGGGAGGATAGTGAGTGGTGCCATTGCTGCTCGTGGCAGAAAAAGTATCTGCTGTCACAAGCTGTTCTGAATTCTGCCCTCATTGGGGTGGTGTTGGAGTGGCATATTTGGCACTGTGCTGAGCGTCCTCAAAGTATGACTCTGGTCCTATTCGGAACAATCTGCCAATAGATGTCAGGAAGTGTTCTTTGTCTGCTTTTTGTAAGCAAACCTTTTTATTTCAGCTTGTATTCAGCTGCCTTTATTTGGGAAGCTATGGCTAAGGTTTGGTTACATTTTTTGTTGTAATGTTTATTGTTTAATCTGTAGTTGATATAAAAATGATTAAAATAATCAAATTTATCCTTGAGAACCATTGTGTGTTAAAAAAGCAGCATATAATGTTTAAAAATAAAATTATCTCCTGTCAAACACAGAAAGCTAAAATGCAAATGGTTTACACTATACAGTATTTTATTTGGAAGAAAACCCTATTGTGTTCAATGGGGCTTGCTGCCTAGGAAGTGTGTTTAGTATTGCAAACTTAGTATGATGTTTCTAGAATATGATGTGAGCTAATTCTTGTTAAATGTCAACATTTACCTGTTAAGCATGGAATTACAGTGAGATGGGAAATTTTTATGGTTTACAATATGTGCCAGAAACAATTGTGCCACTAATGTTGTTGGGCGCTTGCCAATGTGCCCCTGGTAAATGATAGAAATTAGGATGGCATTTGATATTAGCTAGAGGCACTTGATGAGGGATCTTGAGATTTTCTGTTTTCCAGCTGGCTTTATAAAACATTGATAATAGATTAATATCAATTTCCAGGTGCTGGTTTTGACCTTTAAAGCCCTTTACGGCCTAGGACCCTCATACTTACAGGACCGTCTCTCCCGGTATGCCCCATGGAGGACTTTAAGGTCCGTAAACAGTAACATCTTAGAGGTCCCGGGCTCGAAGGAAATCAGATTAGCCTCAACTAGAACCAGGGCCTTCTCAACATTGGCTCCGACCTGGTGGAACGCTCTGTCTCCTGAGACCAGGGCCCTGCGGCACCTGATTTCTTTCCGCAGGGCCTGTAAGACAGAGTTGTTCCACCTGGCTTTTGGCCTGGAGACAACCTGATCCCCTCCCCCATTTTCCTTTTCCCTCCAGATGATGATGCATTTTAATTTTAACTTTAATTTTAATGTTTATTTAATTTTGTTCTTATGTTGTAATTCAATTAGCTGTTTTATATACGGTGTTAGCTGCCCTGAGCCCAGCCTTGGCTGGGAAGGGCAGAGTATAAATAAAATTTATCATTATTATTATTAATTATTATTATTTACCCTAATAGCTTTACATTATGTCATGGCTCTGCTATGTTACAGCCAATGTATGTAATGGTTTGAGATTATTCTATTTTTGTATGTGGATATAATGTTGTCAGCACTGCAGTATCTCAGCATTGTCTTCATCCAAATATCATTCTTTTTTAATATACTTTGTGTGTTGTACGGTCCTGGCAGTTATTTTCTCCACACTAGTATGGTGGTATTACGGTATTTGGTTAGTTTAATATCCTGTTCATTGTATTGCAGTATAGCAAATGCATTATTTCCATATTAACATAATGGTAGTGATCTCTTGACCTAAACCTTCCATTTCCTTCCCAGTATGATGAATTGGTACCTGCATCCTTAACTACTAAATATGGAGGGTTTTACATAAACACTGGGACTCTGCAGTTTCGGCAAGCATCTGATTCTGAAGAGGAAGGCTTAACAGAAAGCAAAAAAAATAGACCATCTAAAGTGAGTAAATAATTTCTTCCAAGAAAATTTTAGATATGTCAGAGGTTTGCTGTGAAGATTCTAAAGCACCTTGTTTATTACATTGAAGTCTTTCAGTTTTCACATCAAAGTAAACGTACTATTTAATACAAATACCACAATATTTATGTTCATTTAGCTGACTGTCTCTATGCGCCCTTGCTTTTGAAGATGCTAAGAAGATGCTTGAAGCTGACTTTTCTGAGTCAGATCATTAATCCATCTAGCTCAAAACTGTCTACTCTTAGTAAGAAGAGTGTTTCACAATTGCTTCCTGAAGTCCTACCATCCAGAAATGCTAGGGATTGAGCCTGAGATCTTCTGCATTTGATTTTAATGGTTATGAAAAGAAGATCAAAATCAGCACCTTGAATTGTGCCTAGAAAAGAATAATGGGTTGGTGCAGATGCTGCAGTGCTGCTGTAATGCAGTCTCTGTAACCCACCCATGCTTAACTTCGACTGCAGTCCTATATACACAGTTCCACTAAAACTCTGTATTACTTACTTTTCTGTAGACATATATAGGATTACCCTGGAGCTTTGCAATCCTTGGAGGGGTCAGGAAAGCAATGGTGTGGTGGATCCTTCACTGTATCTGCAGTCTTGTCAGCTCATGACAACTAAGGCAGGCAGTTGTGAGGGGTTGTAGGCTCATGGAGTACAGAGGCCCAGAGAGGGTTTCTCTCTGAGAAATGGGCCTGTTTAAAATGCAACAGATCCATAAACAACCCAGCCCCATTAACACCCTGTTTCAGGGTCCTCTGCTGGCTGCTGCTGGCAGCAACACTGTAGGTGGTAGTTCCTCCGCTGCCCAAGCTTTTGCGGGTGCTTTTGGGGCCTCTGGCAGCAGTACCACATCTTTCTTTGCTAGTGGAAGAATGTAATCCTAGCCCCTTCCAGAAATGCTGGTCATGGGCATGGCATTATGCTCTACATATGACAAGTGATTGCTTGTAATGTGAAGAATAATGATGGAAGGGCAAATTGGAGGTAGCTGTCATCATCTTACCGTACTTGTAAGGTTCCAGAAGCATTTGACTATTGGAAAGATTACATGGATCTTGTTCTGATCCCATAATGAAACACTTACAATCTTAATTCCATAATAGAATGCTATTTCAGGATTGAAGTAATTGTGTGCTGTTCTTCTTTCCCCCCTGCATTTAGGTAGTTAAACTGAAAGATGGTGAGGACCATGGCATGAAGAAGCGCAAACGGAAAGAGGAAGAGGCAGAGAAGGAGAAAAAACCTCGGAAGATGAAAGTTTCTCGGCCGATGGGGTGCATATTACACTAATTTCTACGAGAGTGTATCCTGTTTTAATTGATTTATTTATTATTATTTATTGAATTTATATACCACCCTGTACCCGCAGGTCTCAGGGCAGTTCACGGAATAAAATCAGAATATAAAACCACAAAATGTAGGAACGTTTATATATAATAAAGCAGGGTTAACACGTTTCCTTATTGAATTTCACAGCAGCAAGCAGATTGCTGACTCGTTTGAGTCCTTCTTGCCTTCTTGGTTGTTAATCCGTTTTGTCCCTCTTGAAAGAATAAATACACATGAATCTGAATGATATAAACTAGTTTACTGTCAGATTCATTGAGTACATACTTAGGTTTCAATAGATATAAGCTATATATAAAACATTAGTGAGTCCTAAAAAGACTCCATCAGAGCATTTACTTCTTAACACTTCTATAAGCAGCAGCCTAACCGACCAACGGACCAAACTAACTGACACATAGTTGGTCCTCTCTTAGAATGTTGGATTTGACTGACATATCCCCCACAAAATACATAATCAAAATAAAAACAACAGCAACCCAACACACACACATTTTAAAAGGGCATAGGATGTCAATCAAATCAACCAAAATCCTGGTTAAAAAGGAACTATTTTGCCTGGCACCTAAAGGTGTATAATGAAGGCGTCAGGCAAACTTCCCTAGGGAGAGCATTCCACAGATGGGGAGCCACTGCAGAGAAGGCCTGTTCTCTTGTTGCCACCCTCCGGCCCTCTCAAGGAGGAAGCACCAAGAGAAAATGTTAAATTACTCCTGTTAGTGTTTACTGTGAGCTGCTGTTCATTTAAATAAATCAAAATCAAGTTGTGACATAGTCATGAACAGGACAAAGGGTGGGATTTTGTGGTGTTTCCACCCCCCTTTGGTTTCCTGCGCAAACCTAGCAGTAGGATGGCTAGAACTTCTTGTTGGCATCTGTCTGTCTTGAGGGACAGTGGAGTGCTCCTCCAGGGGTGAAGTCTAACCACTGCATTAGCAACACTGAAGTGACCTTCCCAGGGTGCAAGCCTGGGCAATGTGTATGGAGGTCTTGGGCTGCCTAGATTACAAGACTCCGCTCCTGGCTGTGCTGATGTGGTCCAAATGAAGTCAGAGCAATACATTTGGCAGCAGCTTGGCTGCAGGAATTGCCAGAAGGCATACAAGGCGCCTTCCCACCATCTTAGGGACTCCACTCTAGCTTTGTGTAGGGTTTATTCTTTAGCCTTTTCTTCTGCTGAAGATATCCTATAAGGCAGTGGTGGCTTAAGACCAGAGTTTTGCTTCTCCTAGATGAGCTTCCTTCCAGTGTTCAAAATTCCCATTGATCTAGGAGCATTTTGGGACAGGGAATTTCATTAGCGCGAGCAGTTTCTGAGCTCTGGGTGCAGTCCTGTGTCTAAGATTTCAGATTAAAACTGCAGAGTGGAAGGAAAGGAGGACCTTTTTCTGCCTCCCTACTTCTTGCTACTCTCTGAATACTGGAGAAGAGACCCTCTTAAGAACATTAGGGGGGTGGGCAGGGGAAGAACTAGACCATGTGAAAAATGAACATAATATTTTAGCTGCAGTTCATTCATTTTCAGCCTTGTATTTTTGTTATAAAAAAGCGTGCCTGAACATTCAGTAGTTGTGCCCATAACCTAGGTTTAAGGTGCCATTTAGCTCCTAGCTTTCCTATCTCAGTTTCTAACACTGCTTCCTTCCCATGTTGGCGATCCCCATCTGCCCCTCACTTCCATCTGCACAGTCTGCAGAAATCGCCTTTTTACTGTTGGACCCACTATTGGCCTCATCCGCTCAATCCGCCAGAGCCTGTCTTCACATGCAGGGAAATCCCTAGCTCACCAAGTGTTTGAGACCCATTGGCTACCCTCACCTAGTTTACTCAGCCACTTAAGCTGTTCTCAGGGTGTGGCCACTGTTGCATGCTGATAGCTTCTAGGAGCCATAGGTGAGAGCTGAGTGCAAGATCAAAGGTGACAAACTACCCCAGAAGGAGCACAATATGTTTGCCACCAGAGGTACTACCCATCCCCTAACACCCCACACACCCTGCTTCTAAAATAGTGCTTTCCCAAAGTTCATATAAATATGATACTGCTAAATCTTAATAGATCATAAGACACCAAAGGAAAAATTGCATAATTAAATTTCAACTTTCCACATTCAAGAGTTCTACAGTATTTTTTTCCTCTGGAGCACATTAGTCACAACTAATATGAGATCACAAAATGTCTAAACTCCTCATGTTAGAAAATTTACTAGTTTAGTGTATGTTATGTTACTCATACACAGCAGAATATAGAGATATTAACTAAAACTAGACTCTAAAAATTTACTAAATGGGAATTAAGTTGAGTGAACTTAATTCTTCATAACTGCTTATATACTGTGTGTGTGTGGTTTTGTTTTGCAGGGTAATGGCCTTAAATTCACACAAATCTGAAAAGAAAAAGAAAAAGCTGTACAAGGACTCTCTTTCGGTTGCTGCAATGCTCCGCAAGTTTCAGAAGGAGAAGGAAGCCTTTAAGAAGAAAGAAGTTAACTTGAACCCCACAGTGTCAGTGACCACCTCTACACCTAACAAAGTTCCTGTTGCTCCTGCCACTGGTGGAAATGATGTATCTGACTTGAACCTCATCATCACAGATCCAGTCCTTTCCATTTTTAGCAGCACAAGTGAGCGTGAGCTCCTACAGGAAGCCGAAATTGCCGTGGAGATGTTGGGAGACATTGACTTGGATAGGTTACTTGATGGCACTTCCAATGGTAGCCCAGTATCTGAGCCATCAGGGGAGAATGGAAATATCACTCAGCCCTCCCATACCTCTGAGGTCTTGACGCTGAAACAGGTGCCTGCCCTCCCAGAAGGTCTTCCAGCACACCTAGAGAAGCGAATTGAAGACCTTAGAACTGTAAGTGTGGTTTTCTTGGTGCTGAATTTTGCAGAGAGTTGTTACAACCCAAAATGCTTAACATTAAGGCTGGCAATATTTGTAGTATTAAGAGTAACATTAGAAACATTGGGTGGAATCTGGTGGTGTAGCTGAGCTAATGGGAAAGGGCCGTAGCTCGATGGTAGAACCTCTGCTTTGCAAAAGCTCACAGGTTCAATCCCCAGCATCTCAAGGTACTGCAGAGAGACCCCTTCCTGAAACCCTGAAGTCAGTGTTATCAGTACTGAGGTAGGGGCACCAATGGTTTCACTTGGTATAAGCTTGCTTCCTATGTTCCTAACGGTAAGGCTTTTGTCACTGAAATGGGGAAGGAAGCCATTTTCAGCTATTCCCCCTCCCCCTTGCACCTATTTTGTGTGGGGTTCCATTACCCTTTGGAGCAGATTTAGAGGGGGGGCTGTAGGGATGAGGGGGAATCACCTGAAGTTGTTCCCTCTCTGTTTTGCTGGTGGAAAGTTTCCATCAGCTGACTTACACCACTGGAAACAACTCAGTGTCACTGGGTGAGTGGTAGACTTATTCCCCTCTAGTTATATGTCATTAACAGTTTGTATTAAACTTGCAAATGCTGCAGTTTCTACTCTGATGCTATTTGTTGTTTCTTACAAGAGACTGTAAATGGCAGGTCACTTGATTTGTATACTTTTTTGATGCACAACACAACATGTAAAACTACAGTACATATAAACACAAGCAGAAGCACACACACATCAGCAATACATTATCCACACCATCTCCTTCTAATAAAAAACTATTCAAAATAATTTGATAATGCATACATAATGCATACATCCTTGAAAAAAGCCCTATCAAAATAGGCTTTTCATAATTCATTACTAACTGATCTAGGATATCGTTGCAACAGAAACGGCTGCAAAGGGAGCTGAGGCCAGGTTTTGCAGGATCAACTTCTCTGTCACATTGTTGGTGGTTACATCTTATGATTAGTCAGCAGAGGGTAACTGTGTGTGTGTGTATAGTGGATGTGGGTGGCACTGTGGTCTAAATTTAAACCACTGAGCCTCTTGAGCTTGCTGATCGGAAGGTTGGCAGTTTGAATCCATTTGACGGGGTGAGCTTCCGTTGCTGTGTCCCAGCTTCTGCCAACCTAGCAGTTTGAAAGCAAGCCAGTGCAAGTAGATAAATGGGTACCTCTGCAGAGGGAAGGTAAACGGTATTTCCGTGCATGCTCTGGCTTCCGTCACGGTGTTCCACTGTGCCAGAAGCAGTTTAGTAATGCTGGCCACATAACCTTGAAAGCTGTCTATGGACAAATGCCGGCTCCCTCGACCTGAAAAGCAAGATGAGCATAGCAACCCATAAGTAACCTTTGACTGGACTTAACTGTCCAGGGGTGATTTACCTTTACCTATATGTATATATATAATCATAAAACTCTGAAGATTTTTTACATTAATTGTACTCAAAGTACCTGTGTTTTTATTGCTGTTTCTAGGCTGCCAAGCTCTTTGATGAAGAAGGCAGAAAAAAATTCTTCACACAGGACATGAATAATATCTTGCTTGAGTAAGTGTTCCCTTGGTTTTGAGGAAAATTTTGTGCTTATGCAACATAATGGTTGTCCTGATTAATTTCTAGGCCATGAAGTAGACAGACTTGATTTATTCATTGTTTTTATTTTAAGGTGTTTATACCCTACCCTTTAGTCCAAGTGGCTCTCATGAGAGGCTTACAGAAATCAGTACTAAGATGGTCTCTGCTCCCAGGTTTGCAGTCTAAAACTACCAGGTATACAAGGAAAATGGAATGAGAGGGAAGAGGGGAAAGTTCTTAAAGTTGCGGTTCTTGTAACACAGTTATACAAGTTTGTCTATGCAGGTTCTGGCTGTCTAGAAGAATTATAGCTCCTTACCCATGTCAGTGGTGGTTCTGGCTGCCTTGCACTTGTTGCCCTTGATTAAGAGCAGTCGCTCCGAGGAAGCACTTTTATCTGCCTCCCTGCCCAACAGATCAGATCCAGGAGCAGAGCAGATGACAATGTCCAGGACAGGACAGCTTTAAGTTACCCATAGAAATTTAATTAGTATTATTCATTTGCTGAAGATCTTTTGTTTTACAAAGGGAAACTTTGTTGTAGTTTAGTCGTGTCCGACTCTTCGTGACCCCATGGACCAGAGCATGCCAGGCACTCCTGTCTTCCACTGCCTCCCGCAGTTTGGTCAAACTCAGACTCATGTTGGTGGCTTCGAGAACACTGTCCAACCATCTTGTCCTCTGTCGTCCCCATCTCCTTGTGCCCTCCATCTTTCCCAACAATCAGGGTCTTTTCCAAGGATTCTTCTCTTCTCATGATGTGGCCAAAGTATTGGAGCCTCAGCTTCAGGATCTGTCCTTCCAGTGAGCACTCAGGGCTGATTTCCTTAAGAATGGATAGGTTTGATCTTCTTGCAGTCCATGGGACTCTCAAGAGTCTCCTCCAGCACCATAATTCAAAAGCATCAATTCTTCGGCGATCAGCCTTCTTTATGGTCCAGCTTTCACTTCCATACATCACTAGTGGGAAACCCATAGCTTTAACTATACGGACCTTTGTCGGCAAGGTGATGTCTCTGTTTTTTAAGATGCTGTCTAGGTTTGTTATCGCTTTTCTCCCAAGAAGCAGGCGCCTTTTGATTTCGTGGCTGCTGTCACTATCTGCAGTGATCATGAAACCCAAGAAAGTAAAATCTCTCACTGCCTCCATTTCTTCCCCTTCTATTTGCCAGGAGGTGACGGGACCCGTGGCCATGATCTTAGTTTTTTGATGTTGAGCTTCAGAGCATATTTTGCGCTCTCCTCTTTCACCCTCATTAGAAGGTTCTTTAATTCCTCCTCACTTTCTGCCATCAAGGTTGTTGTGTCATCAGCATATCTGAGGTGGTTGATATTTCTTCCGGCAATCATAATTCCAGTTTGGGATTCATCTAGTCCAGCCTTTTGCATGACGAATTCTGCATATAAGTTAAATAAGCAGGGAGAGATAATACAGCCTTGCCGTACTCCTTTCCCAATTCTGAACCAATCAATTATTCCATATCCAGTTCTAACTGTAGCTTCTTGTCCCACATAGAGATTTCTCAGGAGACAGATGAGGTGATCAGGCACTCCCATTTCTTTAAGAACTTGCCATAGTTTGCTGTGGTCGACACAGTCAAATGCCTTTGCGTAGTCAATGAAGCAGAAGTAGATGTTTTTCTGGAACTACTGTTTTTCTGGGAAACTACTGTATGTTTAAATTCTTCTGAATTTGTATTGTACAAGTCTGGAAACTTACATAATCATAGTGTGGCAGCTGATACTTCTGAATTAATTTATGTAAGATTTTTATTTGATAGCTATATTTTTACATATGATGTAGCATTAATCACATGGTACTTAATGAAATAATAGCAGCAAAAAGAGATTGCTGCTCCCCAAGAATTTAGTCTAAAATTTTATCCCAGAGGGAAGGGAGGGACATTGAATGTGATGGGAGATATACTACATTATGTATGAAACAATGGGTATTAATTAAATGTTTCCTGTAGCTAGGGCAATTTAATGCAGAGCACACAGCTGTTTGTGTAATCCACATCTATACCTATTCTAAGGGCTATACATCTGTTCTGGCTACCCTGTCAGAACCTGAAAGATGAGTATAGCCAATCCTGTCTCATGATACAGTTATATTAATGCATGCAGGGGAAAACAATTATAGTATTGCAGTTCCTCTGTCTGTATAACAAATGCCCTTTTTATGAACAGTGAGTAGAAGCAGTGGTCAATTTTTTCTTGTTAATTGTGACTTTCTGTTTTATTTGTCAGTATTGAGTTGCAGTTACAGGAATTGAGTCCTACCATCCGCAATGGAGTATACTCTCACCTCGAGGCTTTTGTGCCATGCAGTAAGGACACACTGATAAAGCGTTTGAAGAAATTGCACCTCAATGTCCAGGTAAACCTGCAGCAGTTTTATATTTTAGCATGGACTGTAGAAGATGGACTAGACTGGGTTCTCTGTAGAATTAAGCCACTGATTTGGTATATATGTAATGTCAAATAGAGTTAATTTTAAATCGTGATTTAATTAGTAAGAGTACTCTGCTCCTGGCTGACTCCTGGCTGTGCTATGAAGCAAGACATTGTCTTGTCATTTGATGTGTGAACCTGGGCTCATAGTTTTCTCTCCAAATGAAGCACAAGCTCAAAGCCAAGAACAAACCTTGATTTACTCCTTGTGTTTTGTTTGGAGCGAAACCATGAACCTCATTTTTTGGTTCTTTATCATTTTTTATCATATTAAAAGATTAAACGCAAGCTCTTATTGCTAATATGATAGGCTAACTTTATTCTTGATGAAAGCAGAATTAAAGGCTTCCAGTAGCTTTCTCCCCCCAAATCCAAGTTGTTTCAGAAGCTGAAAAATGTTTGAGGTGGTTCAGGATGAAGGGGAACTGTGCAGTCTCTGAGAAGCAATACATAAATCAGTTGGCGAGACTGCTTCCATCACTAATGTTTCTGTTTTCTCAGGATGACCGTCTGAAGGAACCATTGCAAAAATTGAAATTGGCTGTCAGCTGTGTCATGCCTGAACAAATATACAAATATCAGGAAGACTGCCATGCACACAGTCAGGCCAAGAATGCCAAGTATGTACATGTACCCAGATATATCTCACTTGGTTTATGTGGAGGATTTATGGAGGAAAGTAGGGTTATGCAAATGCTAGCGCTTTATCTGGAGGGGTGTACTTGTGGCCTTCTGTATCTGTTTTGTGGTTGCTCTTTTGAATTATGCCATCTCGTAACAGGGCTAGTGCAAGATACCGGTACTACACCACCTAAGGCATGTGTCTGAGTCCTACTTACTCCATTTCCTCCTTTTCCTCCTTGTCAATTGCTTTGTTGCTGCTAATGCAGCAGCAACACTGGTTGTGTCACTGCCTCCAGGTCTCCCTCTCCTCTTTCTTGGTCTGAGGAAGGGCCAGGGCTCCTGCAGAGCAAGGTGTTCTAGAGATGGTGGCCTAGGAGATTGCTAGTGCTGCTGCAGCTTTGTTACTGCAGCTAGAAATTCTCTTTTATATGCAGTTTTCAAAATAACTTTTAATTCTTTTTTTAAAAGAGAATCGCTAGCCATGGCAGTAAAGCCACAAGGAGCACTAGCAATCTCCTGGGCCACATTCTTTACAATGGGAAAATGTATTGGTATGGAGTAGCCAAGGTAAGTACTTGCTTATTTATGTTATTTCTTATATTTATATATCACTTACTACCCAAACTGTTTACAAAAAAATAGCAGAATATAAAGCAAACAGCAAAACTATAAATACTGTATATCTCATCTAAACTACAACAGGTGCCCTTGGGAATCTGTTACATTCCCAATAACAGTGTAGGAATAATTTGCAATAATGTAATGAACTCGGAACTAGGATTATTGTGTTGCAGGGAGCATGATAGTCACACAACTGTATGTATAATTAGAGGTTGAAGTTCTATATGTTCTCTGTATAGTCCCACATATGGATTCCTCACCTGTGCAAAGCATAAACTTTGGGAACTTTCTAGAGCTGTTATAAGGGAGTTGGTGCATATATCCCCTGCTCTTAAAGGAGATTTTGTAGATCTACACGTTTTCAGATTCAGAACAAATAGTTTCCCACTCAGCTCTCTTCTGAGTTTGTAACAGCTAAGGAAAGTTTCTCCATGACAGAACCTATTGTCTCACTTTATGGTTGCTTATGCATTTTTCTTCCTGCATTTCTTGCATGCCTGTGGTACTCCTACGGAAAATACTTATTGCGATGGTCGTGAGCTTAGAAAGGCACTTTTGCCTGCATTCCCTGAAGTTCACTAAACAAGGATGCTGTACCCTAGTTAGGGTCTCCTTGTGAGAGGAAATGACCGCTAGCCACTATTTTAAACCAACCATTTCCATGGTTCTGCTACTACAAGCTAGTAAATAAACCCTTTCTGGCTGGTGTTGAGAGCCATTGCACTAGAGTGTTCATCAGGCTTGCTTTGCACAGGGAGAAGACCCATACATGGGACTGTACAGATGGCCATTCAAATATCTGTTAATGGCAAGCAACTTTTTCTGAAAAATAATGTTGCAGAAATAAGTCCAGAGGTACATTGTTGCCAGAAACATAATTGTTCTTTTGTTCTAGAATGCAAGCAGAAGATGAGCGAGACAAGAATGCTTCTGAGGAGGAAGAGGATGAGAAGCCAGGAAAAAGGGTTGCAGGTCCAAGAAAGAAATTCCGCTGGGATGAGACAGTGAGGTATGGTATCATGTTGCTTGTTTGTCCACTGCAATATCCTTTTTAGTCATTACATCGCAATTGTCACATCACAATCTAACTTGACCTACTGCACACCCTGACTGCTAGAAAAAGGAGTGCGAGCAATTCCTGTTTCTAACTCCTCCCCCCCCCCCATCCCAATAAATGCACAATTATACTTGTCGCAAATTTAAACTGATTTGTGGCTAGTATAATGCACGAGGGTATAACGTTTAGAAGGCTAATGAGATTAAAATTAATTCTCTTGTATGCTTTAATTATTTATTGAAAGGAATTATATGCTGCTGTTCACTTAATGTGACAAAGCAGCGTACAACATAATTTAATGTCCTAAAACTACATTAAAACAGACAAAATATTAAAGCACAGAATCAAAAGTAGGTAAAAATAAGTGGCTTGGCAATCAACAATTGAAAAAATTGCTTAGGTGAACAAGCATATTTTTAATGGCCAGTGGAAAACACATTACGGAAAGTAGTGAATCTCAAAAGGAAACTTTCCCAAAATACATGTCACTGCAGAGAATTCCCTTTTCTTGATAGATGCCAGATGAATCTGAGCAACTATGGCACCACCAGAAGGGGCTCTTCCAAATGTCTTGTGATCACCTGAGTCTCCAGTGCCAGTTCAAGAAGTACCCCAAACTATCCACCTGTTATTTCAGCGAGAATGCAGTTCCATCTAGAATAGACAAGGCACCCAATTCCTAGATCTGAGAACCATTTGCCTACAGGACCTCTGTTTTGTTGGGATTCAGCTTCATTTTATTGACCCTCATCATGCTTTCCATTGTGTTTAAGCACTTATTCGCACCTGCATCACTTCTCATTCAGATACATTAGGGAAATACAGTGGTACCTCACAAGACGAAATTAATTCGTTCCACGAGTCATTTCGTATTGCGAAAATTTCGTCTTGTGAAGCGCGGTTTCCCATAAGAATGCATTGAAATTTAATTAATGCGTTCCTATGGGCAAAAAAAAGCGCAAAAAAGGCGCCGACTCACCTGCCACGGCCGCACCGGAAGTTTTTAAGGCTCTAAGGAGGGGGAAGCAGGAGGAGGGCCAGGGAGAGGCTCCCTCCTTCCCCAGCAGCCAGACCCTCGCGCCCAACCAGACAGACAGCCCGTTCGCACGCAGGCAGGCAGGCAGGCAGGCAGGCAGGCAGGCTGTTTTGTTGGCCTCTCCTGTTCGCGTGCAGCTCTCCCATGCCCCAGCCAAGAAGGGGCTCCACTCCCTCGGGGTTCTGTTGCTGCTTGGCTGCCCGCGGCCGTTTCAGTGCGGCAGCGCCAATCGCCATGTCTGCGGAAGCCAGGCGATGGCGGAAGCGCGAGGCGGGTGGGCTCCCCGGAGGAGGCTCAGTCTCCTTGATGGGCCACCCCTGGACTTTCTCCTCCTCGCGGTGCCCCTGCCCTGCTTCGTCTTGCGAAGTTTTCTATGGCACAGCCATAGAAAACTTCGTCTTGCAAGTCTGCAAAAAAAATTGCAAAACGTTTTTGTCTTGCGATTTCTTCATTGCGCGAGACGTTCTTCTAGCGAGGTACCACTGTAGAGCCAAATAACAAAACCTTACTAGGTTACCCAAAATTCTTCCCAGGTGCTATGGAATGTATGGTGCACAAGGTACTTTACATACTGTGTACCAATGTAATGGTATATACACCTGCCCATTCTTCCCCTTACTAGTGCTTCCTATCTTTGGCTATGCCAGCAGTTCTAATTCCCAAACCTTTGGCTTTATTTGGATCACGTTTATTTGGATTATGTGAAACTCCTTTGAATTTTGGTTGCCTTGATTATTATTCTTGGCTATTCTACTGCCCAGTACAAATAGCTTATCAGGCATGTCAAACCTGCGGCCCTCCAGATGTTTTGGACTACAATTCCCATCTTCCCCAACCACTGGTCCTGCTAGCTAGGGATCATGGGAGTTGTAGGCCAAAACATCTGGAGGGCCGCAGGTTTGACATGCCTGGCTTAGATGTTTAGAGCATACAACTGACTCTCACAATTTAACATTGGCTTCTGTCTCAGTAATTGCAGGGAGGAAATAAGAAAGTGTGGGTGCAAAGCAGTCTCCTTTGTTCCTTAGCAAAATATGGACATTGCACCTTTTGTTTAATTTGCTGTACCCTCCCAATTGTGTCTAACTTCCCATTTGCTGGGGAAGCAACAATGCAGAAAGCATTTAGTCGGGACAACAGCCTCAGACACTGGTTGTCTGGTTTACTGCTGTGATGCAGTAGTCCTCTTTTGTTTACATTTTGGGGATGGGGAAGTGCCTGTTGTACCAATTTCTACCACAAAACCAGTTGTCACTTCCATTCCTCCCCCCCCCCCAATATCCCATGCCTTTGTGTTTTATGCATTCTCTCAGTTTGCTTAACAACATTTCTAAAATCTGATTTCATGGCAAGGTAATCCAAAAACAGTTTTGCTTAATATATTTACAGTATAATAAATATATTAAGTGTGGACAGTGTAGCATTTGGAACAACTGACTGCAGAGTTCTTGTATAACCTGGGTTGTTTGAATTGTGAGTTATGGAAACAAGGATATAGCTGTAACAAAAAGAAAGAAAACTAAACTTCTATAATGTAGAATAGGATGCACAGTGTAGCTTACCTAAAAGGTATAGCAGAAAAGGCGGGGGGGTAGTGGCGCTAGTAAATCCTGTTGGGGGGGGAGGTTTGCGAGGTTCTAGGATAGGTGTACACAGATTACTTTTGACATGCTAATGGTAAAGCAGTTGTGCTTGAGGCTGTCGGGTTTCTTTCAACAGGTCATTGCTCTGTAACCTTGTCAAGATAAAACTGGGATGTTATGAGCTAGAGCCAAATAAAAGCCAATCTGCAGAAGATTACCTCAAGGCCTTTATGGAGACTGAGGTGAAGCCACTTTGGCCGAAAGGCTGGATGCAAGCTAGGTATGGTACCTGATTAGATTTGAAGAATGACTTATTAAATGGAATTCAGAATTTAAGCATGTAAACTACAATATCAAGTTTTCTCATGCCCCACATCCTTAAGATCCTCAATATTTGAAATAATCACACCCTTAAAAGCTTAGCTTCAGCTACAAACAGTCAACCCCAAAGAAGAAGTCTTGAAATAGTTTAGGGCTTTTGAGTGTCAAAGGTAAAGAGAAGTTCAGTTATAGGCACCGTCCATTCTGCATGCCCTTTTCCTTACAAGGTACATAGATGAATGAATCAACAGAGTATACTTGGCTGATTTTAAATACTGTAATTCAGTATGGCTTGAATGAAGAAGCAGTTTTAGTTAGGCCTATCTCATTGAGCAAAAGTAGCATGGCAGTGTATCTAGGAATACCCAAAAACCTAAGTCGAACGCATGAAACAATTATTGAAAATATTTTACCTTACTTTTGCAAAATATATATATCCAAAGCAGCTAATAAAAAGATTATGTGGATTTTATTGCTGTTTGTCAACATTTTCCGAAATGTTACCAAAAGTTTTGTTTAGACGCAGTCACAGCTTTCCTTTAGCTCATCCAACACTTGATTACACCAAGCTACTGAAAAGTGGCAAGAGTGCAAGGCCTGAATAAGTTGAAAACATATGTCGAGAGAGTGAGTGAGTGTATATGAAGATAGTAGTGACACCTTATGTCAAATTTCCACACAGACTTCCTCTGGTATATGTTAAACAAAGTGCAGGGGAATGCTGCAGCGAAGTCTCATAGTGAAACTGAACAATCTCCCACCATCACTTCTTGGAACTAGCCTGATAGGAAAGGACAGAACCACCTAACCCCTTTTATTAATATCTACTACGTTCTGCAGTGTCACTGGGTGCATATCAATGTATAGTGTTTATGAGGCCGTTTCCTTGATGTCCAGATTTCAGCAGCCAATACTCATAGCTGCCAAGTCTCCCGTTTTTCATGGGAAACCCCCATATTTTAAACTGTTTCCCGCTGGCAGCCCAGATTGGGAAAAATCCCGTAAATCCCCTGGATTTCCTACCTGCCAGGGAGGCTCCATTTTGGGTCCTGGTGCCGCCCGATTTCTGGTGCCCAGACATGGGTAGCGCGGCACCGGAAGTCGCTTCTATGCATGTCCGGACATGCGTGCCTGGGCACCGAAAGTCGGGTAGAGCGGCACCAGAAGTTGCTTCTACGCATGTCCGGACATGCGTAGAAGCGACTTCTGGTGCCGGCGCCACCCAATTTCCGGTGCTTATACATGGGTAGCGCGGCACCGGAAGTCGCTTCTACGCATGACATGCGTAGAAGCGACTTCCGGTGCCGCGCCACTACTGATCCCACATTTTTCAGCAGGAGACTTGACAGCTATGCTAATACTGTAGAAAACGATTTTGATAAACAAGGTTCTGCTTAATCTTCTATACCTAACATTTTGAAGTTCTTGTCATGTTACAGATATTCTTTCCTATAACAAGTGGCAAAATGTTGCACTGAGGAGAAGCTGATTCAGTCTCCAGTTGGCAATAATCCATACTTACTGTTTGCCCACTGCCTTACTTCCTTATTTGTTTGTGCTTTGCTTGTTGGTGGCTTGTTGGGGTAGAAACCATGGAGAGAGGAAGGGGAGAAAGAAAGTGGACAAATCAGAGAGCAGGAGAGATTGGACAAACCAGTTTTTCCCTTCTCTCTTTTGCTGGTTGGGTGCAACCATGGAGGGAAGGAGCAGAGAGATCTGGCAAATCACAGATTAGAAATATTCCCATAGGAATAAATGGAAATTGTGGACTTGTTGTGTGAATGCTCACTTAACAAATTATTTCCAGGAAACATATGTGTGTTTGGTAAGCGGGGCCTACGTGCATACCATATAAATTATAGTGCCGTGTTTCTCAGAAAATAAGCCATACCCCGAAAATAAGCCATAGCGATAGGCAGTTTAACCTTGTAGGTTAAACTGTACCATACTTAATATAAAAAAAAGACATCCCCTGAAAATAAGCCACCGTGTTTTTTTTTTTTTTGAGGAAAAATAAATATAAGACGGTGTCTTATTTTTGGAGAAACACGGTAGTATGAATTACAGGTTCCACTAGAGCTATAGGTACTATAATACATGACACTGTTTGTTAAAAGTGACTGGTGCTTCTTTTCACCCACTTAAAATAGCAGTTTAGTACCGGTAGTAGTTCTACTCACAGTGGTAATATTAATTTGGCTTTTTTTTATAAAGATTTGGACCTGAATTAGGAGGTTAGATGTGGCTATTTTAACTGATCTGCATGGTGATCAGCCCAGATGCTGCTCTGCCTATCTATCAGAGTATTTGAAGCAAATCATTGGAGATTTTTGGTGGTTTCAGCAACTGCTCAACTTCTTTAAGAAACCTCTTTTAGTTCGCATCCAAGAACTATTCATAGAAGAGATAATGAATGGCTTACTGTTAGAGAACAAAAGTAAATAAGTGTGAGCTTGACAATAATCATACTAAAAACAGTTTTTAACACACACACACACCCCAAAAAAGTTGGAAGAAGTTATTTAAAAGTAGAAAATGATAAAGATGAAACCAGAAGTGGCCATTATCTATAACACAAATACATAATGGTAACCCAAATACACAATGGTAACCATTTCTGCCAGTTATTATAGTTGTAAAAAGACAATTGGTGGTAGTGTACAACTGAAAAGAAATTTGAAATATGATTTTGCTATACAGGCACATACATGCACTGACTTAAGAGAAGCAACATGTTTAAAGTGGTTTATTACCGCACTTGTTGTAGCTTCCCATGGGCATCTCTTTGGCCACTGTGAGAACAGGGTGCTGGACTACATGGGCCATGTTTTTAGATTAGAATGATCCCTGATTAACTGATGTGTTTATGCAGCTTTCTACCTTGCATTATCCCAGGATGCCTATCCCAGGATGTCCAACACAGATGTGTACACTGAAGTAAATTAATTCAGTCTTTCAAACCTCACCTTAAACTGATTCCAACTCTGCATGCTCTGACAGTCCAATGGGAGCACTAAATTTAGGATACTAGTTGTAGCTTTCAGTAAAGTCAGCTTGATATAAACAGCATTGTAACTACAAATAATTCATGAAGTCCATTAATTGCCTGCTGGTCAGATATGACCTTTAATAGTGGGTTGTCACAATGGCACAATTATTACAATGTATTAATGTATATTTAGTGCGGTAAATATGCCTGGCTATGAACAGCGAGACTTGTTTCCTGCTTTGAAGAATTTGCAATCTAAGATAGACAAGACAAAGACAAGCTGCAGGACATCAGCTTAGGTAAGAAAGGATGTGAAAAGCTTGAGGAGAGATAATTAGCAGCCTGCATATGAGAGTATCCTAACATGATCAAATACAGTTTCTGTAACTGGAAAATTCCTTACTGAAAAGCTTGAGAATAAAGGTGGGTAAAGCAAATAAACGAATAAATAAATCTTGTTCTAACAACTGATATTGTGAGGGGTTCACGAGGTGTGTCTCTTACAATTTGTTTCCTTATTTAAGGCATTTTGGCTATGCAGGCCAGATCCATATCTGGTTCAGTCTTCATTTAAATAAATATTGATAACAAATCATGTTAGATGTCTATAGTGTTAGATAAATATAGGTGCAAAGCCAGCAATTCTGATCATGTTCTGTTTGGCAAGCAGTGTGGTAGGAGAGCTAAAAATAATTTCAACCAATGATTCCAGATAGTACATGAGTAGAGGCATCTAAAAAGCACAGGACACAAATTTTCATGGCCCTCTAGCAGCTATGGTGGCTCATTTACCATAACTCTGAAAGTATATACTCGATTTTGACCATACCAAGCCTCCTAGAGCCCTTATCTTTTTTCATTTAATGGCCACTAGATCTGCCCAATTTTGATAGTGTTTTTGTATGTGTGCTACATTAGTATGTTAATTTCCTTGGGGTGTCATTCTCATGAAGAACCCCTCTTTTTGATACATACTGATAAACCAATTTCAAGATTACCATGAATGCCTGCTAACAAACTCACATTCCAGGGAAAAGTCATGTGTCAGTGAAGACTTTGCATCCTTTTGACCTGCTTGGATGATCATAGAGCTAATAATTATAGAATTGTAGAGTTGGAAGGGACCCTGAGGGTCATCTAGGCCCAACACCTGGATTTGCAGGAATCTCTTGCCCAGTGTGAGGCCTGAACCCACAACTCTGTGATTAAGAGTCTCATGCTCTACCAGTTGAGCTATCTCCTTAATCTCATATTATTAAGCATGTTGCCCCTTTGTGTGAGCTGCAATTAAACCAGAAGGACTCTACTGTAGTTTCATACTGGGAAGGTGTAGCTAATTAGAGACTTTGTAGTTTGACAGAAGGGTCCTTGTGAAGGGGATTGTGCATATTTTGGCTTAATATATGGTCATTGTTGAGCATAGTAGTTCTCTTCAGATGCAGTATGCCTGGTTAGGTGACTGAGTGATGATAAACTTGATGACCTTTTAAAGGAACTTTCTTACCTTCACTGAGAGCTATTCTTTTAATACCTAACAACTCACCTGGAAAGAACAGGTTCAAATATCACTTCCCATTGTCTGGTTCAAAATTTTCAAATGTTACTAAGCCCTGGCCCTCAGACTGACCAAAAATTCCAAATTCCTATTCATGTTTTCTCTGTTAATGCTAAATAATTATTATTCTGCTCTAAGCTGCAATGAGCTGGAGGGGGACATGCAGATCAGCCAGTCACATATCCCTGCCCTGGGCAAGTCAAAGACACAACCCCTTTTGTGGGTATCTTCCCATGCCAATTTAGAAAGTCCATTCTTGGTAATTAACCAATGTTCTGGGGCTTAAATGTTCTGAACAGGTGAAGTTAGCAAGCTCTGCTGCCCTATGTGCTTGAGTAACATTTGTCTAAACTGGACTGGGTACTGGCTGATTTTGGAAGGACCCCACCCATTGAGAGTGTGGTCATAGATTTACACCTAGGGTATAAAATAATATTTCCCAAGGTATTTGGTGAAGTTTTCCAACTTAGAGCTGAAATAGCTCCAGATCTGATGACTATGTACTGTGCTAAATTCCAGAGGAAGATTTCTAGTTATAACTCACAAGACTGTGGAAAAGGGCATGGTCAAACTGCCTCTTATGGTGCCCTCCAGATGTTTTGAACTACAACTCCCATCAACACCAGCCCAGATGGCCAAGATCGTAGAGGATGGGAGTTGTAATTGGAAACATCCAGAGAGCATCACATTGAAAGGTTGGCCTAACATTTCAAGAAATCATGGTGGTTCTGAATCTGCAGTGAGGCTTTCTTCTGATTAAACATGTTCTTGGATTATACAGTTTGAGTGAAATTACATAGCTAATACCTGGGCCAATTTGTAGTGGCTCAGTCTGTTATTGTAGATTAGTTCAATCTGAAGCAGTGACAAGATGTTCTATAGATTTGGAACCCCCATAGGAATCTCATAACCCTCTGACACCCTCTTTAGTGCCCACCAAAGTCCCCTCCCCCCAAGGTTTTTTTTGGGTTTTTTGGGTTTTTTTTTCTTTGTGCAGGTGGGCTGGTTGGGAAGTAAAGTGCAGTCCTTCAATTGACCTGCCCTTTTTCCTTTCCTCAGAGCCCCACACAGACTTTATAAGAAAGGGAGGGTGGCAAGCCAAAGACTGGTGTTTTTCTTTCCAGTCCCTTCTAAAACTTTTTGAAAAACACCCTGCATTGTAAGCATGGGGGACAGAGGTAGTAGGAAGTAAGTTCTATCTATTTGGGGAAGAGGTTTTTTTTAGCTTGTTTCTTTTGTGTGTGGTAGAGGGTTACATTTTGTTCACAGGTAGTGGTGGAGGATTTGTGTGTGTTGTCTGATTTGTATTGTGTTTTGGGGGGAATATGTGCCTTTTGTGGGGGGTTGGGGGTCTGCATGTCTCTTTCCATTTTGAAATGTTAAGATGTGTCTGTTAAGGGCACACATTTTTGTCTTGAGTCTTTTTTGGGGGGGAGGATTAGCATTAGTTTTGGGATGATTGGTGTTTTGTCTTGTATGAAGAGGTTGTACAGTGGTACCTCGGTTTAAGAACAGCCCTGTTTAGGAACTATACGGTTTAGGAACTCTGCAAAACCGGAAGTAGTGTCCCGGTTTGTGAACTTTATCTCTGTCTGAGAACAGAAGCGGAATGGTGGGAGACCTCATTAGGGAAAGCGTGCCTTGGTTTAAGAACGGTTTTGGTTTAAGAATGGACTTCTGGAACAGATTAAGTTCGTAAGCAGAGGTATCACTGTACTCTGTTTCTAGAGCAAGTTATTGGCAATCCCCCACAGCAATCATTCTGTGGTGGTACCCACAGCGGTTTCTCATATTGCCAAATGTGCCCCCAGGGCAAAAAAAGGTTGGGAACGCCTGCAGTAGATTTTGAGAGTTATTTTTGTCCTTGCATCTCTTCACTTACGTCTCACCTGAGGGAGCTGTGTATATATTTGAATGGCAGGAAGTAATTAACAAACCATGTTTGATCAAAACATACTAATAATATTTCATCAGTCTTACTAAAGACAACAACATTTGGTAAGCAGTATTCTTCTAGTGTAGCTATTATCTCTATTGAAAACTAATGTGCATATTTTAACCTGATTACGTCATCTTGCGTCAAATAACTGTACAAACAAAGTGGTAAGTTCATAGCATGGCATATGGTGAATCATTTAATTCTGGAGAAATTGTTGATGTTTGATAATGTGGAATTCTTTGCTCTCCCTCTCTCTTTATAGGATGCTCTTTAAAGAGAGTCGAAGTGTTCATAATCATCTTACATCTGCTCCGTGAGTGTAACATAAGCACATATATATACTCTTCTATTTTCATTTATTTAGCTTTTCATACTGTTGTTTGCAGACCCATGAAGTGCTTGTCTGAGGCCCGGGGATGGGAGGCTTGTTAAAATAAAGTTTGAATCCCAGTGTATTTTGTATAGTTCAAATTACTGGTGAAATACATTGTATGATAGTGTGCTTCAGTATGCCAAGAGGAAATCCCTCTGGAACTAGTCAAATGTTGTCTGTATAATTCTAGATTTTAATCTACAAGACACACATTTACCAGATTGACATCACAGAATAGAATTAACTGGATATTATTGTGATGAAATGTTGAATGTGGAAGGAGGCATTTGTGAGAAAGATAATGTTTGAAATTATTGATCTAGATCAGGCATCCCCAACCTGCAGCCCTCCAGATGTTTTGGCCTACAACTCCCATGAATTCTAGCTAACAGGACCAGTGGTCAGGGATGATGGGAATTGTAGTCCAAAACTTCTGGAGGGCCGAAGGCTGGGGGTGCCTGATCTAGATTGAGAATGGCCAATGGGTCACCTGCAGGCTGATTTGGCCCTGAATAATTTCATTTAGCTCCTGGCAGCACTATAAAAATTTAATCAGTATATGGTAAAGTATTCGCCCAGAGTTCCCTCCATGAATAAAAATGTTTAAACTTGTAAGAGGTAGATGCACCAAATGTAAAAGTTTGTGTGTGTTTTGGATTTTGTAATTACTAGGATTGTGCACGGCTCCCTGATCTGCCCTGTGGCCTCAGTCCATGGCGCCAGGGTCAGACTGAGTCACCCTGTGCCACCCTAAGGAAAACCCATTGCTTTGTAAATGGCTTTCCTGCTTGTGAAGTTCAGTGGAGGCATTGATCCTGCAGGTTGTCAGGTGGGAAGGAGAGCTGCAGCATCAGGCCTTCCTTTCCCTAGGAAGACGCAGCCACTGATCAGAGAAGTCTCTGCCTCCTTGTATGGTTTTTCTGCCCTGAGCTTGTTCCTCCTTCCTGCCTGATACCCTGTGAGTTTAAAGATCAACAAACGGATTTTGTGGAGCCACCTTCTCAGAAGCAAATTCTAGTCAAAATCCTGGGTGCATGCATATTTGCAAAATCTCTGGGTTTCAATTAAGTTGTGTTTCCACTTTTTTTTCTCTTTGAACGTCTCTGCCCATACCTAGCCAGCCTTGTGTTTATGGCCAGCAGATTTAAGGCCTTTCATAGGGCTCTGACACTTCTAATTAAAAATAGATTGCCCTCTAACTATAAATTTGTGCTCACTAGGGCAAAGAAGAAGGTGATTCTGGCACCTAAACCCAAAGCAAAGGTAAGTAATAAGTCAAATTGAAGAAATAAATAGTAATAAAAATTCAGCAAGATGTAAAGTTTCACGGATCTGAAACTTTAGCACTTAATCCACCAGTCTGGCTTTTTATTTATCACCTTTGTATTGCATGCTTTCATCAAGGATCTCAAGGCAATATACATGGAGTGCTACCTTTACACCAATCTTCCGAGATACATAATTTTTTTATAAATTGTCCAGTAGCACCTAAGAGACCAACTAAGTTTGTTCTGGGTATAAGCTTTCGTGTGCATGCACACCTGGTATCTGAAGAAGTGTGCATGCACATGAAAGCTTATATCCAGAACAAACTTAGTTGGTCTCTAAGGTGTTACTGGACAATTTTATTTATTTATTTATTTTGACTGTGTCAGACCAGCACGGCTACCTACCAGTACCTGAATCTTCTGAGATGCGTTAGACAGAAAGATAGCCCAGAGCTACCCAGATCCCTTTTTTGTCAGCAAATGAAAAAATTGCTGAGCAGTTTGGTCTTCATGAAAAGCTTGCTGCAGAGTTGATTGCTCCATGGGTAATAATTTAAGGTACGGTATATAATTCCTTTCAGAGCTTGTAGAATTTGTGTGATATCTGGAAGGTTCAATGTACTTGCACTCGAAAATATGCATCTGAGGCTCCTCTTGATAGGTTTACTGATGCATAACTGGATAATATAACAGTGTTTTCGTTGCAGCCCAGAAGCTAAGACAAAATTAGGGGGGGGAATATATTTAAGCAATATTACTTTTTGGTGACACACTATGGTTTATGCATCTTAATAGTAATTGATTCAGTTAAGAATATTGGCCTTTTTCTGCAATAAAAAAAGAGATTGCATCCTGTTGTATTGTGAGTGTTCTAGAAATTAGTGTCCTGAAGTCTTTTATTAACTATTAATTAGCATGACCTTTAAAACAGATTTGTTGTCTAGTGCTCAAAGTCATGTGATGGGAGACAGATCTATATTTTTAAGGTGGGCCTACCGCAGTGATATCAAAGATAAAGTGTTTAGCACACAGGGGATACTAACCTATCTCCCCATAACTGTTTTTTCCCTGCAACTCCTTCCACAGACACTATCCTCAGCCAGACCCCCCTTTTGATGTCCATTCCTGGCTGGTGGAAAATAGATATCAGAAAATTGATTGTGGAAATAAGAATAGTGGGGACCTTTAGTCATCACCCCAAGCCCTATATATATTTAAAATCACAGCCCCATGTCCACTTAAGATATGGAGCAGACCTGTATTGAGTCTCATGCTCTACCAACTGAGCTATCCCCATATGTCTACTATTATCACTTTTTTTCTTGAGTCTCAGTTTTATACCCTGCCATACTTTGTAATGGAAACTCAAAGTAGAGAACAATATAAAAACAGTAAAATTACAATGGAAAATGGACCACAATATATACTAGTAACATTTAAAATAAAGCCATTTAAGCCAACCTGATCAAGTAAAAAACCTGCCTGAATTAAATATATTTTTAAAATAACATAATTTATGGTTCGTGTATGCTTTCTTGTGGACTGAGTTCCAAAAGTGAGAAACATCACAGCATGTCCTAAACAAATTTATTTCTTGGACAGAAGGTAATTAGAACAGAGCATCTGCAGCAGGGCTTAGTGGGCTCATATGGGAGTAATCTCTCTTTTTAACAGATTCAGTAGTAGATTTAGGTTTTCTTTTAAAGAACTACACCCTTCAGGGCTTAAAAAAAAAAACTGATAAGCAAATATACAGTACGTACTTGTTTTTGCAATCTGGTATCAAATAAACTACAGTAATGGAACCATGCATGATTACAAACAGGCAAGACACAAGCATTCTTTGAAATTTCTTCCTTGCAGAATGATATTTTAATTTTCTTTATTTCTTCACACTAGGATTCTAGTCCAAAGAAGGAACAAAGAGTCTGTACCCCTTTTACTTCAGCTTGTGTTCCTGCTTCAAGTACCAGCACACCTGTCACTGCCCTGGCCAGTTCTAGCTGTAATCCTACTCCGGAGACCATCTGCCTAGATGATTCACTGGATGAAGATCTCTCATTCAATCCACCATCATTGGAATCCATTTCTGATGTTCTAGCCGTTATTAACAATGGAGCCAAGAGTTCTCCTGTTGTGCCCTCTGTAGAGACACCAACTTCAAGACCTCGGCCTGGGCTGAGAGAAGAGAAGTTAGCAAGTATAATGAGCAAGTTACCTCTGTCATCTTCAAAAAAGGTAGAAACTGTTCAAACACCACATTCTTCAAGTCTTATAGCTGGGCACACAGGACCAGGACCAAAGAAATCCCAGGATTTGCTTCAGACTGGTATCTCTTCAGGCCTTATTGCTGGGTCTTCAATTCAGAATCCCAAGGTTTCCTTGGAGCCCTTGCCAGCCAAGCTTCTGCAACAAGGATTACAGAGGTCAAGCCAGATTCAAGCTGCTTCCTCTTCACAGGCCCATATTTCTTCCTCCTGTAAGATCCAAGCCACAGCTTCCTCTGCTTCTCAGAGACCAAAGGATACGTCTGTCCTTGTATCCTCTTCAGAAGCCCACGGTTGTGGCTCTTCAGCATTACAAATAACAAAGGTTCACCAGCAGTCAGCTGCCCAACAAAAATATGTGTCTCCTCTACAAGCAACTATTAGTAAATCTCACACCAATCCTGTGGTGAAACTAAGTAGCAACCCTAAACTCTCTTGTTCTTCCCCAATTACCAAGACATCAGATAAACCAGGAGCATACCGCCTTCCTTTGACTAGCACCACGTCTGGTTCCCAGATGGCTCACCCACTTGTGTCTCGGACAGCATCCAGCACCTCTACCTCTAGTAACTATTTAGCCAAGACCATGGTATCACATATTTCTGCCCAGGGTTTCAAGCCTCCTTTCTCCATGGTTCCTTCCCCCAAACCTGCTGCCTCTCCTAAGCCCACAGCACCCAAGCCTTCTGTAACACCCAAACCTATTGTGTCACCTAAACTATCCTCATCAAGGTCCACTTCAACACCCAAGCCTGTATCATCTTCCAGTTCTTCCAGTTCAAGTGCACTAGTATCCCAGAGTAGTCACTCTAGCAGCAACAATTCCCTTCACAAACAGCCCAGTGGAGCAAATGTCAGCAGGCAGTCTCCTACAATTAATTTACTGTCCTCTAACCGCACCTCAGGCCTTCAACCAGCAAAGAACCCTCAGGCTCCTTCAAAATTGTCCAACTCTTCTGCCTCTGGCACTGTTGGCAAAAGCAACTTAAGTGGAGTTGGAATGAATGTACCTGTCAACAGAGGCAGCAATCTTAATTCAAGTGGAGTTAATAGGACTAGTATCTCTGGGGCAGCAGGAAGTGGAACACAGGGTGCTACTAAACAATTGTCAACTCCACACAGACCATCTTCTGCCTCAGGGTCTACAGTTATACCAGCCAGTGTGCAGGTATGTGTTGAATGTGAAAACTCATTATAGGCATAACATGTGTATTCTATTTTGGGCTATTTATCCTTCCTCATAAATGTAATTACACTAATAGTGTAATTCTCTACCTGTCTATTAAGAAGTAAGCCTCATTGAGTTCAGTGGAACTAACTCTTAACTTAGCCAGTGTGATGTAGTGTTTAAGAGCGGTAGACTCGTAATCTGGGGAACTGGGTTCGCGTCTCCGCTCCTCCACATGCAGCTGCTGGGTGACCTTGGGCTAGTCACACTTCTCTGAAGCCTCTCAGCACCACTCACCTCACAGAGTGTTTGTTGTGGGGGAGGAAGGGAAAGGAGAATGTTAGCCGCTTTGAGACTCCTTAGGGTAGTGATAAAGCAGGATATCAAATTCAAAACTCTTCTTCTCTCTTAACGTGTGTAGGATTACACCCTAAATTTATATAGACAGCTTCACACTGGTGAGGGTATGAAGCTCTAGAGTTCAAATGAGACAACTTGCACCCTAAGGGTGGAACTGCACATTGTGTAACACTGAAAACAGCAGCCTATGTTGGCTTCTACCCAGTAAAGTGTAGGATTGCTCACCCCATTTTGCGGTGTGATTATTTTGTGCATTTCTCTGCCCTGCCAGTGGCAGCAAGCGATGTGAGATAGGGGTATATATGTGATTTGTATCCCACATATCCCTTATGTGATTCACAGTATAGAATAAGTGATACATTACAATAGGAGAATTTATTATATTTGAAGTAGATGGGGGAAACCCTAATCACTCTTGGCATAAATGACACATTTGTTTAGCACAATACACAGTGGGAGCAAACTTCAGCATATTTACAGTCACATGTTGAGATTTGTTTTAAAGGCTTAACGGAAAAGGCTAATTCACATTACATGGAAAAAGCAGTTTCATTCCCCTGTTTTCTTATTTTAATCAACATCTTCTATCTTTTTGTTATAAAAAGTATGTTATTTTAAATTTGTATATTACTTTAGACTTGAACATAACCTAGATATGCAAGCCAAAGCAATTCTGGTGTTTTTCTGTGATATTTGCTGCGAGTTCTATCTTCTAATATTCATTCTAGTCTATAATTTCCTATATGGAATAGGCCTCACCATCTCATGAGTTAAACACACATGAGTTAGTCCATATTGTCAGTCTGAACAATTTTAATCAATGGTGCTTGTCTGATGTTTTATTCCTCTTATGTGGTATCCTGCCATAATTTAAGCTGCAATCATTTCTATCTCCTTAAATCTAGCATTACTTAAAGTAAAGCATTACTTATAAAAGCAACTGTTCCCAAAATTAATACAGTATTTATTTGCTCCGTTCTTGTATATAACTGCTTCAGACTCCATGTCTACTACCACTTTCTTAATGAGGGGCCTTGGGCAGAAAAAGCAGCTAATACTATGCTTGTCAGCCTTCCTTTCATCCAATGGTGGGACCTAGAGCCAGTGTAGCTATACTGTAAGCCTTCTTACCTGCAGTCCTTCATCTAAAAGCCTAACTCGGCTTTCACTGTAATATTTTCTGCTTCTACATTTCCTTCTTTTTTTTTTTTAACCATAATTTTTATTGTTTCTTCATAAATAAACATAATCAAATATTCTTACATAATCACAACTTAAATTGAAAAGTATATCCCTGATTGCATCTTTCTACATTTCCTTCTTTGTGCATCAAATCTTCCAAGAGCTTTCTGATCTTCATACATTCATACCATTCTATGTAGTCCTTTTCTGCATTTACTGTGTTACAGTAGTTTCTAGAGCATCTGTTTGTTGACACAGAGCTGGCTTGCACATAATGCTAAGCCAAAAAAGTCACAAATGTGTGAGGGTTCCTGAGGAGGAGATTGCAGCCGCTGGCTATTAACAGCAGCATACTGCAGCACTACCTTCCACTGACCCATAGTTTATTGTGCGAAGCTGGTAGCTCAACAGTTGCAGAGCCTGGCATAGCCTGGCAGATTGGGCCAACTCATCCAAACACCATCCAGTATTCTCTTGCCATAGTTTTAGCACACACTCATAGATTGCTGCATTTGATTCTTGTCTGCTCTTCCTATATCTTCAGGGTGAAACGAACATGTTAGAATGGTGATACATATAATAAATTATGATAACTGTAGAAATCCTTCTCTTCTTGTACTAGGGTTTCTTGGTTATAGCTGCTTTGTTCCCTAAACTAGTACTGCAATCCTGAGTACACTTACTGGGATAAGCCCCTTGAACTCCTTGGGACTTACTTCCAAGTAAGCATACATTAAATTGTGCTATGAAATAATTTATGCCTTCAGTAACACTGCTACAAAATCTTGAATTTTAAATGTAAGTGCAATGGATGCAATGCTGTGGGAAAGAGAAGCTGAGGGAATGGCTGAAGCATTATAAAACTTTCCCATTTAAAACTATTAATTGTGGAAACAGTAATTTACACTAACGGCAAGATAAAATGGGAACACAGCACTCACTGCTACCTGAATATTTTATAAAGTTGTACCAGAAGACACATAGGCAATGTGTAGAAAAGCATGACCCTTGTTTTACATTGTAAAACTTCAGATATTTATATAATTAACCTTATTTTCTTGGGTGTATCCCAGAAAAGCTGTAAAACAGATTTAAAAGTAACACTTGTCTCTATACAGTCAACAACAGGTGCATCATTACTGGCAAATGCTTCACCTTTGACGCTCATGACATCACCCGTGTCTGTAACCAATCAGAATGTGACATCTGCTCCATTGGCTCCTTTTGGGATGCTGGGTAGCCTTGTTCCTGTGACTGTGCCCTTTCAGTTCCCATTGGAACTACTTGGCTTTGGAACAGACACAGCTGGAGTAACAACCAACTCGGGATCTACCTCAGCGGCTTTCCACCACAGCCTAGCGCAGAGTAAGTAAGGCCTGATATTTTTCCCATCCAATTTTTTAAGCCTCCTTTCACAGAAACACTTTAATTGCAAGGAAAATGCAGGGATCTCTATAAATACTTCACAGTTTGTAGGTGAGGGTTTTATATTTTGGTTGCTGTTAATGGCTATTTTTAAACTCCCAATATTATGTATGTAAAAATGTATGTTTTTCCACATTGATTTTTGACACTGATTTTTGACTTCCTTTCTGGATGAAGTCCCCTGCCCTGTGATAATTGGAATTTGAGAATTATTTGTTTATAAAGTGGGACAAAACCCTAACATTCTTCATCCCAAAAAAATGATTAAAATGAACACCATAGCTTACAATCTAAAATAAGCTTTGCCTTTTACGGTATATCGTAAGTGCATCTTTTGTAAACAATTTCCCCCCTTCTTATTTACCAAATGTAGATTTCAGTATTAGTTTGATATTAGACTAAGTCTTAAGTTGACACATTTATCTAGCTATATTTCTTGTTCCACTACCACAGGTAAGCGTATATTAAAAACAAAAGCGGTATCAAACAGGATAGATATTTCCTTAATTAAGTTGCATACTTAGCATTTTAAACGATTTATCTGTTACATTTACTGAAAGAACTTATGTATATTGAACTGGTAACCATTACTGAAGATGTTTTGGACAAAGATGAGTAAAGCTGCTTTGTGCATTTATGCAAAGTAGATTGTTTGCATCAATTAGCTTTTAATTTTTGTGGTATTTGTTTTTTTATTATCCACGCTACTTTAGATTTACTGAAGAGTTTACCGCCTGGAGCTCAACATGCAACAACTCTGTCTCACACACCTCTGCCTGCTCACTTGCAGCAAGCTTATACAGGTAAGGGAAAAAATTCTTTTTAAAAGAAAAAGAAAGTGAAATAACACTTTTTAAAAGTGAAAGAACAATTTTCTCATCATGGCTTAAGTCTTTTGTAATTCTACAATAATGAAAACTGCTGTGGAATCAGTTTTTCCAGCATTTCCATGACGGCAGCTGGCAGAAGTACTCCAGAAAACACTAGGACCTAACAATGGCTTCTGAGAATGCTTGAGGGCCTGTTTATCTCTTACATCTCAAAGAGAATTCTCAACTTGGGATGAATTTTGGGTTTTCACATGCTTTCATTATCTGTCACTGCATATATAAAATAACAAGTGAACCGAGCTCTTTCATAAGGCATTTTTCTCAAATAAATATTTCTCAGAAAAAATGGAGTGGAATTTCACTGAAATAGGCCAATTAACCTATCTCCCACATTCTTGCTTCTGGAGTCAAGTGCTGGGATACTGGCATATCTGGCATGGCTAGGCCTCTTAGTATTAGCGTACTTGCTAAGTTTTGTTTTTACCAGTCTTGAATCCAGCTGCACTATCGGAATGTACCACATAGTGTGGCAATGAATTCCACAAAAGTGTTGCATGAAAATTGTTTTTGTTGTAAAGGCTGCCAAGTGGGAATGCAGGTTTCCATCATATAACATACATTTACATAATAAGACAATTTACCTTGTATGAATCCCACCCTTTCATCTTCAAATTCCAGATGGAGGCCAAAGTAAAGGGGACACTAAGTTACAGAGGAAAACCCAGTGATGTCCTTGATGAGCAAGGGAGTTAAAGTGGTTCTGCTTTGCTGATGGAGACTGACCAGTTGGGAAAGTGCTTACGCGGACACAGAGCTGCTGTTTCTGTCAATGTTTACATATTCTGATTCCAAGCACTGTGGTGGTGAGGAGGAGGAGGAGGAGGAGAAGAAGAAAAAGAAAAAGAAAAAGGAAAGAATACTTGATCAAAGAGAGAAGGAAAACGAGGAAAGTGTTCATGTAAAAATGGTTCATAGTTTGATATCTCCTAGTGAATTTCCAAAGCCTTTTATCCTTTCTGAATAGCTCAGAAAGGTTTGGCCAAATAGATTCAGTTGTCAAACCTACAGCAGCACAAACCTTCTTTCAGGCTGATATCTGATAGAGGATCTGTGAAAGGAAGCTAAAATAGACATCTCTATCCATCATGCAAGTGAGGCCATACATCTGTTGTCCCCAGGGAAGCCTACAGTATATGCCAGTTAGGAACATCCTGTACAGCTTTGGATAATGTGGCATATAAAGCAGAAATTGTGATTATGTAGAAAAAGCAAGGAAGAAAGTATTTTCTCCACACCAAGCTGAGGCCATTTTGTCACTATCTCTTTGAAGAGCCTAAAGATTACAGACGGGGAGGATTGTTCACCGTAGGTAATGTCATTGACCAGGGTAGAGTTTTTCCCCTCTCAAAGGGAAAAGTCGGAGGGTGTTCTGTAACCATTCTTCAATTTAACTTCATATACTCAAATATAAAATGAGAACTTACTTGGCTTCATCAGACCAGATCTTGCTTTCAGTATCTTCTGAAGAAAGTCTTTTCCTGCCCTTAATCTTGCTGTACTTCAGAGTTGCCTTATTTTTCATAATCATAATCCAGAAATCTCCAGTTTTGATCCTTTGTGAAGAAAGTCTTGTCTCTGGTTCTTCTCCCTCTTGTAATAGCTCTAAAAAGTCTCACACTGTATTGATTTTCAGCTCACAATAACTACATGTAGCTTGCTTTTGTACATAGTCTTGCTTTTCTCAGTACTGTTCAAAGCCTTCTCCAAAGAGTAGTTGAGGTGCCTTCTGCCTTGGCTTAAAATATGTACCTCCAGCATTCCTAATACCTGCATAGCTAGGAGGTATAAAACCTGACCCCCTTGTTCCACAGGGACACAACTTATATGCTGACATTCAGTTTTTGATAGCAATATGTTAGATGTTGGGGAGGCAAATCTTGTATTGCACTTCATAATTATTACAGAAGGAATATTTGGATCAAAATATAATTTTGTTAAGAAAAATCGAGAAGGCATGAGACATCGTGCTCTTCTGTAAAAAGTATCTATTTTCTCTCACTTAAATCTGATATATATCATAACTAAAATATTATTAGAACATTTCGACCAGTTCTAGCCTGAAAAAACTGAAAAATCTAAGTAATCTGAAAATGAAGGCCATTCTCCAATAAAGGTATATGCGCATGCAGGAGAACATGTATAGCTGGAGGTTTATTTGAAACTTCAACTGCAAATTGGTTAAGCTACAGTTTAAGCAGACAAGCAGCTTGTCTGTTGACAGTATGAGTGGCTGCATTAAAACTTCAGAGAAATCTTTTCTCTTCATAGTGTTCTACCCACATACCTGTATAGCTTTATTGTATAGTGGCCTAGATCACACTTGCTGCTGCCTTCTACCAGACACGTTTTTTGTTTCCAGGTACGTTCCTTCATCTTAGAAAGCCAGATATGTTATATTTACTGATTTAGATTTCACATTAATTCTATATGTAAAAATATACATATATTTAAATAATATATAATATAAACACAGTACAGTAACTGAATGTTGGGTTGAGCCCACTAATAAAGAACTTTGCACAACATCATGGAATAAAAAACTCAGTTAAATATTGAATTTTACCAAATACAAGGTAAACAAAAGATTTTTCTAAAATATTTCTTGTAGTTTGGTAGAAGAGACTACAAACTTGCCATACTTAGTTCAGAATATATTTGGCTGGTTCATTCCCCCAAACCTTAGAGTCACAAACTATTAACTGGTATATTTTCTTCTCTTACTCATTTTGCTGTCCCCTTGAGATAAAGATAAAAACTTCCTTGTTCACCACAGCATATACTCCCTGCATAAACATACAAAATCTTGCATTCTCTGAAAGCTTGTTACTATAGTGTTAGCTTTCCCTTGTAGCAATTTGAAGCCTGCATTGCAAATTAAGTATGTTTTTGAATCCTTTTTTAATGTATCTTAAAAGTTTGACTATGTTGAAAAAATAAAAATAATAAATGCAGTTATCACTTGAGTGAGGTAGAAATGTATTTTCGATGAAATACCATCAGATGTGAGGTTACATTGGCTTAACTAGAAGGAATTTAGTGAGAATTTGACATGTGATGTCTGCCTTTGCAGATCTTATTATGAATACTAAATCTGAGACAGGCAATATTCATTTCCCCCCCCCCTCTGTTTATTCTAATATGCAGTAAGAGAAAGTATGGAGGTCAAATGTTTTTCTGGCAGACTTAGTTTTTTGCTTCCAGGTGTTTATCACTGATAGAAATATTGTGCCAGACAATTCATTTATTTCACTTTTTCCCTTTTAAGCTCTTCTGTATTTATAAAGCAAAATTTTAGTCCATGGTTAAGCTACTGAAAAATGAAATTTCCCCCTTTAGAACAAAATAGCACAAATTGCCTGCCCCTTCAGTATAGCTCATGTATATTTTAATAATATATTAAATCAGTGAATGAGTTGATAGGTCAGACTACACAGTCATTCATCCCCCTGCCACACAAAAAATAGTCAAACGGGAATAAGCTGGGCATACAATGTGAACTCTCAGATTATCGAGTTTCAAAAACAGCCAGCTGTAAATATCTTAAGACATTGTGACACCAGTAAAATAATGATAGATGCCAACTCTGCTCTGTGTGCACAGTAAAGGGGGGGGGGGAGATACTGGAATGAATCAACACAGTGAGGTGCATTTTTTTAAAATAAAAAGATTTAGGGACATTAGCTAAATAGTTGGATCTAATGAATTGGCTGGAAAGAGTATAAATAGCATTCTAATGTGGTTTAATTTGATGAACTTCCTGCATAGTAAGATTCCATTTAGTTGTGTGGTGTTTTTAAAGGTCTTCGGGAATTCAAGTTGCTCTTGTCCTAACCCCTTCAGTATTCACAAGCAATAAGTCAAAGCTGTTATTCTGGGCAGCTGAGCTGAACCAGGAACTAAAATGGCAAGCTCACTCTGAGCCTCATACAAGCAATAATTTTCAAGTACAGGTTTGGAAATTGGATATTATTTAAATTATGCCTTCTGCTATGTGTGCTTAACCTTATGGAAGCACACTAGCAATTTCTAGGTTATCTGGAATTTATCCAAAATCTAGATAAATGATACAGGCATTGAACTACAAAATGCAAAAACGTCAGTTGTCTTAACAATATATTGTTCTCCTCCAACCCTAAGATAAAAGTTGATGGTTTAAATTACTCCTTTTTGTTCAGACTTTTATATCTGCTTGTCTCCTGGAAGATGGTTGGGAATGTTGTCAAAGTCCCAGGTGTGGGTGCTGTGGGTTTGACATCTGTTTTATGAAATAAGAAGTGACTTATAATTTATCCAGTAGTATAGGCTGGAAGTGGGGTAGACAAGCAAGATGACACTTCTTTCCATTTTTAGCAGTCTAATCCAACCTCTGCATAGCCTCTCCACTTGGTACAAAAGATTCTGCAATTCCGAAGCTACCATCAGTTATACGGAACCATAATCATCTGACAGATAGTCTCTTAAAGCTCCCAACTGTCTTTTGTTTGCTGCTACATTCGTGGAAAGAACTTTTAGCTATATTTATAAGTAAATTTAAATTAGTTTACAGATTGGTTTTAGAGTTGTTTGCCCACAGGAAGATTAGAATGTCTTGATTTATTGGAGTGCATTGGCAACAGATATAGTGACTGTGCTTATTTTTTTATTTTTGGAATTTATCAGGATAGTATTGCAGGGAAGAAGTAAAGCCTGCAGTCAGGCTAAGCTTTGGAAGGTTTTCACCCAGGTCGCTTCCAGTGTTGGTCATTGTAGAATTGCTTGCTTTTTCTATTTTCTAAAAACTAAACACAAAGGTAAACAACTGATCAACATTTTATGCAATTTAATTTCATGGCAACGTGTAAAAGTTTTTATATAATTTGATTCTGTCTCTGAATAGTGTTATCACTCCAACTTACTTGATTCAGGCCTTTGTCCTTTGGTTAAGTGCCTTTTCTTTGTTTCTTTGTTCCCAACTTTCCTCAAAAAGTATACTCAGAGGTCCTAAAGTGCTAGGAGGTATTTGAAAGAACCTTGAACCTGCCAATATGACTTTATGCTGTTAAAATGACTTTTCCCTTCTGTAATTAGTGTGTGTAATGTTATCACTGCTGTATCATGGCATTCATTATTAGGTGCTTGCTTTCACACATGGCAGTATTCCCGAGAGCCCTAATGTTTCATATGTTTTCTGTAGCATTAATGTTTACTTACAAAGGTGAACATAGACACAGGTGAGAGTACAGTAATTAGGTGTATTTGAGCAACTATAAGGAAGTGAGTGGTTAGTTGGAAATGGACTGAACTATTCTCACTGGAGTTTCAGGTTGCATATTAAATTTTAGTATAAAAGTGCTAGTCTGATAGTGGTATAAATATTGAATAAACTTGAACTGGTATTCCTAAAGTGTGACACAATTCTCAACAAAATATAACATTCTTAGCAAAAGAAGAAGAAGGACTGAACAAATTTCCACAAGTTATAGAAATAGTATCAAGAATTTGTACTACTTATTTCAGATTAGCAAAGTTAATTTCAGTTCCAGCAGCACAAAAAGTGCTGGCTAAAAAGGTAGAATCCTTTTCATATTGTTCTACCCCATCTGAGGAACCTGTTTTTTGGATCTCTAGGCAGCTACTGTATCTGGTGACAGTAGTGACTAAATATTCCTACTTAAAGTAACTGTTTCCCATGCACATTGAGCTTCCTTGTGTTGCTCAGATACATACTGTATCTAAAAATCTGTGTCAGAATTAGTCACATAAGAATCTTGCAATTAAGTAACAAACTTGCTAAATTAAAGAGTAGCAAACTACTTTCAAGCAAAGAATCACAACAGGATTTCACTTAATGTCAATATTTTTATGTCGCCTACTACTGTAAATTAATGAACTGTGAGAATAGTAAAAAATGCAACTTAGCAATCAGAATAAGTAAATGTGCATTTTAAAGCTTGTTATATATTTGTAAAAAAGTAATCTGGATTTTCTTTAACAGTGTATTATTTAACAAGGTTTTACTATCTCGAAAACAAATATAAGTTGCATTCTGTCCAAATAATTCTGACTCAATGGTTGGGCACTCAGTGCTGAATACTGCTATACCTGTTCAGGTGAAGGTGGCTCATTGTGACTGAGGGAGATATTATCTATATAGTGAGTTAGTTTCTTCCTAATTCCAGTGCAAATATGAGAGGAGATTGTTCTACCTCTAGTCAAAAAGGGGTTTGAACAAACTTCCATTTAACAAGGAATGTTCTAATTGGGAGGGAAGAGAGAGACTGCCATGCCCTTGTTTGTTTGAAGCCCGAGCTGTGGCCTAAAATTAAGCTTTAAGGAACTTACATCATTTAGGAAAAAATGAGCTTGCTCTGAACATAACTTCATCAAAGAACCCTGAAATGTGTCATTTTCTATGGGTGAAGGTATTAAGGAAATGTGGTGTGGAATCAGTGTGACCATGCAGAAATTGCTCTTACTCTTCTCTGAATCCACTTCTCAGGACGCTTTTGCCTTTTTACAGCTCCCACCAATTTTTTGGTGGTTGAAGTTTTAAAAGAGCTTTGAGATTAAGCTAAGGAACCATTCGACTCGCTCACTCCAGGAAATAAAAGCTCCATGTTTGACCATTTTCAGTTCTTTTCCCTAATTGAATTATCCTTTCATTTGGCACAGCAGAAAACCAGGGTTCTCTAGTTTTTATCTTACAATAAATGTTGCATTGTGGAGCAGTTTTTGTGCAGGATAAGAATGTCTTTGTTCCATATTAGAAATAATATTCTGAAGCCTTCTCCCATTCCTGTTGTAGACGGTTAAATAGTGTACGCTACATTCAATTAATTTTCACCTTATTAAGGACTGAGGGTTTTTCACTTGCTGTGCTGACATTTAGCAGCAAAGATAACAACTGGATATGCTCTTGTCTGACATAAAACATAAATTGGCAGAAACAAGCAAATTCACAGGAAGCTAAATGGTAGGCATGGCGCTCAATGTTTATTTAGAAGCAACTGGTTTTCAGCACAGGGGGGCAGGGATGGTCTTTGTTTTCATCCTTTCCCTTCTCTACAAGGCCTTAGTTTGATTCAGTAGGCAGTAAAATAAACTATGCATATAACTAGACTTATCATTCAGTAGCACATACAGTGTACATTTCCCATGCTGGTGTGATGTTTACCCAAAGAAACAAGATATAGCTTTTTGAATGGGTATACTACAGAAATATTTTTGTAACATGGAAATTAAACTAGATAAAAAGCAAAAAGACTTTCACCAGTTCAAAGCTAGTGTCATGAAGAAACTTCATGGCCTTAAGAGCGCTATTAAAATCTGTTGATGTAATGCCTTGATTGACATTATCAAATATGCAGACATAAAACACGTAACTATGGGAGAAATATCCTTCATTACCATCAGCAAACAGAACTTGATAAATCTGCAAATGAATGAATACCTCACCTGTACACAGAGAAGTGTTGGACATTTTAACTAACTCTTCCTCTAGATATACCCTCCTCTAAATGTAAGTCAAGTTAGAATCCTGATACTTTTCTGCCTCCTCTTGCACCTTTCAGTGTTGGACTTTCTGTGGTTTAAATAATTGTCTGACTAAACTCCCTGATGTTGCAACTGGTGCACTTTTGTCATTCATTCTCAGTGTTGGAGGTAGATTCTAAGGATAAGCAAGCAAAAACTCAATTATGCTTACATTACTTTAAAATAAGCTTAACCTGACCTCAAACCTGCTGAGCAGCGTTGAATTTTCAGCATTATAAACTAGCTCTCCCCCTTTCCCCCTCTTAGCACATTCAGACCTGAACATTACATTTCATCCGTTGGTATTTTCTGGGTCACAATATGTTTATTATAAGTGAGTGCCTGTGTCATTATAAATTCAGAGCATTGAGCAGAAATTATTATGGAATGAAAGAATAAAATGCATTTCCTAATAAAGGGAATCAATCAACAGTAGAGTTTTGAAGTTAAAAGGCTAGCATTTCTAACCTTTCTGCTGAATCGTGTGTGTGTGTGTGTTTTCCTCACCTATTAACATTCAGTTGGTGGAGAAGTAAGCTTTTAATACCTAGCTCAGTTGGCTATACATTTTAATAGAAGAGGTTATACAAAATGAGAAAACTTCTACATGGTTAGCTCACTACTTGACAGAATTGACACATGAGCAGTTTTTAAAAATTACTAGTTTGTATACCCCTCCTTAATGTAACAAGCTTCCTTATCAAGTAGTGGTGCTGCAATAAACCATACTTGGCAAACACATCTGAAGCAGTATCTGTGTTCTAGGTTCTACATGTAAGCTTACTTTATGAGTTAGTACTGGAGTTTTTATGTAACTGAAGGGGAAACCTTTGGCTTCATGTGGGGAGAATACTCTCCTAAAACATCTTCCATGTGATAATATACTCCATGCAACAAATATAAATGGCTTCTCTTAGAGATGGGGGCTTGAGTAGCCAAACACAGCTACTTGATAACTGGTGCCAACTGCTTTTGGTTTTGCTTTTTAGGGAGATGTGTTCTACTGACGTGGCGTAACTGATTTTATCTTTTCCTCCTCTCTCAAACCGAATCTGAACACAATATTTGAATTAACTTTTTTGTAATAATCTCAGGACCTGAAAGATTGTAGCATAGTGTGTCTTAAATGATGTACTGTACCAGCCATGAATTTTGTAAATACCCCTATCACCCTCCTTTTTGTATTTTTGTTCTTTTTTAAAGTATGTAAGGCTCCTCACCAGAACTGGTGCTTGCTTACTATCCATCTAAAACTGGAGTAGGAAAAAGGGAAAGCTGCTGTCACAATTGCCTGCCCCAGTTTTAAGTGTATATTAAGGTTTGCTCAATTTTTAAAATGCTATTTATCTGGGAAACAAATACTTTTATTCCTAGCACACTATATCATGGTTTGGACCTGAACAATAACATATTGAATAACACATATTTGTTCCAGAACCAAAATTGCTTGATGTCAGAAGCAAGCAATATTCTTCAATGGCATGCCTGCCTCTGAAGTCCAGGAATTCCCAGTTTTCACAATTCCAAACAGGGTGCAGATTTTTATTTTTATTTTGCAACAGACTTCCTCTAAGAATGCATCTGTAGTTAGCTAGCAGATATCTGATCTGAAGTGGGAGCCTTGTTCAACTGAGTGTAGGTGTTCCTGTTCTTACTATGGCAGGGCCTTCATGAGTGTTTTTTCCCCTTTTGTATGTGTCATGTGTCTGTGCTGTATTAAATAAAGAGGAATGTACATATAAGCCCATCTGTCTTCTGCTATTTATTTTTTCTGCTATTTATTTGAAGCCATTAAAACATGCAATATTGCTATCAAATAATGCATTTTTTTAAACCCAACAAAACTTAACAGTATAGGGAGGACAATACTGATTTAGAATGAAAAAACAAAATATCAAAGCAAAAACTGATATACCTGATCCCCAGATGATCACAAAAAAGATATTTACAGAAGCAAGAAAAGGGTTGTGTGTTGTCAAGACTACATGTGAAGAAAAATCCTCAGTCTAGGTCCAGTTGTCAAAAATGCTCTTTCGTGACAGTGGCATGTGAAGCAGCACCTTGACTAAGAATGCAAGAGAGCAGGTAGATTCAGCTAGAAGCTATCCTGGACCCAGGCAGGTTAGGGTTTTAAAGCTCTTGCCCATCTAGCAGTTCGAAAGCACATCAAAGTGCAAGTAGATAAATAGGGACCGCCCCGGCGGGAAGGTAAACGGCATTTCCGTGCGCTGCTCTGCTTCACCAGAAGCAGCTTTGTCATGCTGGCCACATGACCTGGAAGCTGTCTGCGGACAAACACTGGCTCCCTCGGCCTATAGAGCAAGATGAGTGCCGCAACCCCAGAGTCGGACATGACTGGACCTGATGGTCAGGGGCCCCTTTACCTTTACCAGTACATTGAATTGGTCCTGCAAATGGATTTGGGAGCTAATGAGGATTACAGTACACCAATATTAACTGCCAGTGCCTCTTGCAGATTTCTTTTGTATTAATTTTAATTTTGTTCCCATTGAGGCTTTTGAATACTGCACAGGCACCCTCACAATTGCACCTTGCAGTAGTCTAATCCAGATGTTACTAAGGCATACATGACTGGTCAGGTCAGACCTCAACACGGAGGATTCCAACCTAAGATGGGAAAAGACTGCTTGTAATCCAGGCATGGGATGCATTATATTGTCATGTTACTGCATTATAACGTCATGTTACCGCTACTCTTTTTCCTAATTCTGTACTTGAATTGTGCAGAAGTAATTGTACACAGAAACACTGTTAGAGCTTTTTCATATACAACCAGTTCCGATAGAACTGATGAACTGGTGATATTTATTGCCCATTGTAGAGCTGCCATACACTATTTACTCAGGTGACAGGATTGTTGTGAATTGGAAATAATATGTAAAGCATCCCTTAATAAACTGTTGAATAGTTTTTTTAAAAAGCCTCCTTGTAGGCAAGTTTGGAAGCTGGAGGAATTATTAGCAGAACTATGCTAATGAAAAAAGGGATGCATGATATTTTGCAAGCATTTTAAAACAGTGATACATTTTACAAGGATGGTAGGTGAGCAAATAACTAGGAAAGAAAAGCAATGTGTTTTTAAAGCTCTGTTACGTTTATCTTGGAAGAAAAATGCTGTGGTGGCTTACCTCTGAATAAACATGCAAAGGCTGTTATATGCATATTCTTTGTAAATATGTTTATGTATGAACGAAACAAACGCATAAACCATAGTGTTCAACACCCTTGCTCTTCCCGGTCTTCATTCTGCAAGAGGCGAATGGCCTTTAACTTAAATCAAATCAAATCACCCACTCCGCTTTCTGCCAGTTATGGAGACAAAGACCTCCTATAAACAAATAAGGGTTTTTGAGTGAAGAGATCAGAGTTACTTCAAACTTCAAAGCACTGCCACAAAAGAAAGCCTCTAGCCTTGCCCTACTTTTTTATTATTCTCACGCTGATTCCTTTATATTTCCAGCACTCTTGATCCGCACGTGGAGGCTTCTGATATGAAAGGCAAGAGAAGGCGGGTGGGGCGGAGTTCCTTCGCAATGCAGAAAGCCCTTACTTAGCTCTATAGGCGCATTCGTGTGTCTAGAAATTTGTGGGGCAACGTCCGGCATGCAAACGTCACAGTGTTGCCGGATGAGCAACCTGCGACGTGTATGGAAGGGGTGGGATCTGTATACGAAAAATGCGATGTTAGGTACAATAACAGGATTGGAAGACTTAGAACTATGTTAGCCCCAGTGGCCTAATGGATAAGGCATTGGCCTCCTAAGCCAGGGATTGTGGGTTCGAGTCCCATCTGGGGTGAAGTTTTTTCCCACCCTTCCTCCCTCTTCAGTTTACAGTACATTTTGATGCTGTTTGAAGACTTAGGCTTCCTCTCAGCGCGGTGGTCGGAGAAAGGCACAAACTGCATTAACTAGGCTACAGTTACAGGTAGGTAGCCGTGTTGGTCTGCCGTCGAAACAAAATAAAAATGAAGAAGTGTGCATGCACACGAAAGCTCATACCAATGACAAACTTAGTTGGTCTCTAAGGTGCTACTGGAAGGAATTTTTCTATTTTATTTTTATTTTGCATCAACTACAGTTATGCTAACGGTAACGTGAGCGGCACGCAGAGTAGTAATATTCCGCTCTCTCGATACTACTTATGAGTAACTTTGTAGCTGTCGTGCGGCGTGTTCATTTTACACAGCCTTTCCACAGTAAAACTCATCATTTCACAGTCCTTGTCTTCAGCACACGGAGGCTTAGCACATTTATGGCATAAAATCTGGTGGACCCCAGCCCACTTCATAAAAGGAGGTTTACGCCACGAATGTGCTAAGCCTTTATGGCGCCTTTGACCACTTTCTGGGACCCACCAGGGCTGACCCCTATTGGGAGTCTATTTACAGGCAAGGCTGGCGGTGGAAGAGCCTGGCTGTCAGGGCACCTTTGAAAGTCGAAGTAACGCAAAGGGAAGACTTCTGTGCTGGGAGAACAAGCGGTCCTCAGGACTTGCGGAACTACAATTCCCGCCTGAGCTTTCAGACATGGGTGTAGCGGGGCGGGGGCAGCTTCCTCCCAAATCGAAGAAATAAATACAGGAAACACTTAACTGACGAACTGCATCGCAGGGATCTCGGTTCTGCCCCTCCCCCCACATAAATCCTGGCTACGCCCATACGCTACTCCGCAGTATCCGTTTTTGTCCTCGCGCCCTGCCTGTTCAGTTCCCACCCCAACGCCTCGGTCCCGAACTTAGGCATGAGGCTGCCGCGACGCCCACGCGGCTCCGAGTTCGGTTGATCTCGGCTCTGTTAGCCGTCCCTGCAGGGCGGGCGAAAGGAGTTTTTCCGCGTTCACCCGTCGGCTGATCTTATTGGCTGAACTTGTAACGGGCTGCGGCGATTCATTGGCTGAGAGGAACCGAAGTGTTTGGCCAAGATGGCGGCGCTGGGTTCGCCTCTCCGTACCTTCCGCGGTCTGCTGCGCGAGCTCCGCTATGTGCAAGGCGGCCGCTCCTACCGGGAGACGGAGGCTTACCAATATCTGAAGGAAGCCTTCCGCGCCCACCGGGTACGTTGGTGAGGAGTCGGCACGCCTGTCTCTGCGTTAACAGAATGTGTGTCCCGTAATGTCGCTTATAATGTCGACCTTCTAGGTTACGGTAATGCACGCTGCGTGCGACTGCCGTAGATAACTGTAGCGTCTAGCCTCTTCATAAAATTATAGAGTGCATTTCGCGCCTCAGGGTAACCGCTGTCCTCTCCCTGCGGTTTTAAGGGTCCAGTTCAAGTTGTTGGATCCAGTACATTGCACCCAAACAGCTTTGGGCCTATACCAACCCTCTTTTTGATGTCTGTCCCCAGCTTTTATCAGCTAAGAAAATCATCTTGATATAAAGCAAATTGAGCGAATGAGACCAATAGGGGGTCCAGTGGTAAAGAAGGCTGTTTATGCACATGGTGTAGAGCAGGCATCCCCAGACTTTGGCCCTCCAGATGCTGGTGTAGAGGGAAGTGAGGGGCAGGTGGGGCTTGTCAACCTGGTAAGGGAGCCCACCTGGGAGAAGGAAAACTCTGATCCTAAACCTCAGCCACCCTGCAACTATAAACATTTGTGAGAATGGCTTTGGGAGTAAACCCTGAGGAAAAATCAGTACCAACCGCCTTGTGGGACATCTTCAGGAGAAGAAAAGGCTAAGAAGTAAACCCTACCCACACCAATCCAGAGTGGAGTCCCTAAGATGGCTGGATGGTGCCTTGTATGCCTTCTTCTGGAAACTGCTGTAGCCAAGCTAGTGCCAAACGTATTGCTCTGCTTTCATTTGGACTACTGTACATCAGTGAGGCCGAGAGGGGGGTCTTGTCTGGTCAGCGCAGGACTTCCATACACATTGCTCAGGCTTGCGCCCCGGGAAGGTCACTTTGGTGCTACTAACATAGTGGTACCCCTGGAGGCACACTCCAATGTCTGTCTCTAAAGCAGAGGTTTTTAACCTTTTTGAGTCCACGGCTCCCTTGACCAACTACAGGAATGGCACCCTTGTGGGGCTCCGGAGCCCAGTTATGTCGCCCCTTGCCTGCAGAGTGGCAGCCTCTCACGCTTTTTTGAACACCCTCCCTTGTGGAGTGTTTTCTCAGCCTCCTGTCCTCTCCCCTCTCCTTGGGAGTCCTCTGGGCAGCCATAGCTGCCACCCCTGGTCTCTGAGATGCTCCCCCTCGCTCCAAAGAGGTACCTCCTCAAACTGCCCCACAGGGGCCTGGGACTTGTCTGTTCATTCCCAACAGCAAGGGCTGGAGGACTGGCTGGGCTCCCTCAACTGCTTGCTTGCTTGCTTACTCCAAGGCCACATCAGCTCCTGGCAACCAGCACTCCCTGGCCAGCCCAAGGCACCATTCGCCTGTGGAGCTTGTAGCCAGGGCTGCAACAAACTGTGCAAGCTTTTGGGAGGCAGAGACGCAAGAGTGCATCGGAGGAGGGAGAGAAGAAAAGAGAGACAGAGGTCAGTCTTGCCCGTGACACCCCTGAACACCATTCAAGGCACCCCAGGATGCCACGGCACACTGGTTGAAAACTACTGCTCTAGAGATAGAGAGATGTCAACAATTGTCTATGACTAAGTGTATTAACGACAATTTCTGAACTTCCTTTAAAAGCAACTCCATATAGATTACTGTTAAATGCAGTAGCATCTGGAGGTTACTAGAGACATGTTAGGCCATCTCTGTCTAAGTAGGGTCACAGCTGGCATTCTAGTCTAAACTGATATGATTGTTTAGCTTGGCCATAATAATCTGATCAAATTAAAACGTATCTAGATTTAGCAAATTTCACAGCTTGAGGGGATTCTGACGCATAGATATATTTTTATGAGATTCTTATGTTCACCTACCTCTCTGTCTGCAGGTAACCAGTGAAAAATTATGCAGGGCCCAGCATGACCTACATTTCCAGGCTGCCACCTATCTCTGTCTTCTGCGTAGTGTCCGAGAACACTTAGCATTGCATAAGGAATATCATAGCAAAGGAGAGCGGTCAACAGAGGAAGCAGCTGGTCTTGTAGGCCTTAAACTGCCACAACAGCCTGGAGGGAAAGGATGGGAGCCGTGAATATAACAAGATTTGTTCTTACTTCATGAGAATGCTGTATTGAGTTTTATTTTTAAAGACACATTTGTTCAAATAAAAATACGTATGAAATATAGGACTCTTAACCAGAAATTTGCAGTGCCCTTAAATGTGTTAAAGTACAGTCAAACAACTCTTCTGATACATATACAGTGGTACCTTGGGTTACAGGCGCTTCAGGTTACAAACTCCGCTAACCCAGAAATAGTACCTCGGGTTAAGAACTTTACTTCAGGGTGAGAACAGAAGTTGCGCGGCCGCGGTAGTGGGAGGCCCTATTAGCTAAAGTGGTACCTCAGGTTAAGAACAGTTTCAGGTTAAGAACGGACCTCCAGAATGAATTAAGTTCTTAACCCGAGGTACCACTGTATTTGGTTGCTTATTCCATCTTCCCTTTCAGCCTGCCTGCACTGCCATACAAAGTGTTAACTATACAGACTGCACAGTGCGTATGATGAAGACTCAGCTGTTTTCCCAACCAGGATTTTCTCTGATCTGTTGAGTTAAGAAATACTAATTTGGGGTGCAATCCTGTTCACACTTCCCTGGGAGTAAGCCCCAGTGAACACAGAACTTACTTCAAAGTAAACATGCATTGTAAAAGTGCAGTCAAAGCTACCTTGGAAATTGGTAATTTAATTGGTAATTGCTAGTTGCAACCACCTTGCAACTAGCCAATTCAAAACCAGCAGTTAAAAATTAACATAAAAAACGTGGTAAAGCGCAGTTATAAAAACTACAAACTTACTATTGCTTACTTTTAGAAAGCCTATGTAAGTTCGGTAAATTGTATCTGCTAAAAAGATGGCCATTAGTGCCAGGCGGGCCTCCCTAGAGAGGACATTTCATAGATAAGGTGCCATGCCCAACTGGACCCTTTTTTCTGTCACTACTTGCCAATCCTTCTAAGATGGAGGGGCACAGCAAAGGGGTACTGAAAATAGCTGCAAGGTTCAAGCAGTCTTGTGTGATAGAATACTGTTTTTCAGGTATCAGGTTCCCTAGCTGCATATATCTTTATAGGTAATCACCAGCACTTTGAATTGTACCTGGAAATGAACCAGCAGCCAGGCTAGCTATTTAAAAACTGGTGAAGTTTGAAGCATATGGTTGCTTCACTTAATAATCTGGCAGAAACATTTTGTAGTAATTGAACATGTCTAGGAAGTCTTCAAAGCACTGCCGCAGTCTGAAGATTGCTTAGACGGTTATTCATGAGCTACTGATCTCTGTCCAGGAGACACTACTGGAAGGTACTGCATACCATGAGGATCATTTTAGCATCCAGTATCCTGGATTTAGTAGAACCCCTAGCTATGAAGCTAATCATACAAACAACACTGTTCAGTACCGTTCTGTAACTGGCCTGCTCCTTCCATGATCAAAAAAGCTACCTTCTAACAGTACATCTGACTTGTCTGGATTGATCTTTGGTTTAATGGCCTTACACATCCGTTACAGTTTGCAAACAAAAAAATTCCTTCAGTAGCACCTTAAAGACCAACTAAGTTTTTATTTTGGTATGAGCTTTCGTGTGCATGCTCATACCAAAATAAAAACTTAGTTGGTCTTTAAGGTGCTACTGAAGGAATTTTTTTATTTTACTTCGACCCAGACCAACACGGCTACCTACCTGTAACCAGTTTGCAAACACTGATTCAGCACTCCATTATTTAACCTTAATGTAACAAAAAAGAGAACTTAGGTGATTACAACTGGAATCTCCAGCTGAACTGATTTGATTGTACATGTTAAGAAATGATTTTTAAAAAGACTTTCCCAGCAATGCTGTATTGTTTGATGTTGCATTTCCCCTCATTTATTACATTGTTATGTTTCATTTCACATTTTTGTAAGTTGCTCTCTGAAAGTATCCTAAAATGTAGGCAAAGGTAAAGGTAAAGGGACCCCTGACCATTAGGTCCAGTCGTGACCGACTCTGGAGTTGCGCGCTCATCTCGCATTATTGGCCGAGGGAGCCAGCGTATAGCTTCCAGGTCATGTGGCCAGCATGACAAAGCCGCTTCTGGCAAACCAGAAGAGCACATGGAAACGCCGTTTACCTTCCCGCTGTAGCGGTTCCTATTTATCTACTTGCATTTTTGACGTGCTTTCGAACTGCTAGGTTGGCAGGAGCTGGGACCAAGCAACGGGAGCTCACCCCATCACAGGGATTCGAACCGCCGACCTTCTGATCAGCAAGCCCTAGGCTCAGTGGTTTAACCACAGCGCCACCTGAGTCCCAAAATGTAGGTATAAATATATTAAATAAATAAACATAAATGTATAGGAAACTAGATGGACCCTAAAGTATAAATACAATAATGTCTTCCAGGACCACCTTCTGGACTTGGCTGTCTAGGTCAGGACTGAAACCACTAAAATACAGCCCTAGCCCATACAACCTATTCAAAAGATACAGTCAATGATATCAAAAGCTTTCTAGAGATGCTGAACAGGTTAGGCCACAATGCATTTCTCTCTCCTGGTATAGCCCATCCACCTGGGCAACCAAATGTGTTTTTGTATTGAAGCTTAATTGAAATACAGTGGTACCTTGGTTCTCGAACACAATCCATTCCAGGAGTCTGTTCGACTCCCGAAACTGTTCAAAAACCAAGGTGCTGCTTCCGATTGGCTTTAGGAGCTTCCTGTGCTCAATTGGAAGCCTTGGAAGCTGCACCAGATGTTTGGCTTCCGAAAAACATTAGCAGCGTTTGCGGTGTTTCAGAACTGATTTGTTCGGCAACTAAGCTGTTTGGGAACCAAGGTACCACTGTAGATCCAGAAGGGTGGATGGGTTTGTATGGCAATCACTCAAGGGCCATGCATTATTTTCATTTGGGGGGGTATGTCAAAAGAAGAAGTCTTTAGAGGTCTCACAACTGCCTCTTTCAACACTACTAATACTGTAGTCAAGGTACATAATGTGCAAGAAGGCAATTGGCTACATTCTGCCAAACACCTTGCCCAGGCTGCAGCAAAGTGAAATTCATCCATCAAAGTTAAGAATGGATGGTTCATTTGAATATATCCATAAATTGAAAATAGGAGCTGATCTACGTATATACTAAAAAGGTAAAGGGACCCCTGACCATTAGGTCCAGTTTGTTGTTGTTTAGTTGTTTAGTCGTGTCCGACTCTTCGTGACCCCATGGACCATAGCACGCCAGGCACTCCTGTCTTCCACTGCCTCCCGCAGTTTGGTCAAACTCATGTTCGTAGCTTCGAGAACACTGTCCAACCATCTCATCCTCTGTCATCCCCTTCTCCTTGTGTCCTCAATGTTTCCCAACATCAGGGTCTTTTCCAGGGAGTCTTCTCTTATCATGAGGTGGCCAAAGTATTGGAGCCTCAGCTTCATGATCTGTCCAGTTAGATGCACCCATATATTGAGCTGCACAACTAGTACCATGTAATATGCAACTGGTGACGAATCTAAACTTATTATTTATTTTTATTCCATCCATCTATCAAGAAGCTTAGAGTGGCCTACAGTTTCAGACCATAGGCCTGTGAAGGATATGCTCAAAGACAGTAACAGGCGCAGGGTTAGTGGGAATTTAAAACTGGGACTTCTTGGTTTATGTCAGGTTCATGTACACCCTCTAGCCACCCTATTCAAAAACGAGGAAGCTATTCTCACCTCAAAACTGTGGACAGTTTAAATAGTTTTGAAGTTTCAAGAGGTGGAGAGGAAAGTGAGCTTCCTCCAAGGCTGTGGCGAAAGGAGTAGTTTTCTCTTTAAGAACATCTGCTAGGCCGCTGACGCTCGTCTGATTCAAAGGACAAAACGTCACAGAAAGAGGGTACGGGTGTCTCCTCCAATCAGCTCAAGCGGCGACCCGAAGGCAAGACGGCAGGAGGCGAGAACGCCTGACGTCGCAGGCTCGTCGAGCGCTTGGTTTAGCCAATCAGAGCGATACAAATAGTCGGGGAAGGCGGGAGCGCGCGCGCGCGCAAGGATGTCCGTTACTGCCAGGCTGCGCGCGCGCGCCTAGCGAGGCAGGCGAGAAAGGGGTGAGCGCGCGGGGGGGACTGTCGGCCCTCAGATACCGACGAGCACGAGGCGGTTACCCGCTTCCCTTTTCCGTAAGAACGGAAGCCAAGAGGCGACGCTTCGGCTGCGGCGCCGCCTTCGAAGGAGAAGAGCGTGTGAGAGACGGTGCGCTTGAGCTCGCCCCTGGAAGAAGCGACCGCGGCGTCGGCTTCGACATCTTCTAGGCCGCTGTGGGCGGGGCTTATTCGGACTCGGCCGGCCCTGCCGGGTCCCGCGCGCTTTCAGGATGTCGGCACAGGCCCAAATGCGCGCGATGCTGGACCAGCTTATGGGCACCTCCCGGGACGGTAAGAATGATTGCCTGCTTGTCAGGCTCGGAGAGGGCGGGGGCGCGTCCCCCTCGGTCGCGGGGAAAGAGAGCAGAAGGAGCAGGAAAGGCCTACTGCGATGATTGGCAGGTCCTGCGCCGTGGATCCTTTTTCCTCCCATTCATGGGCGGGGCTTAAGGCAGGGTTTGAGGCCCCCGCTCTGGTGCCGCCACTACGATTTGTAAGAGGGACGTGTGTACAGTATGCCGATGCGGGTGTGCAGGGAGCAGGAGAGGGATGCATCCTACTGCGAAGAAGGGCGCCTCTTTGGTCTGCAACGCACGCAGGGGCAACGTTGGCAGTGAAGTACTCAAAAGGATATGGGCTTGACTAGTTAATTATTAAATTCCCCGTTCCACTCTTCATTTTGGCTCATCAGTGAAACAGCAGTTCACCTTATTCTGACCGGGGTAGGGGGAGCATCAGGTCATTTCGGGCACTGTAACTGTCATATATGTTTTGCCTACTGGAGATCTGACCCAAACCAGCATTTCAAGTCAATCCTATATAACTAACATTGCAGAGAAGCATTTTTAATAGAAATTTTAGGCATTGTCTAGATCTGTTAAAAATTCTGCATTTATGTATTTTATTATATATCTTATTTATATCCCACCTTTCCTCCCAAGGAGCTTGAAGTACCATACATGGTTACCACCCCTCTTTGCATTTTATTAACACAACAGCCCTGTGAGGTAGGTTAGTCTATGAAGCAGTGGCTAGCTCAAGGTAACCAAGTGAGCATTGTGGCTGAGTGAGGATTTGAAGCCTGGTCTCTCAGGTCCTAGTCCAACTCTATCCACAACACCACACAGGCTCTCGTTGGGAGTTTGTTTGTTTCTAGCTTTTTCCTTTTAATTTCACTTTGAAAATCAATGGTACCTGAAATAAAACACCTTAGAAGTACATTCTTTGAAAAGGGGCTGTTTTGACCACATTAGTAAAGGCAGCAGCAGCAGTAAGCAAATATTCTAGTGGCCTGTTCATAGATTTGAATAGAATTCAAAGCATTCAGCCATTAGTGAGCTAATATTAGTCCTTACTGAAAAAGCTATTATAGGCACTCAATAGGTTATTGAGGAAGGAAAAATGTTGAGCAGTGAATGTACAGTGGTACCTCTACTTACGAATAATTCTACTTACGAATGTTTCTACTTACGAATGGAGCTCCGTCTGCCATCTTGGATGCAGTTTAGATAGGATTTTTTCTACTTACGCATTTTTAGATAGGGTTGCTTCTACTTACGATTTTTTTCTCCCAATGCATTCCTATGGGATTCGACTTACAATTTTTTTCGACTTACAAATGTGCATTCGGAACGCATTAAATTCGTAAGTAGAGGTACCACTGTATTGCTATATTAAAAGTAGATATTGACACATATTCAGTCCTTTAAAGAAACTCAAATACGGTAAAGTGATTCAACAACTTGCATAGGCAGCTTGCTCAGTCTACTATGATTCTATGAGTCTTTCTTACTGTTTCATCTAAATCAGCTTCCCTTTGGTTAATTTCCTTGCGGGGAAATGATGACAAGCTTCTCCTGGCATCCTTTAAAAGTATGTCCATATGAGCCCCTGTCCACTTGAGTATCACTGGAATAGCATCACATTACAATACACCCCACCAGATATGGACAAGGTGGGAATGCTTTCCTGAGAAGTTAGATTGTCCTGCAATATATTGTGAGAGCATTCCTACTAGTTTCATTGCTGGCACACCAAGCAAGTCTTGGGAAAGAAGCAAGGCTGAGAGCTTTATTTATTTTTCAAATTTGTATTTTTATAGTTTGGTTGTTTTTCCTATGCTTTTTAAAATTTTGTTTGTTTAATGAAAAGCTGAGCTGTAAGCATTGTACAACTTAAGAACAATAATACTGTACAACAGAAAACCAGAAAAAAATATAAAACCAAAAATTCAGGAAATTCACACAAATAAAATACAGGGTCTGAGATCATGGGCCAGGAAATGCCTGGGCAAAGACATATGTTTTAACAAGTCGCCTGAAGCAATTGATTGTTGCTTCATGTATGGCAGAAGGCAGGTCATCCCATTGTACACGGACAATAACAATGTCACCAAACTGTGGACTTGGAGTTGGGATGCTAAGTGTGGAAGTGAATATTTGTGCTCTACACAAAAGTTCAGAGGTGGTTTCTTTTAGACAAAAATAAATTAAGTTGTTACGCTGTTGCTAGATCAGGTGAGAGAACTTTCTCATTTAAAACCTATGTGTTTTACTTTTTGTCTCTTTCAGAGCAGGGGATTTGTTCTTGGTCAACTTTCACACATGCTGGCAGTGTGTTTTTATGCAGAAACTTTTTAAGGGCAATAGATGCTGTTGAAGAGCTCTTACCATCAAAAAGTTCTTCCCAATGCTTAGTCAGAATCTCCTTTCTTGTAGCTTGAATCCATTGGCTTGGGTCCTAGCCTCCAAAGCAGGAGAAAACAATCTTGCTCCCTCTTCCATGTGACGGCCCTTTAGATATTTGAAGATGACTCTTATATCTCCTCTGTCAACTCTTTACCAGGCTAAACATACCCAACTGCTTCAACAGTTCCTCATAACGCTTAGTTTCCCTGCTCTGCACGCGTTGCAGCTTGTCAGTGTCCTTAAATTGTGGTGCCCAGAACTGGACACAGTACTCCAGATGTGGTCTGATTAAGGCAGAACAGAGCAGTACTATGACTTCATTTGATTGGGACACTAGATTTCGGTTGATGCACCCTAGAATAGCATTAGCTTTTTCGCTGTTGCATCACATAGTTGACTCATGTTAACCCCTAGATCCTTTTCACAGATGTTACTGGCAAGCCAGTTGTCCCCTATATTATTTTGGTGCTGCTGGCTCTTCCTGCCTAAGTGTAGAACCTTACATTTGTCCCTATTGAAATTCCTTTTGTTCATTTTGACCCAGTTCTCCTACCTGTTATGGCCTTTTAAAAATCCTGATTCTGTCTTAGGCGGCATTAGCTACTCCTCCCAGTTTGATGTCATTTGCAAATTTTATGAGCCTCCCCTCAATTAGTTAATTAAATTTATTCAAGTCATTTATAAAGATGTACTGTACAACAACGGGCCCAGGATAGAACCCTGCAGCACCCCACTTGTCACTCTTTTCCAGCATGTCTAGGTACTCTTCATGAGCACTCTTTCGGTTCAGTCAACCCATTACAAATTCACCTAACAGTTACTTCATCCAGCCCACATTTTACCAGCTTCTCTGCAAGAATATCATGGGGTGCTTTGGCAAAAGCCTTACTGAAATCAAGATAACACTATGTCCACAGCATTCTCCTGATCCGCCAAGCTTGTAACGCCATCAAGAAAGAAAATGAGACTTGTCTGGTATGACTTGTTTTTGAGAAACCCATGCTGGGTCTTAGTAATCATAGCATCCTTTTCTAAGTGGTCACAGCCTGACTGTTTAATTGTCTGTTCCAGAACCTTTCCTAGTATTGTTGTCAAACTCACTGGTCATTAGTTACCTGGGTCTTCTTTTTTCTCCTTTTTAAGATGGGTACAATATTTGTCCACCTCCAGTCTTCAGGGACCTCACCTGCTCTCAAAAAGTTTACAAAGATTATAGATAGAGGCTCTGAGATTACACCCACAAGCTCCTTTTGTACCCTTGGGTGCAGTTCACCAGGTCCTGGAGATTTGAATTCATTTAAAGTATCTAGATGTTCCTTTACCACTTTTTTCGTTTCTTGGGCTGCAGCTTCCTTACATCATTAATTCTGGTATCACCAGGTTGGGCATTGCTTTCCTCTTGGGTGATGACAGGCAAAGTAGATGTTGAACAGTTCTGCCTTTTCTTTGTCTTCGAACACAGCCAAAGAAACATTATTATTATTATTATTATTATTAATCTTTCTTGCAAGCCTGAGCTCATTCTGAGCTTTGGCCCTCTGACCTTTTCATTATACATTTTCAGAAGGTTCATCCATGAAGGAAAAATTGGCCCTTTAAATGCAGAATGAAATTTTGAATGGTGGCTATCAGGGTAAAACTCTTGGTGAACTGCTTAATTGCCATTCTGCATACAGTCATACCTCGGTTTAAGTAAGCCTCGGTTTGAGTATTTTAAGTACTCCTCAGACCGGTCTGGAACGGATTAATCCACTTTCCATTACTTTCAATGGGAAAGTTTGCTTCAGGTTAAGTTTGGACTTCTGGAACCAATTACACTCATACCTCGGGTTAAGTACGCTTCAGGTTGAGTACTCCGCGGACCCGTCTGGAACAGATAAATCCACTATCCATTACTTTCAATGGGAAAGTTTGCTTCAGGTTAAGTACGCTTCAGGTTAAGTACAGACTTCCGGAACCAATTGTGTTTGTAAACCGAGGTACCACTGTATTTGCTGCATAGCATTTTGAAGTTGCTTTGTAAAGCTACTTTTTAAAGTTAACCTGTGTAATTGTCTCCTCCTATGGAGATGCTTATAACACCGTATCTACAGAATCCCAATAGTTACAATGCAGTACAGTAATATCTCCACGAACATCTGGCTTGTCTAGCGTCCATTCCGGCAAACGTCAACAGCAAACCCGGAAGTACCGGAACGGGTTACTTCTGGGTTTGCCACTCGTGCATGTGCAGAAGCGCAAACTGCTCCGCGCGTGTGCCCAGACGTGGCACTTTGGCCTGCGTCCTTTCGGCTAGCGGCTGGGGCTCCGGAACGGATCCCAGTCGCAAAACAAGGTACAGTGGAACCTCGGTTTATGAATTTTCGGTTTATGAACGCCGTGGACCCATCTGGAACGGATTAATTCATTTTCCATTACTTTCAATGGGAAAGTTCGCTTCAGTTTATGAACGCTTCAGTTTATGAACAGACTTCCGGAACCAATTACACCCATGCTTCAGTTTATGAACGCTTCAGTTTAAGTACCCCGCGGACCGTCTGGAACAGATTAATCCACTTTCCATTACTTTCAATGGGAAAGTTTGCTTCAGTTTATGAACACTTCAGTTTATGAACAGACTTCCGGAACCAATTGTGTTCATAAACCGAGGTACCACTGTATGACTATACTGATTAAGCTTGTTCGTGAACTCTGAACTGTCTGCTTATTGCATTGTTTTATGTTTGTTTTATCAACTTGTAACTGATTAGCATCTCTGAACTATATGGGATCCCTTAAATGGAAGGGATTACACCAGGCATCCCCAAACTTCGGCCCTCCAGATGTTTTGGACTACAATTCCCATCTTCCCCGACCACTGGTCCTGTTAGCTAGGGATCATGGGAGTTGTAGGCCAAAACATCTGGTGGGCCACAGTTTGGGGATGCCTGGATTACACTAATATTAGTATTGTATTTCTAGAAATACAATCCACAATTATTTTTTAATCATCTCAACTTTTTGATAATTACTATTTTCAGACTGACCAATAACTTTTCATCCTCCATTCCTAATTGTGGATATCCTCTTAAGTTCATACTTGTTCAGATATTGAATATCCATAATAATACTGAATACTTTAAAATGTAATCTGAAGAAGAAAATACAAAAGGCATATTGAAAATGACTGTGTAACTTAGATATATTTACTATGGCGTAACCTGATTTAATACTTACTTTGGTTATACTTAGAGTTGTAGTGAAAATGAAATCTGGTTTTTGCTTTTGGTATATGATGGTCCCCACTGAGTTAAGATCTGGTGGATTATGAATAATTTAATTTTTAGAGGGAGCTGATTTTTAATATCCACGAAAGGTGTAATTTGTATATGTAACAGTTGTCCTCACAGGCTTTTCCTAAATGAGATGTCATGTAATTGCTTCCATTTCTACCAAGTAGTATATGGAAATATGGTTTGGGCCAGAGACCTTGGGAAAAAAGGAAGCTGCTGTTTCTAAAGATGAACTCAGGGTTTTGTGATCACATACATTCATTGCTACAATTGCAAGAATAAACCTCTTCATGAGAACGTTGTAACATATAGCAGTAGATTAGTTGAAGATCATTCCTTTTCACTCCGAAATTACTAGGGATGCTGGAGTACAGCAATCAGATTTTATCTAAAATTGTATTTTAAATAGCTGTTCAAAATTTGGCAAGTCTGCCATTAATGAGTTTACTCATATGTAATGATTTGCATTTTGATACAAGTTTCAGTAAAGGGAAAAACTAGACTTTCTCATGGAAACAGTTATATTTACAAGCAAGTCTGGGGAAAATATTTCAAAGTCTAGGCATCAGAATCAGTGTTTTTGAGCCAATATCATATTATTTGCTTTCTGGGCAGTCTGGAGGAAAGAGGAAGAAATAAACAAAACATAGACACCTAGGAGTTAAAATATTTTTCCAGTCATAGTTTATAGAAGGCTATTTTTCACTAAACTCCCCTGAATAACAGGCTGACACATTGCTACTAGGCACAAAATAATTTAAGTTTCCCACCATTCTTTACATTCAACATGTATTTCTAGATGCTGTAATGAAAATGCTGGCAGAGTTTATTATATACAAACTGAACAATCTGGCCCCTTGTTTTATTTATAAAGGTTCAATGTATCTATGCCTGCCTACTTCATTCTGCAAGGGAGTGTCAGAAAGGCCCCGCATTCGCCGAGCCGTGAGTTATTGCTAACTTTTCAGATGTGTTAATTAATGTGGAACAACGACTTGTGTCTTAAAAAGAGAAAGAGGGGAAAACATATCAGTTCCTCAAATATTCTGCAGTAGCAGGCATGACTTAAAGACAGCTCTAAATTTTCATTAGTATAAAATTGTTAAATTTATAGACTTAGCTTCTGAAAACCTATTGTTGAACTACTTTGAAGCCATTCTAGTTTGTGAATTACTAATCTAATTATCCTCTTGATTTCTGAAACATGTTTAAGTGGAATAGAGCCCATCTGAAAATGCTACATTTGAGTTCTGCATAGGGCAGATAGCTAAAACTGGAATAACATAATGGAATTATTAAGTCTAGGATTTTGAGTGTAGAACCACTGCATAGATGCATTTAAAGTTACCTATTTCAAGTTGATTGAAGTAGGATAGTGATTAAATTTATAATAGCAAGCTTCTCTATCCTCTGAGGTGAATGAGGTTGGAATGAAGTTGCAAACGTACCATTTTCCCAGCAGTTCTCCTCTGCTTCAGTAATTCACCAGTAGGTTTTCATCATACATAATTATAATTTAAGGGGTAAACTAAAAACAAACAAACACTTGAATAACTTGAGTTGTATAACTGCTGCTGCATCTTTAAACTGGAAATACCTTTTACGGGAACCTCATTTTCAAATTTGAAATATTAACTATTCCACTGTCCCTTTTCTTGAAGGAAAATAAATCAGTAGCCAGGTATTGAGTTTTCCATTTAGGCCTAATATTTCCAACCTTGTTCACAGATGTGATTGATTAGAGTTGCAATTGGACTTCAGTGTGTGGTAAGCAGGCTGACGTGTTTGTGTTTATAGAACTCTGTTTGTCATTAATGTAGATGCAGTGTGTTCAGCTTATGGGGTTTTAGCTGTCTTAAAATAATGCTGCTAGGGAGAATTTTGTTTTTTCCAGTATTCTAGGTTTATAAAAACTCTTCAGTATGTTTGAACCTGCCAAAGTGAAAACATCAATGATGTGAATGATGTCTTGAAGAAATGGCTGCTGGCAATCAGTAGATACTCAATAAATGTGTTGTAAATGCTTGTAAGGCTGTTCATACTAATGCCAAGTGCTGTCCACATACACATGTGCAGGAATAAAAAAATCTGTTGCATATGTACTTATATTTTTGAGGCAATTCTCATTTAGCTTTCTTGCGTTATTTGAGTATTGTGTGGTACATAAAATAATAACCACATGTAATTACCAAGGTTAAAATAGTATCAGTTCTTCAGATTCTAATTTTGTGTGTGAAATGAAGAACAAAAGTGAAACTACACTGGTTTTAGAACATTATGTGTCTAATCAGAAATGTTTGTTTATGTGTTACAGGGGATACCACCCGTCAGCGAATCAAATTCAGTGATGACAGAGTGTGCAAAAGTCATCTTCTCAACTGCTGCCCTCATGATGTCCTCTCTGGAACAGTGCGTATTTTATTTTATACTTTGAAGATACATTTTCCTTTGGTGCAAAAATAGCATTAAGTATTAACCATACAGGTTTTAGCAATTTCAGGTCCCAGTTTGTCTGAAAATATGTAGAGGTGTCAGACCAGTTTATGGTGTTTCTTGTTACTGATATACATACATTTTTACATAAATTATGAGAATGATTAATTAAGATATTGTAGAAATGAAATCCCTATTGATGATTATGTCTTTTGAAATGATTGCAGCAGAAACTAATACAGTGTTGAATTTTCAATCAAAATATGTTATAAAACTGGAGGTAGAGCAAAATAACATCATTTCCCCACCCCAACCCCAGCAGAACTGTTCTCATGATGGTAAAATATTTCGATCTGCCGCCTCCTCTGGAATATTAATTGCTCTGCTAGACCCAATTTATTTGCTTTCTTACAGAATCTCTGCTTTCTTACCTTGCTGTACTGAATTATTCATGTTGCTAATTTGCCATGTTAAGTCACCTTTCCACTATATTTGTAAAATATGAGTTCTACCATCTCTTTCCAGTTTCTGTCCAGATTTCCAAGTTTATTTTCCCTGTCAACAAGATATGAATCCACTTTGTAATCATGCTTATGTTTAATTTTATCAGTTCAAAGTAGGATCATGATGTTGAATGAATCAAAGCAGCTTTTAATTATGAATCCTCTTAGGCATTGGTGCTTATACTCATTTGAGCTTTTCTTACTCTGAATGAAAGAATTTTGCCTGAGTGCCTAAATTGGAGGTGTCTGACTTTGTATTCTCAGGGCCTGCATTGTTTTCCAGACAGTAATCTAGGGATATGCTTTGCGGATTGTTGGGTCCTGTAACAACATTGGTAGCATCTAACAATAAGGATTTCAGTTATGAAGCATGATTGGTCAGGCATGGCAAGAGCATTCACAACAAAATGTATATTGTCTCAAAACATTTTTCTTTTTGCCCGTGGTATTACTTCTAAGAAACACAAACCATACCTTCATTTACCCGGGGCCAGATAAAATTACTTTAGCAACTAGATCCAGTCTGCAGACTACCACTTGGGCATCCCTGAACTAAATTAAGACCAATGCAAACCTAATTCCAAATTTCTTAGTTCAGTCTGAATCCTTGAGGTACAAGAAATATACATGCAGCACAAATTCTTTTTTGTTGTTCTTCTTGAAAGGTGGACACAATGAATGTTCTTTGATAAGCAGGGGTTCAAATAAAGCTTCCTTAAAAAAGAAAAATTCATAAGATGGCTGAGTTATGTTATAGAACTCCCAAGAGGATGGAAAGAACAAATACTAATCATAGAGTTGGAAGAGACCCCAAGGGTCATCTAGTCCAATCCCCTGCAATATAGGATATTTGATGCAAGCTGTTAGAAATTGTTAGAAACTTAGTTGCAAATTTAAGATAGTGTGTCTTAAGCACTAGTTCCTTCATTGCTGCTTTATTGGGAGCTAAACCTTAATTTCAGTTTGATAACTGATTAGATAAAAAGATAAAAGATCAAGAATCTAGATTTGTCAGTGTGAACGTGCTTCTAACTTGATAATGAAATATTCACTTCTAAGCTACATTTCCCCACTGCCCTCATCACACACAAATTGATATTTAACACTGAGCTACCAGTGAACTTTTAGGAACATTTTTACTTTATAACTGCAGATCAGGGGCATAATTGAGTCTCATATCCTAGAACTCACTGCACATAAAAACATATGTGTATAGGAGAAAGGTTCTAGCATAGCCTGACTTGCTGCCTTTTTATGTAGGGGACATTTTTTCCTTGTGAGGGTGGATGTGAGAAAATATAATAAGGTGACTGTTAGGACCACAGAGTGGGATGGGGACACAAGAAAAGGGTGAGAGAAGAAGAAAAATGAAGAAAAACCAGAGGAACTTGCTTCTCCCATCACACAGTAAGTAGCCCAGTTGAGAAGGGGAAAGAAAGCATTCCTGTTTGTTTGTTTTCATTTTGAAGATTTTTTTAACCCACTGTATATTAAAGATAATTCCAGAGTAGGATTTTCAAACTACTGAATCCTGCCTCCGATGCTTTAGTCATCAGCCAAGCTCTGTTGTTATAAGCTCTTTTTCGCCTCATGTTTGTCCCAAAGGCCAAAATAGGTATGGTTTGTTAAAGCATTAGTTGCCTTAGATAGGCAGACCTTCAGGGTCCCAAAAACCTCCCAGCATCCCAAGTTCTCTGGTAAGTACTGTACTCCACAAGGCAAACAAGAAAAGCAAATCTGATGGTATAGGAGCAAATGGTGTTTGAGTAAGGAAAAGAGTGACATTGAATTTTTATTTACACTTCAAACATTTTATCATTTTATATCCTTCATTATCAGATAATCTATGGGCAACATATATTTCTCCTGTGGTCCTTCCCCATTTCCTCCCACCTATGTTGTAGGCTTTTCTGTCTAACAGCATTAAAGTAAGGGGACCGTACTGCATGTCAGCCTACATGTCAGCTACAAATGTTTCAGTTGACTTCAGGAGAGATGCAAATCTGTAGTTGCCCCAGTACTGTCCCTCCCACAGCTTGGAGAAAGGGCAAGATCTTACCTCTGGCATAATGCTGGTTTTTAAAGGCTCAAAGTTTTTAAAGCACTGCATGACATCAGGGACAAAACACCATCACCCACACAATTCAGTGAGGCAGATCGGGGCTTATCCTTGTACTGTGTTTTGGAAGCATTTGCAGTGTCTGACTTCAGGGACAATCTCCTCTCAAACTTGCAGGAGAGGGCTCCATACAGTGGGATATTTTGTAGACCTGCCCACCCCATATTAATCACCTTACCTACAACAATTGCCCTTCTAATGCTGGCCTTGGATTTACAGAACTGAAAGTTCTGGTCACATACAGGACTTTTAAAATTTCTTCTTATAGTGGCAGTCAACATGCATCCTGGAAAACACCCCATGTGACACAAGGGGCTGCTGCTAGATGGTAATACTGCCTTCTTTCTGTCCCCCATGCATCCATTATAGTACCTTATGCTTATATGGATCCAAACCTGAATACAGTGGTACCTCAGTTTAAGAACAGTCCGGTTTAAGAACGATTTGGTTTACAAACTCCACAAAACCGGAAATAGTGTCCCGGTTTGAGAACTTTACCTCGGTCTAAGAATGGAAGCCGAATGTGTGCGCCACGCAGATCGCTTCTGCGCATGCGCGCGCCGCGGAACTTAAACCGAAAGTACTCAAACCGCAGCGGACTCAAACCGAGGTATGACTGTATAAGCCATTGCATAGGAAAAAGAAAGGTGGATTTTAAGGGCTATACTGGTAGCTAAACTTCCATTTTTTGAAAAATTGGAATGTTTCTAAAGATAATGGATGATGGTCAACATTAGTAACATTCAGTACACCAACTGAAAGCACTATGAATCCATTTATTTTACTGACTATTCAGAGTCCGACTTAGCTGGATATCACCCACTGAGTGAGCTTATATACACATCTCTAAGAGTAAGTCTCAATGAATTCAGTGGGGCTTCTCAGTAGACATGTATAAGATTGCATTGCTAGCTTCCTTGAATATGAGGGGAAAGCAGTGCTCTTCTCTGCATATCAGGGATGGGGAACCATTTCTGGCTCAAAGGCTGCCTTCCCTTCCTGTGGCCATGTGCCAGTGGGGGGTGGTGAGAGGCAGAAGTAGACAAAGCAACAAGTATAAATTACATTTGTACATTAGGCTAGTTTTTACACACATCCTCCAGGCAAGTAAGCAATAAGAAAACATTCTAGCCAGGTGAAAACACTGGTGGAGGGTGCAAAGTAGAGCCAGCGAGGAAGCGTGTCCTAGGGAGAGATTTGAGGTTCCCCATCACTACTGTTTTTAGTGTTGGGAGGTTATGTTGTTTGCCCAACCACTATTTGTATAGGCAAGAAAAGAGACCAGGAGTCCCTTTGACATACATATACTGGCCGGGCTTACATTTTACATGAAGCCAGCATTAAAATAAAAATTTGGTTTCCACTTGCGGTTTTTTGGAGGGATGCAAACCAGATGCCCACGTTCTCATGTAACAAGCTAGACTGAGTTGTCCTGCTACAAATAGCTTCAAACTGCTGCTGGCTTTAGTTTTTGAAATTGGATTATTTTGTTGTTACTTTTTAATTGCATTGTGGTTTTAATTAGAATTTGTAATCTCTTGCTATCAAATTAAGCAAGAGGCATTACCACAAGGAGACATTCCAGCAAAGCAAAGTAGTTGAGAAAGGGGCACAAGCAGGGTCATATGTGGTGTAGCCTAGGGAGAGCCCTGGAGGGGCATATTTGTACACATCACCCAGCCTGAGGTTTCCCACACCAGGCGTACACACACCTTTTGTCTCTTAACTTGCAACTACTAGTTTATCAGGAAAACATATACAAGGATAGGTGGGGAAATGTACTTAGGATTTTCTACTTTTAAAATATTATTAGAAATGCTGCTAAGACTGCAGAGCTGTTTGGGTGAGGTTCAAACAAATACCTTTTGCTCTAGTTTGTGAGTATGGTTATACTGACTGCGGTTCACTGATGCTTCAGGGCAGACTGGATTCAATCACTTATAACAAATCTGGTGTGCTAATTATTTCAAATACTGTATTGTTTTTAAAGCTTGCACAAACACGGTTTGCTTCACAATATTGGAGTAGAATATGGTTTTAACCCACTATATATATCCAGTGTTTCTGTGTAAAATTTTGCATTTATTTTCAGAGGATGGACCTTGGAGAATGTCTGAAGGTGCACGACTTGGCATTAAGAGCCGATTATGAAATTGCTTCCAAAGAACAAGACTTTTTCTTTGAGCTTGACGTATGTTTTATTTTGAAACTATATCTAATAAAAGGGTAGAGAAGGGAGAATGGGGAAGGAATGAGACAAGTGCATGGTGCAGTTGTGTTTTTAAAAACTTTTAATTCTATAAAGAATTCAATAAATAAGTGGCAGCTTTTGCAGAATTATTTGACCCGTACATGAAGTGTTGTGAAATGTTTATAGTTCATATCCTCAATACAGAATGCATAGCTTTTGACAGTTATTAAGAGTGGGAGGGGTTGTTGCTATTCCCCATCCTCCACCTCCAAACTGTCTCTCTCAGAATAGTATTTGCATATGTATCTTTGACACACACTAAGAGTACACAACCCTTTTTTAAATGAAGGCATGGTAGGTGTCATTTCTTCGCTCCACATCCCACAGTACCAATAGTGTGTAAGAAGAAGCTTTATTCTTGTAACATTCACGCAGTGGGAAACTAGGGTATTGTTCCTTGTTATGTGAATTCCATATACATATTACTTTCACTTTAACAACTATTTTTTGCCAGTTCAAATGCAGTTGCGTTTCAATCCAATATGATTGAACCATCTAATTTTACCATTAGAAATGGCCCACTATGTGATCTGAATGGGAATGGAAGCGTGAAGACCCAAGCACCTTTTAAGGTTGAACCAGCAGTCAGTGAAGCAATGCTAGCCTTATTTTTTAAAAATGCTTTTTTTGGCAGTGATAGTCCTTTGATTGATGCCTTAGATTGGGTGTTTTTATTAAAAAATGTATTAGGCAATGGATCATCTACAGTCATTCATTGCTGATTGTGATCGAAGAACTGAAGTGGCAAAGAAAAGACTGGCTGAAACCCAAGAAGAAATCAGTGCTGAAGTTGCAGCCAAAGTAAGCATTTAAGACTCCTACTCTACAAGTCACTTCTTAGATAATAATTCTAGCTTGATTTGTTAAACCATTATTTCTACAAAATAAAAAAAAATCCTTCCAGTAGCACCTTAGAGACCAACTAAGTTTGTCATTGGTATGAGCTTTCGTGTGCATGCACACTTCTTCATTATTTCTACAGTGCAAATAATGTGCAAAAAAATCACAGCAATAACCCCACCGATCTCCTTAAATCATTTTGGCAATGCTCTGAGGTTATTAGAAGTCCATTTAGCTGTTGACAGGGCGATGCAAAGAGTTTGTGATTGAACACAGGTTTTAGTTTAAGCTTCTCTGAGTTGGATCCAATTCTCTGGGCTCTCCTGATTTTAGCATTTTATGTTTTTTTCCTATGGATTGAAAGCTTTCTTGAATCGAACCGAAATAAATTTATAGGTTTTGAAAGAAAGTTCAGGGAACTCAAAATGCAAGAGCAGACTTTGAGAACCTTTTTTCCTGCTTGTAAGAATTAGGATTCAATGGCTCCTCTCTTAACTGAAAAAAGATCTGCCTTAGAGGGCAAGAGAATATTTTTGTTTTGTTCAAATAATACCCACTCCTATGCCACAGTCATTTTAATTATTGAGGGTGTTACATATAGTTAACTTTGGTACAAGGAAGGAACATTAGGTGGTTTTTGGTATTGGGAAGGAACTTAGGCAGTTGTCTCATGCTGACTCAGACCATTGGACCATCTAGCTAAGTATTGTTTACACTATCAGCGGCTCTCCGTGATTTCAGACAAGGTTCTCTCTTAACTCCACCTAGAGATGCTGTGGACTGAACCTTATGCATGCAAAGCAGTTGTTCTGACATTGAGATAGCACCCTTCCCCATTTATACTCGTGTAAACGTCAGTGGGTTTTTCTTTTGTTTTACTGGGAAAATACCATGGACTAATAAATTGTAATGAATATAATGCATACTGAAGTTCTGGACTACCATTCTTCATCTTTTAAGTGTAATTAAACCTTTTGTCTCATAATGATCTTTCTAAAAGTTATATGGCTCAATAAATGAGAGACCAGCAGCCCATTTTTGTTCATAGAGAACATAGCTGGGTTTTCCTAAATCTTGGGCAGGGGAGGGGGGCAGGGACCAGAAAAATGCCAGAAACTGCCCAGTGAGGACTGATTATGTGCATTGGCCACAGAATGTTGATTTATTGTTGCTGTGTGTAAAACCAGGGTATGGGGGGGTATGGAGAGTCCTGGAAGAGAGCATGATTGGCTAGCCAGCTGGAATCCTTAACACAAGTGCTCCATACTGTCACATTTTGTTGTAGGTCCTACTTGTGGGTTTATATTACAATGGGTTTTTGTGCATTATTGAATTCTTGTAAGTCTTACATTTTCTCCCATCTTAAAGGCTGAAAGAGTCCATGAATTGAATGAGGAAATTGGAAAGCTGCTTGCAAAGGTAGAACAACTTGGAGCTGATGGAAATGTGGAAGAATCTCAGAAAGTAATGGATGAAGTGGAGAAAGCAAGGGCAAAGAAAAGAGAAGCAGAGGTAATCTGAATTTGCATTCTTTAGTGGTTCAATTTGGTATTTGAAAATCATGGTTAAAACACTGGTCCCAAGCTTATCAATAAGTTAATTCACAATGTTAGCATATAGAGAAGTCTTAGATGGTTACAACTTCATCTGTTGTTCCAGAATGTATATATGAATTTAAGAGTTGGAATTTTTTTTCTAGCTGATTTAACTTCTTATGATGTACTGCAGAAGGAGAAAATAGCATGAGGGGACCCATGCAATTTCTTTCCTTCTGTGATGCTGGGTACCTCCAGCTACCACCCAGTTTCCCTTCTAACCATTCTCTCCAGAATCCTACTTATTCCCATTGTCTGTTTCCCCCCGTCTCTTCCTGTGTCAATTTTGGATAGTAATCTTATGGTAGGAAAGCACCATGTGCCTAAATTGTGCTATATAAAGTTGTTATTATTATACTGGCTGGCTTCTAAGCTGCGTTTTTGAACTCCCAGTCTTGGCTTACATATAGAAACAAATGTAATTTCATTCGCAGTGTCATTTCATTGTTTTCCAGCTTTTTAACTGGAAATGCTTATAATTACATTCTATTTATGTCTTTTTCTCCTCCTGCCCCCATGCTCATACCAAGCAGTTTCTTTAATCTATTTTAAAAGTCAAAGTTTATTGCTCCATTATTGTTTCTCTTACGGACAATACACCTACTCTACACTGGCAGTTCCTTCAAGGTTTTTTTGCACTTCCCTTCCCTATACCAAGGGGCATCACACTGGGCAGATAATCAGCTAGTTATTCTGATCTTTACAAACCAAACACTCACTCTAATTTTGAACCCAATGTCCCCATGGTAACAGGCCTGGAGGCAAACAGAGCTGCTGAGAAAGGATGTGTGTTTGCAAAGAAAAGCTTAAAAGTAGCTAAAAACACATAAGAGGGCCAACCCTCCTCCCAAAAAAAGCCCTGACCCACTGTGATTTTGTCAGTGGCCTTTGGCAGCCAAACAATGCTGTGTATTAGTTGGAAATTGAAAAACTGGTAAGAGGCAAATTATTAATTTATAAAAATATTGTATATCACACCCTTCCAATGTCTCCTAGGGCAGCAAATGGCACAAATGATTAAAACATCTAAACACAATTCCAATACAGATGCGCAGTTGGCCTGTTTGAGCCCCTTGCAATTTATGGTACAGTGAAGTAGGGAACGGCTGGAAACCTGTACAGAAACACTCCTGTTAAGAGAGGAGGATACATTGCCACATTTTGTGCAAGTCTAACTTGTTAGAAATAATGGCTATTGTTGCCTCTGCCATTTTGCTTCAGTTTTATTTAGGAAGTGTGCAACAGCAGAGTGAGCAACCAGCAATGTGAGCAACCAGAGTGAGCAAACAGCAGAGTGAGCAACCAGCAATGTGCACACTCTGTAAAAGGGTGGAACTCTTTAAATCTGAAGCTGCAAGCTTGAAACCATAGGTTGGGAAATTTAAAAAACTGAAAAATAGAATTTATATTAAAAAAATGAAAGTTTAGGCTGGAGCTTGTGCATAGTGCTGGCCTAATTCATCACCTATCCTTTATTAAGGAAGGGAAATGCTGGTTTTCTAGCTAGAGAAGGCACATTATATACTTATCAATAATATGTTTTATTCACGCATTTGAGATAAATATTGTGATGTCTTTGCAGGAAGTGTACAGGAATTCCATGCCAGCTTCCAGCTTTCAGCAACAGAAGCTTCGAGTATGTGAAGTATGCTCAGCATATCTTGGTCTACATGATAATGACAGGCGGCTTGCTGATCATTTCGGAGGAAAATTGCACTTGGGCTTTATTGAAATAAGAGAGAAGCTTGAAGAACTCAGGGTAAATAAATATTACATAAGTACATTAATTTTAATGGATCTATTCTGAATATGACTTAGTTGGATGTCATATCACGCTTAATATGTGTTTGCCATAACTCCAAGTGCTCTTAAGTAGGTGAGGCAACTAATAAATTTATGAAATAATCATAGAATCATAGGATTGTACAGTTGGGAGGGACCCCAAGGGTCATCTATTCCAACTCCCTGTGTTTCAGTGTTCAAACTCCCATTGTTCTAGGTGCATTTTGCAACAGGAAATTTCATTAGCTCAAGCAGTTTCTGAGCTCTGGGTGCAGTACTGTGCCTAAGATTTCAGATTGCAACTGCAGAGTGGAAGGAAAGGAGGACCTTTTTCTGCCTCCCCACTTCTAGCTACTCCCTGAAAACTGGAGAAGAGACCCTCTTAAGAATATTAGGGAAGTGGGCAGGGGAAGGACTAGACCATGTGAAAAGTGAACATAGTATTTTAGCTGCAGTTCATACATTTTCAGCTTTGTATTCTCGTTATAAAAAAGCGTGCCTGGATAGTCTGTTGTTTCGCTCATAACCTAGGTTTAAGGTGCCATTTAGCTCCTAGCTTTCATATCTCAATTTCTAATACTGTACATGAGAAATGGCCTTCCAACCTCTGCTTAAAAACCTCCAAGGAAGGAGATTCCGCCACCTTCCCCAGGGAGTCCCTTCCACTGCCAAACTTCTCTTAACCATCAGAAAGTTCTTCTTGATATTTACAGTGGTACCTCGCAAGACGAAAATAATTCATTCCGCAGTCGTGCCGTCTTGCGGAAATTTTCGTCTTGCGGAAACAAACGGCAAACAGCAAAAAAAAAAAAAATTGTCTTGCGAGATGCAGCCATAGAAAGCTTCGTCTTGCGAGGCAACAAAGAATCGCTAGACGCTTTCATCTAGCGAGTTTTTTGTTGCGTGAGGCATTCGTCTTGCGAGGTACCACTGTACTTGGAATCTCTTTTCTTGTAACTTGAATCCATTGGTTTGAGCCCTAGCCTCTGGAGCAGGAATAAACAAGCTTATGACTAGTGATGTTAAATTCTCGAGAATAATCTTGTGGAGAATATTCTCGATTAATGAGAATATTAGATAATTTTCATTTAAAATAGGAGAATATTCATTTTAATGCATTGAAAATGATATAATTAGTTAATATATATGTTTATTCATGGGTAAACATGTTCAGATGGCAACCAAAAACTGTACAGATACTTTTATTCAATGGGGCAATGCAATGAATTCACATTATTTGATTTTTTTTTTGCACCAAACTTGAAATTGATTGTATAGGCTTAGGTACTTTAAGTGTATAAAGCATTAAAGCTACTTTCTGTAAAAATAAAATAAAGTAAAATAAATCACACTATATGGCCAAGGGTATAGAATTGCTAAGAATAAGGGCACACCAAAATAGGGGGGGAGGCTATTACAAAAGTTGAAATACATACAAATTCAAATGTTCATCAAATTAAATGAATAGCATTTTTAAAACTAAAAAAAAATGTTTTCTGTAGCTCACATTTCAGAACTGCCAATGGTGAATGGCACAATACCCAGTAAATGTAACTGGATCATTACTTACACTGGCAGTATCACAGCTTGACTTATTATTTACTATATTTTTAAAATGTGGGTTGTAAAACTGGTTCTTAAATTAGAATTTACAGTTCGTGGAGAATATTCTCTGAAGAACTTTCTAGCAGAGAATATTCTCACCTCATATCACTACTTGTGACAGCCCTTTAGATATTTGAAGATGGCTATCATATCTGCTCTCACTCTCCTCTTTACCAGGCTAAATACAGTGGTGCCTCGCTAGACGAATGCCCTGTAAGACTAATTTTTCGCTTAACGAAGAGATTTTTCGAGCGGAGGTTGCCTCGCTAGACAAATTCGTTTTACAAAAAATTCGTCTAGCGAATCGCGGTTTCCCATAGGAATGCACTGAAATTCAATTTATGTGTTCCTATGGGCAAAAAATAATATATATATTTTCAATGCATTCCTTTGAGATTCGCTAGACGAATTTTTCGTTATACGAATTGACCCGTGGAACGAATTAAATTCGTCTAGCGAGGCACCACTGTATGCCCAACTCCCTCAACTGTTTCTCTTAAGGCTTGGTTTCCAGACCCTTCAGCATCTTGCTTGCCCTCCTTGGTTGCACACATTCCAGCTTGTCAATATCTTCCTTAAATTGTGTGTCCAGAACTTGACACAGTACTCTTAAGTGCTGTCTGAACAAGTCAGAACAGAGTGATACTATTACTTCTTTTGATCTCAGAACATTATACTACTTTAGATGCAGCTTAGAATAGCATTAGCTTTTCTTTGCTAAACCATTGCACTGTTGACTCAAGTTAAGCTTGTGGTCTACTATAACCTCTCACAATAAATGCAGTGCACAGAGCTTCTGGATCAAATTTTTTTAAATATTGGACTACACAGAAAAAGAGAACTCTACATTAAGCAAAATAATTAAATATTTGTAAGTTTCCACTAACTGATTAAAATACCTTTGGGTGATTATTATATCCTCCTTTCACCTTCATTTGAGCTTTCCTGGTGTATTGACAAGATGTGCCTATCAGTCTCTCCAACTTTGTCTTTGTCTTTCAGAGAATTGTGGCTGATAAGCAAGAGAAACGAAACCAAGAACGTCTAAAGCGTAGGGAAGAAAGAGAGAAGGAAGAAAGGGAAAAGCTAAGGAGGTAAAAGTCTGCTCTTGTTAACCAGCTGTTTTATTTTGATAAGATTTCAGAATAGTTTTATACTTTTAAATATTTTCGCGCTACTGATTTTGAAAGACCTTGAGAGGGTTTTTTGCTCTCAGTGGTGTTACAAAAGTTCTGGAAAAGTATACAAAATAGAAAGTAGTCTCATAACTACCTGGGGGGGGGGACTGAAAGCCAAATGGAACAGCTAAGTGTCATACTGGTGCTTGAAAAATGGAAATGCTTGCAGCCTATTTCCACACTTGACTTTCACAGGGATAACAAAAGTCTAGCACTAATTCACTCTCGTGAACAGTGGCAATATTTCCCTTAGACCATGATCTATCTATTTAAACATTAACCTTCTTTTTAATAAATATTTTTATTGATGTTTAACTTCAGTTAACAAAATATACCCACAAAGGGAATACAGAGCTTAATAGTTGTTGAAGAAGCATTAATTTTCTTATGTTCCCCATAGGTTTCATATTTATAGCAAGTAATTGATTTTAAAAGCTTATATACTTGGAAAGGCAATAATTTTAGTTTTCATTAACAAGGAAAAATAGCTGGTACATGCATCTTTTTGACACAGGAGTTGGGGCTGACCTGGGTTTTGTATTGCTGAGCGTTAGCTGTGCACTTGCATGCAAAATGCATCACTTCAGTAATACTCACTTACAAATAGTATACTTTGTATTTTGACTTCTCAACATAAAAATTTACCTGTATTTTGCACTTTTTTCAGATCTCGATCTCATAGCAAGAACCCTAAAAGGTAGGTTATAATCCCTTTTTGTAAATTTTCACAAACAGAACCATTAAGTCTGCCAGTTATTGATAAATAATAATATAATCTCCCTGGATATTACAAACACAGTCCTAATTCCCTGCACAAAAATGAAGTTTCCGTTATTGACTTCAGCAGATACATTCACAATCTCAAGTGATTCATCACTCAACTACGGAGAACTCGCACTGGATCTCATTTTGTATATAGTGCCTTTCCGCTTCATTGGTTGCTGGGAAATTAACATCTTTGGTCCTGCTTATTAATGCATAAATCGGTGATAGAAATCTCAGTTGATCCTCCTTAGTTAACCAAAGATTAAGGTCTTCTGTAGAATTGGAATTTCATGAGCCGCTTCAGATGCTACTGGATTCACTGTGGCTGTGGGCCATATTTTATTAGCTATTGAACAATCATTCGAGGCTTAAGATACAGGGTGAGAGATTGAATTGGCTGCTTTTTCAAGCCAATGGAAATGTTTATTTAAACTGATCATATATTTTATATATTTTTATTTAACTCCCCCCCCCCCTGCTTGATTGTAAAGGAGGGTAAAATCCTCTGACGTTTACAGCGATAGAATTTTTTTTTAAAAAAATTAAAGTTATCTATTAAAAACAGTTAAACAGGTACTGGGGGGAACTAAAAAGAAGATTAAAACCAACACTTGATAAGAAGAAATAAAACTTTTGGATAGGCTTGCCTAAACAAATATTTTTTAAACAGGCACCAAAAGAAATATAGGGAATGCACCTGCCTGTTGTCAATAAGCAGAGAGTTTGTTGCCTTTGGTATTTTAGGCCCAGAGGTTCCAGATTCCTGCATGACATGTCCCAGCATTGATATAGTGCTTCTGCCTTGCTGCTGCCACACAACTCAGGAAGTTATTCTTAGTAGTGGTTCAGAACAGCTACGGTACAAGGCTGCTCATCTGCTTCAAAAAATTCTGCTAAACTCCAAAACTTGCAAACTCCTGTGCAGTACAACAAGAGAGTGCTGACCCTGTAGGTTCTGTTAATGTATTTGCTGGTGGTTCTTTCTCATCAACTATAAATCTCCTTTCAGGTCAAGATCCCGAGATCGCCGTAGACATCGATCTCGTTCTTCCTCACGTGAGCGAAAGAAAAGAACTCGCTCCAGATCCCGTGAGAAACGTCACCGTCACAGGTCTCGTTCCACCAGTCGCAGCAGGAGCCGCAGCCACCAGAGAAGCAGGCATAGCTCCCGGGACAGGAGCAGAGAACGCAGTTCTAAAAAAAGGTAACATTTAGGTCAGCAAGAGGAGCAGTTAATGTCCTCGATTTTACTAGTTTATGTGGAGAAAAGTTTGTAAAACATTATTCTGTCTTCGATGGTAGTTAGTTTATTCTCAAATGTGGTACAAGTCCTTTGTCATGGGCACTAGATTGATAATTTGTGTTTTTAATAGTTGGATTATTGTGTTTATGTTTCCATTTATATTTGTAAACTGCTTTGAGGAACTTTTGTGATGGGGGAAAGTTGTATTTAATTTGTTAAAATAACCGTGTTTCTGCCCTTCTTTCCAGGACCTACCACCAGGATGTCAGTCATTTCCTCATGCTTTTCTTATGCGTAGAGTTCATTTTTGTAATATCTAGATAGTGCCACCACTTGAACTTTATTCAAATGCTTTCTCAAAAGCATCTTTTCATTTGAAACCTTTTACTTTACCACTTTGTTTCCTTTACTGTCAGAGTTTAGACTGTATGCTCCTTGGACAGATATTGCCTGCAAGTTCAAGTTTTTTTTTTTAACCATAGGTCAGCACAATGTAAGATAAAAGAACTTGCAGTAGTACAAATCACCTTAGTTTATAGCTGTTGAAAGCACATATGTTGCTGTAATTATATAGAAATAATCTGTTGGCATTGGATGCTTGGAACCTGTACCCTTCTACCAATGTGCAACCTCTTATCATACTAACAAGTCAGGTGGTGAAAACATTGGCCTAGCTTGCACAAATTGGTAAATCATGGTTTAAACCGTGACTTGTTTGATAATTCAAACTGCCCAGCAGCTTAACTATGGTTTGTTTAGTGCAGTGTTTCTCAGACTTGGATCTCCAGCTGTTGCTGGACTACAACTCCCATGATCCCTAGATAGCAGGGATGATGTAGTTCAACAACACCTAGAGACCCAAGGTTGTGAAACAAGCTGGGATTGTTTTATCTTCTCTGGGACAATTTGTGGTTAACCTGTTCATTAAATTATGGCTTAAACCCTTATTTAGCATTACTTGTGAACTAGCCTGTGGCTTGACTTATCCAAGGAATGTTTCTGCTCTGATTGCAGCATATGTGCACATTGACACACACAGTTACAGCAGTTGACCAGTAGTAATATTGACTTTGATTACATGAAAATTGACTAGCTGCAACAGTTTGTCTCTTCTCTTTAGAATTATGAATGTAAGGAGAAGGCAGATGTAGCAAGTGATCCTAGTTTGACCCCATAACATATTTTTTTACGCTATGCGTTCTTAAGCCCAGTTAGACAGTTTCTTGCTACTATCTTTCATATTAATAAAGAAAATTAAAAACCAAATGTAGTAATGTCGATTTTCAAATGCATTGTATTTTCTTTCCAGATCCTCAAAAGAAAGAGCTTCCAGAGATCAAGAACGATCAAGAGACCGTAACAGAACATCACATGACAAAGAAAGGAGCCCCAGAGAAAAGTCACCTAAAGACCGAGATTGCAAAGACAGGAAGCGTTCCTATGAAAGTGCTAATGGCAGATCAGAAGACAGGAGAAGCTCAGAAGAGCGTGAAGCAGGAGAAATATAACTGGCTGTACATTCACTTGATCCTTTAGCTTCCTATGGAGTTGCATACTGTGGTTTAGTTTACAGTTATTCAAAGGGACACCAGTGAGCAGTTCCACACACTGATCCAACTAGGGTAGATGTACAGTGTATAAAAATGGTTATAATGAAGTCTGAATTGACCCCTTTCAGTTGATGACAGCTAAAGCAGTGTCCTTTTTTTTCTCTTTTCCAATAAACTTGTAAAACATTATTTTCAAAGATCTCTCTTCAAAAAGACAACAATTTTATGTACCAAGACGTAGATCTCAATGTTTTATTCTCCTTTTTCAATACAAGTTATAGTGAACAAACTATATTGTGCTCTTTGCCTTGGATGCATTCAAACCTTTATAAACTACTCTAATTTTCCTCCAGTCAAAACAGCAGCACTGAGTGGTTTTTAGGGAGGGCGGGTGGGTCCCAAAGCTTTTAATTAACTCTATAATTCGGTGTTCTCAGTTGCTTCTTGAGAGCCTAGGTTTGGCAGTATGTTTTAGATGTGTGCTGGAGAAAATTGAAAGTTTTTTTTTACAGTGCCCATTTAGACTTGGAAATTGAACAGCTGTTGCATTTCATCCTTTTTATTAATTTCTATTGAAACTTTGAAATCAAAACCAGTCCCATATCTGTACCACTTGATTGGTATGTGTTCAGTATACTTGGTTCTTTTTCCATAAGATTTTTTCTGCTTTTTCTTGTGGGGTGTTAACTGCACATCCTTAATTGTAAAAAACAACAAACCAATAATAAAATAAATAAATAAAATAACAATTTTGTCCCGTGAAGTACCTGTGTGTTACCCCACTCCTTCCTCACAGCTAAACTGCTTGTTGCTAATGTCCATCCTTTCTATCAGGTAAATTGTATCTGGAACCTGCATGGTGATACATTGTTTTTTACCTGGATGGTAACACTGTGTTTGAGGCACACAGTTGTAATAATATATCCCTTTTATGAAACAGACTATCTGCATTTTGATGAACAGCAACATTCTGTTGCTTTTACAATGGCAGCTTCCACTTGGGGAGGTTAAGATGTTTATAGAATTTGCTGTTAGCATGCCCACACAGACTCGCTCCAGTCTAGTCACATCTCAAAAAAAAAATTATTGCTGACGATGTGATTGGATGAATATATTTGGTACGCCACATATAAATGTGTGCATGGCCTTCATTTGTGTTTACAAATAAACAGTTGGAGTTGGGAGTTTGAACTGGCACTTTTCCCATTAGATTATTGAGAGAAGCTATATAATATTATACCATCTGTTAACTGTTGAGAAGGTGCTTTTCCTCAGAGCTAAGAGTATAATAATGGGGCTTCTCAAATAGATTTGATTTTAGTTTCAGTCCCCTTGCATCAGCAAAATCAAGCACGAAACCATTGTTTATATTTTTAAACTAGTTTGTTTTGATTACTTTGCATTTTATAGTGATGTTCCCCCAATAATTTTTATTGGTTTTCATTAAAATACAAGAACATATAACTACAGTAACTTGTCCAGTGCTACATTTTTACTAAGTTTCATATGCAGTGAGTACATAGTACGCAGGCAATACGTTTACTTACATATTGTCAACTGAAGTAGTCTTTCCAGAGAGAGTCTTGTGTCGAGAGTGGAATAAAAGTATATTCTGTCTCATTTATAGAGGGAAAGAAAGCAAATCAAGTCTCACCAGAAGTGTCCATTCTTGAAGTGCTTTTAATTACTGTACAGTATCCTTCTGTGGTGAGTAAGGCATTCAGATAAAGCCACACTCCAAATATTTAACCAGAAGTCAATGGCGATATCTGTAGAATGTTTCCAAATACTTAATCTCTGCATTTCAGGCTATTTGAGTTTGGGTCTAATAATATGTTGAGAGCTGAATTGGGTGAGAGGGGTTGGTGTGTAATTTTAGAAATAACGTGAAACATCTTTTTCCAAAAGAAGTATACAGTATGAACATGCAGCTCCACCTTGCCTGAAAATGTGAGCCCCTCTCTGCAGCCTTTCCATCATGGGGGAGATACACCGATTTATGTTTTGGTGAGAGAGTCCAGTGCCAGCAAAAGGTAATTTTGAGAGAAGCCACCTGCAGATGAGCAGAGATTACTCATAAGGGATGGGTTGTGCCAAATTGATTGCCATGTGATCTACCACTATAATCCCTAAATTTCCCCCCTACTGTCTGCAGGCCTCCTGTATCTCCTGTGTATTGATCTAAAAGAATACAAAAAAGATTCGTTTCCTTTTTTGTCATATTTTGATTTGTTACAGAGAGACTCAAATAATATAAGGGAACAAAAACCACCACACACACACCCGTTCCAAATACCTTGCAAAGGTGCAGAATTGATTAGAATGAAACCAGGTTAAGTGGGCACCATCTGGCTTCTCTATTAGCTCATGATTAGATGTTGCTTTACCTCTAGCAAGAAGATCTCTCATCTGATAGATGCTACTCTCCAGTTTTTTAAAATTGTCCATATCTGTCTTCCTGTCCAAAAGACAGGTGATTTAACAGCAGAGTGAAAACAAGGAATATACAGAATGTACAAAGCTCCAGTATAATTTACCCTTCAACATTTTGTATAAATCTTATGCAATGGCTCCCAAGTACTCTCCCTCTTTCACAATTCTGTCCCAGTAAGATATTTTAAAATAGGAATGTGTACCTCTTAAAAGGGATGTGGGTGGCACTGGGGGTTAAACCACTGAGTTTAGGGCTTGCCGATCAGAAGGTCGGCGGTTCAAATCCCTGCGACAGGGTGAGCTTCCATTGCTCGGTCCCAGCTCCTGCCAACCTAGCAATTTGAAAGCACGTCAAAGTGCAAGTACAATAGATAAATAGGTACCGCTCCAGCGGGAAGGTAAACGTCTGTGTGCGGCTCTGGTTCGCCAGAAGTGGCTTTGTCATGCTGGCCACATGACCTGGAAGCTGTACGGCGGCTCCCTTGGCCAATAACGCGAGATGAGCGCCACAACCCCAGAGTCGGTCATGACTGGACCTAATGGTCAGGCGTCCCTTTACCGTTACCTCTTAAACTACCGGTAAGAGTGTGTTTGAACAACATGCTTAATGTCTTCAGCATCTATTTGTACCTGTGGGCACCTCAACTCAATACCCAGTGATACAAAATGCAGCAGTTGAAAGGCACACACAGAACACAAGGTAACATTTGTTTTGTATGGGATGTATATGAATGAATTACTACCATACCCAACTAAAAAATTAAGTGGAAGTTATTTTTTAACCATTTCAGTAGGGAAGGGTCGGGCAGATCAAAGCACCCAGGCATCCCGCTAAGTAGGCGGGTCACCATAGGGACGACCTGTACCCGTTCAAAAATTCCTCTCACATTAGCAGTGAGGACCCGGGCGTCACCCCGGATCATTATTTTCCTTACTCATAAGTTTAAGGCATGAACTTCAGTTTTGCAGCGAAGGCACGTAGTTGAAAGCAGCCGCTTTATAAGTGAGGATGAGCAAAACACAGCGAAGCCCCGGGACCACAACAGTCGTGAAGCACAATCTGATGACCCTTTATGCGGGGAGCAATTCGTAAAACAAAGATGAAATCCCCCTAGCGTGTGCAAAAAACCCCTCGCGCAGCTCCCCGGAGAGCATGCAAATGAGCACTCGCGCCGCGAGGGATTATGGGAATCTCTAAGCCGTCGTGAAGTCCTTCGCCAGCGTCGCGAGAAGATCCACTTCCAGGGGGAAGGAGAGGTGAGAGGTTGTGGAGGGAGAGGGCGCGGCGACACCGGAAGCAGTTGGTTCTCACGTCCGGGCTTCGGTCGCAGCGACTTGTCTCGGGGCCTAGCGACAACATGGCGGACTTGTCTCTGGACGAGCTGATCCGGAAACGCGGCGTCAGTGTGAACACGAAGGGAAGGTGAGCCGTGGAAAGAGCCCGGCGGGAGGAGAGGCCCCCGTTCCCCGCAAGGGTTCCCTTCCCCCCCACGTCGCTGCCCGGAGGCGGGATCCGTGCTCTGCTCCGGCAGGATCCGGCTGGGGATGTGCACTCGGTGCTCCGATTGGCTCGCTCTCCTGTCAGTCATCGCCCACTGGAGCGTTCGGTTCTGCTTGGCCGTTCTCGGCAGTGAGGTGTCCGAGGCCAAGTGTGTGTGTTTTGCCCCGCAGACGTGGGTCTGCGTGGAGAGGGTGCAGCACCCTCCTTCCGCAGGTCTCTCGGCACCTTTATTGTAGTGATTCTGGCGCTTTGTTCCTAAGGGCGGCCCAAAACATTTTGTGTATTCCAAGTGGGGCATCTTGTGTGCTGAGATGGGACAGTATTTGTTTCGGGGTGACAAACTATGCGCTATGGCATACAACCAATAACTGATTGTAGAGACTTTTGGGGTGGCATTGTGCATTGGGCCAGCCCTGCTTCTTCACCTTGTGCATCATACAAATTTTTTTACCTTTGCTGTTCATACAGCCAATGTTTCTGTTCCTGAACTCTCCTCTTTTTTTGCTACTTTTACACTTCCTTTGACATGCAAGGTGATCTACAGCCTCCATAAACAATTGTTCTATTATAAGATTGAGAAATATGTCTCATTGCAGAACATTTAGATAAATAACTTAACATTTTTGCTTATCTGCAGTGAAGAGGTCACACCTTTATAATATTGCTGCCAAAGGCCACCATTAGATTTTTAGCTACCTCTGCTAAAGCTAAAAAGAAAAAGAAAAAATCTCAAATCAGACTTCCACACTCCCAAGGGAAAAGGCGGCATTCATCTTTCGTTCTGATTCTTAGACAGTGTCCACCAGTTTGAATGAAATTGTGTTAAACACAGAAGCAAAAAACCACCCATCATGTTCTTTGAAATATAGTTAAGAATTAATTATGATTTGCCCCTTTTCCCTCCTATAAAAGCATGTTTTCCATTTAATATCAGGATGTTCTATTGTAATTGAAATGCTGCTTGGTAAGCTGACTAGATTTCAGTTACATCTCTTAAATTCCCAGATAGATAGATAGATAGATATACACATACTGTATATGCCGGCGTATAAGGTGACCGGGCGTATAAGACAACCCCCTACTTTTCCAGTCAAAATATAGAGTTTGGGGTATATTCGCTGTAACGAGTATATCCCAAACTTCCAACGCACACCAAATAAAAAAATTCTGTATCTCTTCCTCTCCCCGCTTTTTAAATACCAGTAAATGAAGCCAAAAGAGAGATAACAGTGCTTAAATGCACAGATGTTTAAATGCACTTACTTGCAGGCATGCTAAGAACTACGGTAGCATTTTGAACTACCGTAGATTTCATTCGCAGGGAGGGAAGGAGCTGAAGCATAAAAACTGCAGTTAGCTCGTGAAGAAGAAGAAGACGTGGGGAATAAGGTGGGGTGGGGTAGGGGGCTGAGACTTACACGCACGTCCTCCTCGGTCGCTTGCATCCTCCACTAGGCACCCACTGTTCCAGGCACCAAGGCAGTGGGGGGGGAGAGTAAGCGGCTGCCGCTTTCTTTCCATGCAAGGAGGAGGGAGGAAAGCCCCGCATGTCCCCTCTTCCTGCACGGAAAGAAAGCAGCAGCCGCTTACACAGTCACCGCATACGGCGGGGATGCGGCCGCGGCCATCTTTGAGCTCCCCACACCGTTTGCGCCGACTGTAGATCTTATACCCGGCATATAAGACGACCCACAACTTTTGAAAAGATTTTCCTGGGTTCAAAAGTCGTCTTATACGCCGGGATATACAGAGATATATGCCGGATATATATATATAAACCCGGTATCCCATTTCAACTCATTTTAACAATATTCCGTCATTTTGGTGTAGTACATGCATTCTTCACAAACACATTCAATGGTTGAAATATGAATTTCAAATTTTGAAAGCTATGAGGGGCAAGCAATTCTATCTCTGTTACATATTAGTTGTTTTCCAAAGGAATGTATGTATATTAGATTATCCTTGTCAGTCAACTTGTATAATAACATTGGATTCCATTGTTGGCCTTTTCGCAGGTCTTAGTGTCTTCCGTTTTCTGTCACCAGCTCCAGGCTTTTCTTGCAGTTCAGATTTTAAAATCTCTGTACCTTCAGTTCGGCCTCTTCTGTCACTTGGTGGAACTGTTGTGTTAGATCATAGAATCGTAGAACTATAAAGTTGGAAGGGACCTCAAAGGTCATCTTGTCCAACCCCCTGCAATGCAGGAATCTCAGCTAGATCATAAATGACAGGTGGCCATCCACACTCTGCTTAAAAACCTCCAAGGAAGGAGAGTCCACCATCTCTTGTGGGAGTCTCTTCCACTGTTGAGCATCTCTTACCGTCAGAAAGTTCTTCCTGATGTTTAGTTGGAATCCATGTTTACTCGGAGCTTGAATCCATTGGTTTGGGTGCTAGCCTCCAGAGCAGGAGAAAACTGCTCCAGCCCTTTAAATATTGGAAGATGGCTATCTCCTCTCAGACTCCTCTTTACCAGGATAAACATACTCAATACCCTCAATCATTCCTCATAAGGCTTGGTTTCTGGACCCTTTATCATCCTGGCCACCACCCTCTGCACACATTGCAGCTTAACGTCTTAAAATGCAGCAGTTCGTTTGCTTTTAACACCTGACATTTCTGTTCCAGGCTGAACACAAGACCATTATTTGGTGGTAGACCTCAAATTGGAGTCCAACAAACTTTTCTAAGCAGATCAGCACCAAGTGTTGGTTTCCAGAGGACATTTGATGCACGGCAGAAGATTGGCCTTACTGATGCCCGACACAAAATTGGCGTGAAAGATGCCCGGGAGAAACTGCTTCAGAAAGATGCCAGGTTTAAAATCCAAGGAAAAGTGCAAGACGCCCGGGAAATGCTTAATTCCCGAAAGCAGCAAGTGACCAAAGTTGTTGATGCCAGAGAGAAGATCAGTCTGAAAAGGAGCACTCCTAGTGCAGCCATTGTGAAAGCTGCTGTGGAAACGGTGGCCCCTGCCATGAAGATCACAAAAACAATTCAAGTAGGTTATAGTCACTATCTCTACAGTCTGTTGTTGTCTCTCCAGCACTGTCCTATGTGTTGGCAGTTCCTGGAGCACTAGTTGCATGTATTTCAAGGGAAACAGTTGGGGAAAGCATTAATACAGCATTATATCACATGTGTAATACAGATAACAAAATCCATGAATCTGAGTTCTGAAATTCTGCTTTGTTTCATAATCTGATAATTAAAAGTAGAGATCTTAGTGCATCCTTTAAGCTTTGAGTATGCCATCATGATGAAGCAAGGGATTTCACTGAAACCTTTAGATGTTAATGATGTGTTTTTCTCTCCCCATCACAGCAGAAGGCTGCAACTCCATTGCACACTCATCCTGCATGCATGAAGGTCAACATTGTGAACAATCACACAAACAAACAGGTGTGTGCCATTCAGTAACAGAGTGGAGTTGTCAATTGTTATAAAATCTAGTAATCTTTGAACATGTGTTTAATATTTATTTCAGTTGCTTCCAGTGAAACACCCTGAAGTGATTTTATTTCTGATTTCGGAGATTGGCATTATAAATTAATTTAAAAGTTTTGCTTGCCTTATGTAATATGTTCACAGCCTACAGGCTGAGAATGTTCTCTGCATGAATGAAACTCACAGGTTCCCATATGTGTAGTATCTTGCAGTGACAATTCACAAAGTAGATTTGTGGTGCCTTTGGATCTTACCCCTACATTCTTGTACTCACTTACTACAATCCTTTCAGTACTTAGGAAATACCATTTTTAACTTCTGGCCTCTATGTCTACCTATTTCGATGTTATTGGCCAATCTTCCATTATCACAGTACACCTGCACGGGAAAGAAATCCTGTTTGTCTGTCATTGGCTAATGTTTCATGTTACAAAGTTGTTGGGCAGATTAATGCTTGGCATTAGTGCTGAGAGAGATTGAGGAGACTCTGGGCCAAACTGATAATTATGGCAAATGTGTGTCTGTATGTAATGTACTTTTAAAAAATGCTAATTGCCACTAATTGGGAGGGATGCAATAATAGATTGTGATGGGTGGGGTATTTAACCCATCCCATGCTGTGATTTTAAGGAAATTCCCGCTTTTCAAGCTGCTGTTTACATCAGGAGTAAGGTTCCACCGACTCCTGTGGGAACTTTCTGCACCATGCAAATTGTAGCAGGGGAGGGGATTTCACTTCAGATGGTGACAGGGAGGAAAAGGTTACATTCCCCCACATGCCACAATCCTGATCCTCACCCACATCTGCACATAGATATTTGCGTTTTAGAAATTGTGCATGTTAAATGCAAAGGTACATTTAATATCATGTTTAGATGGAGTCTTCAAATTTGAGTTGAATTGAACAGCCCGAGGTTCCTGTATTGCAGGGGGTTGGACCAAGAATGTCCAGCTGGTAGTTCCCCAGTTGATCCTTATTGTGTAGAAAAAGTTATGGGGGGAAAGCTAAAAAAACCTCTGTGCAATCCTCTCCCAAAAAGCTCAATAACTCTGGGCACTTCTCTCCTAAAAAAAAGCTCAACAATTTTGGGCAATCCACCCACCCCACGCAGACTCCTCTTCCCTCCAATAGCAATAGGTAGATCACCACCAGTTTTTTTATACTGGGAGTAAATTACAGTCTCTTGGGAGTGGATATGCCTGGACTAGATGACCCTGAGGATCCCTTCCAACTTTACAGTGCTATCAATGCTACTTAAGAGTCCTTTTTATTTTCATGTCCTGGTATTAAGATGCCACAAATCAGAGTGGCTACATACATGTATTTGCTGGGGCATATATTCAGAAAAACCTATTAGTAAACATGTATAGAACTGTTTTAAGTGTATCAGTCTAGAATATCTAGTTTTACATCAGCAACCAGAAACATCAAATCAACCACTTGCATTTATATGTTACTTGGGGTTTTGCTTTTTTTTGTTTCTATTTAGTCTCAATATGATGTAGAAGATGATGAAGAAACTGTATCTCCCCTTCCTAATAAGCAAATGAAGATCACTACCGCAAACAGCTTCCTGCACAGTGCGGTAAGGGTCTGTCTCATTAGCTTCCCCACTCCCTCCACTTCCCAATGGACATGTACTTTGGTTGTTTTGCATGTGCTCTGAGCTTGTATTGACTGGACTTACTGGTATTCTTGCATTTTTTTACCCTAGAATAGGGCAGCAGATTGCTTGCCCATGGACCAAATGTGTCCTGTAAGAGGTTCCCATCCAGCCCATGCCCCATAAAGTGAGCTGTTGTGCAGGAATAGATCTCTTGTTTTCACCCCAGCAGTCTACTCTGTTTCTGTGAAAGGTGCAGAGAAGGAAAAGAGATGGGAAGTTAGAGAGAAAAAGGGTTTCTTTGTCCACTGCCAATAGGTGGCCCATGTCCACTTTCCCCCATGGGAATGGGGCTCTTTAGAGCTCCAGTGTCCCCCCGAGCTACTGCTTGCACCTGTACCAAACAGAGTGGCAATAGCCTGCACTACTGGCAAAAACAAACTTGCTCGTTATCCTGCTCTTGGGTCTGCAGTTAGTCTGTCTCCTCTTTGCTCAGGCAAACCAGTAACTGAAACTGTGTTGTGTCATTTGACTTTTTCTAATCAGAACACCTCATCCATACTAATCATTTTCAAAGCATTTCATGGCAGAGAGTTCTGTAAGCTAAATGCATTGCCTGTCTTACATAGCGACTTTATTTTATGAAAGAAAGATAAAGAATATTTTCTTTACACTATCTGTAGTCGGGATGATCATGTGCCCTTACTCTTGTCCTAAGCTAAACCTTTAAAACACCCTAAGCAAGGGAACTGTGTCACTGGGATTAATAGGATTATTCTGGTTGAAATAGAACCTGGATTCAGTCTAAATTTGATATTCTGGATAATCGTTGTCCACTTAGGTATTTGTTTTTTTATTAAAAAAAACACCTTGAAATGGACAACTAAAATGGTGTGCAGCAATCCAGAATGGATTTATGCTGTGACGTTAAGGATATGGTATTCTGATTTTCTTTATGAGTAAAGTACCAAATAAAGATGACACTTCCAGCACGTTATCTCACATTTTCCCAAGACAGTAGTAACTATCTGAAAACTCTGGGTGGTTTCTGCCATTTTTAGACCCTAGAGACCTAGTTTTTGACCCTAGAGACCTACTTCTTTCCATATAAACATGCATAAATACTACTTCTCGTCTTAAACGCTTCTTGCATACATTATGATTTTACTACATCACAGTTTCTCTTCGTTTCCAGACAACTAATAAAAGTTTTTTTAAGGGTCTCAGTACAGATCCTTATTTTCCCAAACTAACAACCTGATTAGTTTGACCTGATGGATCAAAAGTAGTTGTGCAAGGATAAGGTGGGATTGGGGGGGGGAGGAGTTTTCCTAACTTGTAAAATAGTTAAAAGTTAATAATGGAATGTACTGTACTGTCTTTACACAAAATGTGAAATCTGTTTTCAATACTTGATAATTCAAGTATTTCTAACCCGCAACAGTTCACCAGTGTGCACAAATACCAAGAGGAATTTTTGAATGCATTAGCTGACTTCAGGGGCTGAATAGTCTTCTCTACGTCACATTGGCTTTGTTTCTAAGGTTAAATCTTTATGGAATGGGAAATCTTGCTGGGTAGCTGCTACTTAGAGGAGGAGGAATTAGTTCTGCTTCTGGCGCTTGCAGTATTCAGGGATTTGTGTTATCCATTTACGTAGGCTGGACTCAGTGGCAACAAGTTCTCTCTGTCAAAGACAGTCCCCCTCACAAAGGTTGTGCAGAATGATGCCTATACGGCCCCCACAGCTCCACCGTCCCCCATCCGGACAAAGGCCCTGACTAACATGTCCCGAACCTTGGTGACAAAGGAAGAACCCCCCAAAGAGCCACCACCACCAGTTGAGGTGAGTCAAGGACACGAATATCTTTTTGTGGCCACTACAGCTTCCTATTCTGGATTTTAATAACAAGAAGAAGAACAAACCCTGTTCAAGTACAGCTGAATGGAAAAAAATTATTTCCTTCTTCCAGAGAAAACAGTGGAATTGGACATGGTAACTTGAAGAACTGGTAGAATCTGAAACCCATTTGCTTCTCATGCTTGCTGGGCAAACATTTGTCATATATGATTTCTTGTTGAAATATTTTCAGAGATTAACAGAATCTACCAAAAAGAGTAGAAATTAAATTCTGAAGGCTGGATTTTGCTGAATCTTACCCTTGTCTTTCCCCCATTTCCTCAAAGCCCCATTTACTTTGATCTGTCTCCCCGCCCCCCAATCCCAGATTGTATGCATGTGACGCATTTGTCTGTTTCTTGGCAGCCGGCCTTCAGCCCATTAGAAGGTACTAAAATGACTGTGAATAATCTGCACCCTCGAGTCACTGAAGAGGATATTGTTGTGAGTACTGTATATTGTTGAAATCGGGGATTTGCTTGTGCCCTGTATCCGTGTTCTACCCAATGTTTATAGAGTAAAATGGGATGTGTATTTTCTTGGGAGAGCCTGGAGAATCTTAGGTGGTAGCAGTAAGGAGCTAGGTAGACGTCTGCAAAAGCTCCAAGACGCCTAAATATATTCAGAAAAATTAATTGACTTGAGAGCAAGCTAATGACTTTGAGGAGAGCCACCCCTGTGTGTTCCAGAATTATTTTCCTGAATGACGTCCTGGCAGACTCCATTGTGTTCTTCACACAGTAGGAAAGTTTCCAAAGTTTGTGAAATCCAGAACAGTTTGAAAGCAGTGCTCTGACAGCAGGGTTACTGTCACATTCCCTCTGACTTTTGGTGTGGGGGAAATGATCCCAGTGTATCTTTAGTTATACTGGAGGTTCCGTTGCTCTCTACATGTAGTTTTCTGAGGATATACGGGGCGTTAGGAATGCAAGGACTTCTTTGTGTAATGCATGAGAAACTTTAGGCATTCACTCTCACAAGATGTGATTATTAGATCATGCGGCTTTTAAAAAGGAGCAGACATAGTTGTGGAACGTGGCTCTAATTGTGGATAGCTACATCGAACCTCAATTTATTCTATCTGTTGGGTAATAAAATACCTTCATACTCTGATTCTGAGTTTATTACCTAAAGCATGGATTGTGGGATGGGGGTGAGGGAGGGACCTCTGGCCTGCAGACTTAACTAGGTCCACTCAGTCTCTCAATTTAGTCCGCTCTGCTGTTCTTCTTGGGCCACAACCATATGTCGCTCGGCTGATATCACACATACAAACAAAGCACCCGCTGCAACGGAATAATCAGGAGCCTTGGAGTGTGCTCCCAATGTTCCTTTGCAAGTGCTGTTTGTATTCAACACTGTTCAGAGTGGGTGCTGAATGCAAGCCACACTGCTTTCACCAGGGTCAGAGCCACCTGACAAATGACATCAAATGATTGACAAGAGAGAAGCCTGGGTTATTGGTCAATTGTAGCAGATGGAGAGTCAGCCACAATTTGAACTGGTCCTGTGGCCAAAAAGTGGTTTCCCATCCCTGACGTAAATATATCTATCTGACTGTTGTTGGAAACAGAAGGCTGGACTAAGTGTTCCTCTGTGTGCTCCAGCAAGGCAACTTCTATGTTCTTAATGTGTGATAGTTCAAATATCAGAGTTGGCAGCTGTGGCCTTGACTTCCACACTAAATTCCACACTAACAAGAAATGCTTGCAATACAGTAGCAAAGATGAGCTAAGTTAAATAAAGCTGTACTGTAATTTGCTCTTTCCTCAGGAGTTGTTCTGTGTATGTGGTGCCTTAAAGCGAGCCCGTTTAGTGCACCCCGGAATGGCTGAGGTGGTGTTTGTGAAAAAGGAAGATGCCATTACTGCGTATAAGAAATACAACAACAGATGCTTGGATGGTGAGTGTGAGCCTCATATAGAACACACAAACGTTTTACTTCCCTGAAGATCTCAGATGGTACTTCTTCTGTGTGTAAGAAGTCAGGAAATTATTACTTAATTATTAATAGCTGCCGTGAGGGGCTGAGCAGTTCTTAGACTATTATTGTATCAGGTGTTTAGAAGACACAAAAATTGCTCATATTGGAGTGAGAGAGATATTGCAGGCACATAGATGATAACTTGCCCCTACACCAACTGGATATACAGCAATACCAAGTTTGTGAGAATTAATGCTCTTGAGAGACTGCAGAAACTTTGCTGTTTCAGAGTTTGTGTAAGTAGTTAGGGTATTGACATGAGGAGGGATATTGGTTCATTTTGTCCTTATTTTTATTATGTATTTTCTGTTTTTATCTTGTATTTTTATGCTGTGACTGCCCTGAGCTCTGCAGATGCACGGCAGTATACAAATGTAATTAATAATAATATTGTATCTCAGAATAGAGAAGCTTAGGCTCAAACTGTGTATAATGGTGGCAAATCTGTGCATTCAAATCCAGGGATCTTGTTTAATGAGCAGAATGGATGCACAGTGAAGAAACATATACCACTTTCCTGAGGTTTAATTCGTTTTTGTTTTTTTTTGTTCTTCTCCATCAGGCCAGCCGATGAAATGCAACCTTCATATGAATGGGAATATCATCACATCAGACCAACCTATCTTGCTGTATGTGCATATGATTTATGCTCATAAAACTGTGGTGTAACATTTTTGCTCCTTCACAAGGTGCCATATAATTTTTGTACCCAAGCAAAATACCAAACGCGTTTGTTGATATTCAGATTAAAGCTTCTTTACTAATTTTCCTATATATCCAGCACTGCTGTTCAGGCAGTAGGCCTCTCCCAACCTGTAATTGCTTGCTTAATAATCAGAACAACAGTTTTGGTTCAGCAGTGTAAATTGATCTGCATTTCACCATTCAACAACTATTGATGGTGGAGCTCCCTGGGGTTCTCTGTGTTGTTGTTGTTGTTCGTCTTCTTTTCCCTTTCCATAACTTTTTTATCTTAATCTGAAATCCTGAAAAGTACACATGGATTAAGCTAGCTATCCAGGCAATGGATGGTAATTGCTGAAAAAGAGTAAGCTCTGCTGCTTAACTTGACACTTGTTCTGTTGTGAGGCTAAATAGTGTATCTCTTGTTGTTCTCCCTAGTCGATTGAGTGACACCCCCTCAGTGAAGAAGGAAGGTGAACCACGTCGGACAAGTGTAGGAACCGCCTCAAATCCACCAGCTGAAGTGGATCCTGATACTATCTTAAAAGCACTCTTCAAATCCTCAGGGACCTCCGCCTCTGTGCAACCTACAGAGTTCAAAATCAAACTTTGAAGAGTGACAGGCAAGGAGTGGACTGGAAAACTTGTTGAGCGTGGGAAATAGGGAGACAAGTGTGGGAACGCAACTGATGTTGTGTTTGACCATGCTGAAACCTTTGTTTTTCTACAATTGCTACCTTCCTGTACAGTAGTGTTCTCCCTAATGTATGTGTTCTGTTTTCATAGTTGGAGTTTTTGTCCACATATTTCTAATGGAATAATCTTCCCTTCCTCCAGTGATATATCACCAAGCTTAGAACATTTAACTCTTTTTCCTTTGTTTCAACCACCCTACCTGTATCCAGCCATTGAAAAGTGCAGCTAGCAAAGGATGTGAGTAGCATCTGTTTGGCACTTGCACCCTTTGAGTGAGAGATGAGAGTCCTTTTTACTGATGATGGACTGCATTTCCTTTTCAATTCAACTCTGTCTGTAGCGGAGGCCAGGATTTGGTAGCGGTTTTAGCTGTTCTGAAATTGTAAAATTAGTGAAGGAGAAGCAGCAGCAAATGTTCTCTTTGTTCAGCAGCTAATGGAAGGGACTGTGAAGCCAATGCAAATAGGTATAGGCACAGGAACATAGCACATCTTACACTTCATCTTACTTTGTCGTTGTAATAATCTGCTAGTGCACTGAGAGAAAGAAGCATGTGCCCTGGCGTTGGTGTACTCTTCAGTCCAGGAAGTCTCACAGATGCTCTCTTTGTGAGACTGCATGGGCTTTCTTTCACTTTGTATCATTTACATTGTGTTTTTACTATGAAATTATGTATTGGGCAAGAAGAAAGTGTTTCTGGCTTCAGCAATCACTTCTCATGCCTAATGCCTTAGAAGCACTGCAGTGAATAGAGGTCCTCATTTGTTCAGTCCTGACAGATTCTGATGCACCACTATGTTTTGTAGCACCTACACCTTTCTTGGAGGTTAATGGCACCCAAATAAACTCCAGTGATAAACTCCTAGGAACTATTTCTACAGGGCATCTGTTTTTACCCTACACTACCTTATCCCTGAGTGTAATAGTCAGGAAAACGTCCAGCCTCCAGCTCTCATGGACTTGTCAATTGTAAGAGTTGCATCTGTTTGGGCTTGACTGCTGCTACTGTACAGCACTGTTGCTTATTTTTCTGTACTGGGAAATGGTGGGTATCTCTTGTAGTTCATATAGAGGAGAATCTACCTATTGGTTTGGCATAGAACAGGGATAGCAGGAAAATGAGTTGCCTATAGCAAAGTGAGGATGATTTGTTTTTTGGCCATGCTGAATTTCCTCTGACATGCCAGTCTTTGCTAAAACAAAAAGATACTTCCGTTTTCTAGCAACCCATTTAGTCCAGTGAAAATTGAAAACTGACAAGGGTTAAGAATAATTGCATTGGTTTTATACTAAATAAACATGCAGATACTTGTATGGGGGCTTGCATTTTTATACTTCCGGCTACAAGACGAGAGCATTGCTGTTTATCTGTGCTAAAACCCTGCAGTGTAATATATCTGCTTTCTTCCATTGTAGAACCTGGTGCTCAGTGGATTCTACATTCCTTTTTCTCTTCGTTCTGTACAGTTTCTTAGTTTCATTTAGCAGGCTACACACGTTATGTCACACAATAAACCTTCACAACATGGAAGGCATTTGCTTCCCAATGGGGTTTTTAAATCTGAATTATTTAGGACCGATCATAATTTCACGCTTACTGGGGAGATGTGCTTATGATTGACAAATGATATTTTGTGCAGAACTGCTGTTCCCTGTACCTGTGTTTCATTAGCAGTTGGTTACAGGGGAAGGGAAGGTTGGGGCTGGAGGACATTATGTATTATGTTTCTGAATAAACGTTTGTTATACAGAACCTGTATTTTGCCCTGCCTTCTTGGGTTGCAAGGAAATGACTGATTAGTCAATAGAGTCCTGTTAATTTTTCACTGTTGGGGGTGCCTGTCAGCAGAATCAAATAATAAAGCTTTCTGTGGATTGTGCCTTTTAAGGCTGCTGCTGGGGTTGCCATGTTTGAATTCTCTCCCATGGAGATGGGAGGGAAGAAGACCCAGTTCCTTGACATGCTATTCTTTATGTGCAGGAAGATTTTTTTGTAGGGAATGTTTGAGAGGTCTTGAGAGAATATTGCATAGTCTATATCAGTGAAGAAGAAAACAGGATTATGTGGCATAAAAATAATAAGGTATTTCGTCTTTTATGGAGCTGTTTTGTTTGACTATCGACTTCTAGAGTATTTTGACAGGTTTGCCATGTCCTCACTCATCTCTGTTAAAAGAATAAATGAAATAGCAAAGCATTTTTAAAAACAGACATGTTACAAGACTGTTTTGATCTAATAAAAAGACTTGTAAAGGTTTAAACATGTAATGGTTCTGAGCATAGCAAAGGGGCAAACTGAATGACAATATGATTTTCCATCTATATTTTTAGCTGGTAAGATTTCTCATTACTCTTTAAGATAGCTGTAGAGATTTCACCACCACCACTTCGTATCTTTTGAGTTCAGCTGTACAGTACTACTTGGGAGAGTATGTGAGGAAGCCAAGGTTTACTTCAGAGGTTCCCAAACTGGTCTGTGGACCAGCAGTGGCCTTTGGTCTTTGTTCAGATGGCCTTTGGCATGTCTGCATTAACTATTGATTTAATTGTATGCTATTGCTTATATTGCACTCCAGATTGGATGCAAATGTGATGCAATAAAATACAAATGAAGCAAACAAACAACAACTAAAAGTATATAGCATCTAGCAAAGCACACTTAACATCAGGCAGGAAAAAAATCATTAAATTGCCAAGACCCTCAGCGATTTTCATGGCGGAGAGCGGGGAGCCACTGGCTTAATTTGAATCTGAGCTCGGCCTTGGCGCCTGTTCCCTGGGCGCAGCTGTGACCACCGAGCAAAACGGGAGGATGCGCGTGAATCTAACTCGGCTCCGTCATACCGATGGAGCTCCTGCGCACGCGCACTTGGGAGTAAGTCCCGCTAAACCCAGCATGTTTTGCTTCCCAGCAAACTGGCATAGGATTGCGCTGGAGCTGGAAGAGCCGCGCTAAATTGAAAGACGAAAGCTGGAGAGGTGAGGCGGCGGCTATTTTTCATAGCACCCAGACCCGTACACCGGGAATTAGGACTATCACCTTCACCCTGGGCACCCTGAAGAACTACTCCTCCCAGAAACCTTTGCGACAAATAGTCTTGGGCTGCCGCATTACGTCACCTCCTCCCGGTCCACTAAGATGGCGCCGTCCGAGAGGGCGCATGGGGAGGGTGGCGAGCCGGCTGCCCCCCTCGGCTACGCGGGTGAGCAAACGGAGGGGAGCAGGGTCGCCGGCATAGCGGTTCCTCCGGGAACGCGGGAGGGCCACGAGGGGTGGGCTCGCCACCTTTCAAGGTGCCTCCAAGGACCTGCAGGGCGACCTTCCGGCTTGCCCGGGCTCGCTCTCCCCGCGGCTCACAGGGCTGCAGCTGCCCTGCCTTCCGCAAGGAAAACCGCACTCGCCATAGCTCATGTGTTTCTGCAAGAATTATGTATTCGAAGAGCATTATTGGTGTGTGTTTGTTCCTCCTATGGGGAGCTCCGTATAGAGAAATTCGGATAAATTATGGAGAGAAATTCGACACTTTATTGGATCTGTGACTAGGCAACAGGTTCTCACACCACTGTCCCCTACCCCCAAAAAAGTAGCGTTAATTAATAGTGTTTGTTCTTTCTAACTCGCTTCACGTGAAGGCACGTGAAGGTGTGGTTTTTTTTAGTTTTTGAAGGTTTTAAAGCACAACCATACTGCATGCAAGTTGATCGGCCAGGACGTTTCTGCACATGTACCGGTAGCTGAGCTTTGGATTTGGTTTGGGGGGGGGGGTAGAGTCAGGATCTGAAGGAGAAATATTAACAAATGGCCTTTTGCTGGAAAATGAGTGGTGCTTTGTATGTGGGATTTGGGGTTGGGCAACCAAATTATCCTCTGCCCCATCTCTGGTCTCCCAGGCCCTAGTCCAACACTCCACACCATGGGGTGGGGTGCATGTTTTTTTTACTATGAAAGATGTATTTGAGTGAGGGGAGCTGAATCCTCTTTCTAGACTGTGCTCCGTTGCTTCAGGCACTTTTGTGCCAGTCCAGCTCCAATGTCTGTAGTGAACAAATTTGAAGAGAAAAATGACTGAAGTGATGCAGCACAGTGACATAAGGTGAAGGAAGAGGACTTAGCTGCAGTCACCCACACTCAGTGTTACTTTGCCCCATTCACTTGTAGACACACCAATAAACAAACATTTCTAAAAGACATTGGTTGGGTAACCTGATTAGTGTCTGCAGGCTGTTGTCTTTTATGTATCCAAGTGTCCTCCAGGTTATAGTTATTTGCTCCACAATTTTCCTTTTAGCTGTTCCAGTTAAGTTCTCTGAAGAGCATCATTTCCCTCACTACCTCTATGTGAAGGAGCACAAAGTCAGGGAGGACACAGATGTGAAGAGGCCTCAAAACCGCACACTTTTTGTCTTGAATGTTCCCCCATATTGTACAAAGGTGAGTTTATTTGGGGGGGGGGAGGAAGGGGATTATGAGGGCCACGGCAACCTGTAAACTTGGGACAGCCAAGAAGAGAACAAATATTGATATTTAATTCGGAGAGCTGCAGAGAAAATGTAGAAGAGAGAATGGTGAATCTGTGTGTTCTTCTGGCTTGGAGAAGATGTTTGCTATTTTTAAAAAGCGTATCTCAAAAATAGTAGACATACACAGCTCATAAGTTATGGGAAGATGCTAATCACTGGCCACTGGATTGCATTTGAGTTATCTATCAATGTAAAAAATTACCAGGGACAGCTGCATTATCCTAGTTGTCGGGTGTTCTTAAAATATAGGTTATATGAGTATCTGCATAGGAGATTGTAGCTACTGGCCTGCAACTGGTTGTTAGATGTAGATGACTAGGTAGGGTATGATTGAAGAAGCTGCCTCATACCTAGTCAATTTGTTCTATCTAGCTCAGAAATTGTCTGCTATGTAGCTCTCGAGTTTCAGATGGGACATTCCCAGCCATACCTGGAGATGCCAATAGCTAGCAACCAATGGGATGAGAAGGAGAGAGAAGATAAAGCTTAGGTAAAAGAGCTAGAATTGCTTTGAAGAGGATAGTTAGGTTAGGATATTAGAACACTTATTAACTATTCTGTAATTAAGCTGGATATTATGTTCTATAATAAATATATGTTGAGATATACTAACTGTATAAGCCACCCAAACACAGATAGTTAAATTTGTGTTAGTATATATCACCCAACATATCTTGTGTGGATATGCTCAATTAAGCATGCAGAGGTGTCTTGGGGAACCTTTGACTCTCCTAATATTGTTGGACTACAACTCCCCTCATCCCATGCTGGTGGGGATTGATGGGAGTTGGAGTCCAACATCTGGAGCATCAAATTTTTCCCCAGCCTTTGTGTAGAGCAAGGTTTCCCAAACTTGGATCTCCAACTGTTTTTGGACTACAACTCTTATCATTCCTAGCTCGCAGGACCAGTGGTCACGGATGATGGAAATTGTAGTCCAAAAACAGCTGGAGACCCAAATTTGGGAAACCCTGGTGTAGAGGAATATTCTTCCTGCTCTCTATGACACAGTAGGTGGTGGCAGCTTGAGGGAGACTCTGCAGACCAGGCATAGGCAAATTTGGCCCTCCAGATGTTTTGGGACTACAACTCCCATCATCCCTAGCAGTGGTCAATGATGATGGGAGTTGTAGTCCCAAAACATATGGTGAGTCGAGTTTGCCTATGCCTGCTGCAGACTAACTGTGAGTGAATTACCAAGTGACCTCCAGCGACTAGTGCCTTGTAGAGGAACCCTGGAATGTGAATTAATGTTTAAATAATACGTGAATGTGAATCAAGAAGATTGGTAACCCTTCCTAGCTTCCTGTTCCTCAGTTATTACTACTTTTGCCATGGGAAAGAGAACGTAGCAAGCCCAAGTCCTGAAAGGAAGGGGGTAGAGCAGGGCATACTGTTGAGGCCATTGAAAGATGGGGCGGTTTTCAACCAGGAAATGCCAAAGGATCAAGTACAGATATTAGAGAGGTAACTAGCTGGTGAGATGATGAGGGAAGATAATGGGGGTGATTTTCAGGTTTCAGGAAATGTCCCTCTTATAGCCATGAATTGTCCTGAATTTCATTTTGTTGCTTGAAGGAATGTTTGTCCAGGCTGTTCTCGGGCTGCTGTCCTGTACGCTCCGTGGAGATGTGTGACAAGCCAAGCCTGGGAGAAAAGAAAGAAATGCCCAAGACGAAGTTTTTCAACACAGAAGCACTTCAGGTAAACCTTGAAGCCTTGAGGAAGGGTGGAATTTGGAAAGGTGGGTGGGAATGTAGCATTTTGGGGGTGTGGGGGGAAGCACTCTTAAGAAAAGGACCGGAGCTAATGCTTGACTCCTTGTTACAGCAGCTTGGACTTCATTCCCTGCAAGTTCAGCCAGCCTTGCAATTTGACATCTGCCTGTGTGCCAGGCAAAAAGGCTGCTACTTTAACAGTACCGAACTGCACTGTGGAGTTTGAACATCCCCTTTCCCAAGCAGTATAGTGGGGAAAGGGCTTTCATCAAGGGGTGGAGGAAGGAAAGCAGGCAGTACACATGGCATCTGTTTCGTGGGGAAGTGTTCAGCTCTGGAGGCTGTGCACGGTCCTCTTCGCCTCTTCCATGTTTAAAAACCCAGCAGCACACATTCAGCTGGACTCAGAGCCGAACCTCAGAGGCTGGCTCTCTTTTTTCATGTAAAAAGAGATGAGGGAAGGGAGGGGAAGCATGACGAAGCCAGGGGAAAGAGCAACAGGAATGTGTTTTCCCCCTTGAGTGGGTGTTTCAGTGGCTGGCTAAACCTCTCATTCTTTGGATTGTTTGTGAGTGAAAATAGACCCAGTCCATAATCACAAGCTTCTTGCTTTATAGGGGTTCAAGGTTGCTTATGTTGTGTTCAAGAGTCCTGCTGGGGTGCAGGCTGCCAAATCCTTGTCAACAAAGGATCCCCTGGTGATATCTTCCGAAAGGCACCCTGTGCAAACGGGCATTCACAGTAAGTTAACAAAAAATGCCTAGAAATTCCCTCTTTTTTTCCTGGGCTGGCCTTCAGGTGTGTAAGGATTTAGTTTGTGGCTGGTGGAAAAATTTGAGTGTTGGGCACACCAGGCTTCAACTCCCCTTATGGCCATGATGCTCACTTGGCAAATTTTCTCAGCCTAACAATCCTCATAAGAGCTGCTGTGCAGTAACATTTGGGAGGAGAGTAGGGTGGGGAAGAGCTACCCTGAGCTCCTTCATGAAAGAATGGGACAGAAATAGAATACTGATATACCAGCCAGTGTACACCATTTAGAGGGGGCTGTGAATAAGGAGTATACACATTCTTTAATTTAACAAATAAAATTAGGTGTTCACCTTTTAATGAGATTACATTTACCCATCCTTTATTACTTTTGCATTCCCCAGGCACCTCATCCACCTTGACTAGGCAGGACACCTTGTCTCACACAAATGCAAGGCTGCTACCAGAGGACTCCCCACGCCTTCCATTTCCATCTACTACCATTATCAATCCTGGTAGAACATAGGCTTTCCCCAGCCTCTGTGCTGTATAGTCAGACTGCCTTTGATTTGTCAAACAAGCAAGGAAGAGAATGCGGAGCCACTCCCTGGTCCACCTCCTGTCCTGTGATATTGTCTTATAGTAGGGGTGTCTAACCTTTTTTTTGGCCACCTTCAAGGTTCACCACCTCCCTGAGGGCCATATACCGGCTGTGAGTTTCAACAATGTATTGTGCATGTGTGTTCGCACACTATTTGTACAACACTTATGCAGGCCACACACACTCACCCCACTAGACATGCAATCACTCAGCACTTAACACAGAGAAAGAGAGAAGAAAGAAAGCATTTCCAGCCCTCTCCAATCCATCACTAGAGTGAAGGTGGGGGAAATGCTGCCCGTTACTCTTAAAGAGCAGGCAGAGGGTTTTATCCATGATCTCAGCACAGTGGTGCTTGGCTCTAAGCTCACAGATAAACGATCCCTCTGCCTGTTCTTTGGGGAGGATTGTCTCTCCATCTCAGATTGCTCTCTAAGGATCAGGCAGAGGGCTTTATCTGTCAACCAGATCAGTAGACAAAGAGCAGGGGCTGGTGGATCACTTCCTGCAAGCTTGCCAGGCTAGATCTGGACTGCAGGTTACCCCCGTTTTATAGCATTGTCAAGGATAATACTTCCTGTGAAGCACACATTAAGGTAGCAGCAGCATGCCCCAACTTAAATGTACTGTGGCATGGAAGGAATCTCCTTTTCCAGAGTACAGGGGCAACCTCAGAGTATGGGGGAAACTGGGCCTTGTTACAATAGGATTGATTTCAATACGCCTTTTAAATGTGTGGGAAGGGGGGGTATTGTTTTGTATTGGTTTAACTACTTGCGTTTTATCTTTTATTTTATTCTGTGAACTAGCCCTGGGATATCTTGATGAAGGGTGGTATATAAATTAAGTAAATAAATAGCCACGCTGCAAGTGGTTTGTGCAGTGGTATTTGGTAGTTCTTAACCGTAGGTGCCTCTAGTAGGAACTGTCAGTCACCTGCCAGCAAACCACTGCTCATTGACCTGAGAGAAGAGGGTTTGCCATCACAGAGAGGCATTCAAATCCAGCACGCTGTCATTCTTACAAGTAGCAGTAATTGAAATTTGATGTTGTTGTCCCCCACTGTTGAGTCCCTGGTTTCAATTGTATTAAGAGGGCCTCTAAAGTTTCCAAAATTGTGTTGTTTTCTTCTTCTGGTGTCTTGAACATTTTTTGCACTGCAAACTGATTTATTGTTTGTTTTAATCTCAGAATGGATTGCTAGATATGCAGCTTCAGTTGTGGATCCTGCTGAGCTGAAGACAGAAGTGGATGCTTTCATGCAGGCCTATGACCAGAAGGTTGCAAAGGTATGCATTGCTAAAAATGTAATGGTATTAGCCAAGCATGCCCTTCCCTTGAAGGGTCCTTTGGATTTAGTATCACCTGTCTGGGTTATGATTAGCATTGACTGGGTAGAGACTCAGTGTGATGTAGTGATTAGTGCTGGACTAGGGCATGGAAAACTAGAGTTTATATACTCAGCCATGAAGTTCACCTGGTGTCTTGGGCCACTCATCAGCTGATGAGCAGGGATTAAATCCTGCTGACTTGGCTGCATGATCCTGTTCCATGTTGGGAACAGGGTGTGCAGCCGATGCAGGAGTCAACCCTGTTCTCCAACAGTGATGTCAGCTGATGGGTAGGCATGCTTTGAAGGAAATGACCTTGTGAGACAAATCAGACCCCCTGGTGGGCCAAGATTTGTCTGTTAGCTAGAGGTTCCCCACCTCTGGGGTGAATCTAGAATTGAAATATTGAATGGATCACATTGTCTGTATTTCTGGGTTGCTGATAACACAATCCTGCTTTCTTCAGAAAGCCCTTTTCACACAGCAAAAGGCTTTGCACTGGGCTCTCTTGCTCACGGGCTGTGAAGTTGGGCAGGGCACCTTCTGAATTACAGTGGTACCTCGACATCCGAACGACTCGACTTCCAAAGGTTTCGACCTCTGAAGTCGACAACCCCGTGTGTGCATTCTGCACCTGCACAGAAACGGCGCACGGTCGGCGCACACGCAGAAGCGTGAAATCTCGCTTCACGCATGCGCAGAACAGGCGCTTCGACAACCGAAGACTTCGACTTACGAAGACGGCCGCGGAACGGATAGTCTTCATAAGTCGAGGTACCACTGTATAAACAGCATTTCTGAGCTCGGGTAGGGCTGGGTGATGTATCAATATATTGTCCAAAACTGGTTTGAAGTCCATATTGTGATAATTGGTTTCATAGTTTTGGACCTGGCAATATATTGTGTGTGTGTGTGTGTGTGTGTGTGTGTGTGTGTAAAAATCACAATGAGGGGAAAACAGTAAAGCTAGCCAATGCCTTAATAACCATCCTTATTTCAGACATTGTGATAGTTTGGTATACAGTATAGCGATGTTTAGTTGGTGGTATATTACCCAGCCTTACTCAGGGGAAAGCTGTGAGCTTAAAGCAGCCTCTCCTGACCAGGCTTGAGCTTGCTCTTTTTATTGACGCAGGAAGAAGCCAAAGCTGAGAAGGAAGATGGCATCCCGGATGAGGAAGGGTGGGTGAAGGTGACAAGGAAAGGTCGAAGGCCTGGGCTCCCACGGACAGAGGCAGCCAACTTGCGGACGCTGGAGAGGGAGAAGCGCAAAAGGGCACGCAAGGAGCTGCTCAATTTCTATGCTTGGCAGCATCATGAGACCAAGAGGGAACGTGAGTCATTTCCTCTTCATCTGCTTTCTCAATTCTGTGGAATACTTGATGCAAGAGAATGTCATCTAATTTGAATAGCATACCGTATTTACATGAATCTAATGCACACCTCAATTTTCAAAATCTTGAAACCAAAAAAAGTATTTGCTGGCGCCATTAAATCTAACACGCACCCTAATTTTTGCGATGTACTTTGGCCAAAAAGTGTGCATTACATTCAAGTAATTATGGTATTCTTTGCCAGCTTGAATTTTGGTGAAAATATAACATCTGAAGAAGCTTAGTTGCTGTTTTCTGAACAGTTAAGATTGTCAGGTGTTATGTGGAAGGGCAGATTTTTAGCTTCCAGCATTCTTCTGAGTGTTTTTATTTCAACAGTAGCATGTTCTTGTTACTATGCTTGCTCAGGAAATGTCTGCAAACTTCACCATCTTTAGGCATCAAACCATCCCAGAACTTGAACTGTGGGGAAGGTTATGCTAGAGGAGTTTTTTCCTGCTGTGACACTGGTTCTTTCTCTGCCTCATCCAGTCTCTCCTTGGTGTGTTTTTCAGACATAGCTCAACTGAGGAGAAAGTTTGAAGAGGACAAGCAGAAAATTGCTCTCCTACGGGCGCAGCGGAAGTTTCGGCCCTACTGAGTTGCAGATCTACAGCTATTCTGAAAAGAATGGCAGCCACAGTAAGAAGCTCATTGCTGGGATAATTTTGACTTTTTCTCCTTTCCCCTCTAATATCTCCTGGAGTGTGATGGATGCAGCAGACAGATGAGGGTTTGGAAATGAAATCATCTTATTTGCTGTCACACTGACAGTTCATAAGCTGCTGCCTCCCCTGTGTGGAATTCTAAGGCTGCTGTTCAAATGAAGCCGACATGTAAATATTTGTTTTTATATTTGTGATATACATCAGGTTTCTTGTTCTCATCTTCACAAATACACGACTTCTTTGTAGGTATTTTTACTGGACAATTTGTGTGCCACACAACCTGAACAGCTGCTTCTCTAGCTTATGCTATGGATGCAAGTGGCACCTTGGAAAAGCAGACCTGTCTTATTTTGTGAAGCCAAAAAGATCATCTCAGTAAAATTTTCTCCTCCTATATTAATCCCCTCAACCTGTATCACCAAACAATAAATTATTTTAAGAGATTAAAACTGTTTAGAGCATGGGTCGGCAAACTAAGGCCCACAGGCCGGATCAAGCCCAGTTGCCTTCTAAATCCAGCCCGCAGATGGTCCAGGAAGCGCATGTTCTTTACCTCTCCCTCCCACGGCAGCAGCGGCACTTCCTCCTCCTGGCTTCTCCTCGCCCTGCCTAGGGGGGCTGGGCTTTGTTGGTGCCAGCCCCTCTCCGGAGCCCTTTCACGTGCCGCTCGTCGTCCCTCATCCCCCCCCCCCCAGGTCTGAGGGACAGTGGACCAGCTCCCTTCTGAAAAAGTTTGAGGACCCCCTGGTTTAGAGGCATTTTTAATTGTAAGGGAAAGAAGTACCACTCCTACAAGTGCAAGCTGCAACAAACTTAGTTTTAATACCTAGACTAGCATGAATGGCTAAAATGTTTTATTCACTGAACTAACAGTTGTTACCTAGTTAGAACACCTGGCTCTGGCCCAGAAAATCATAACTCAGTACATGAATTAACATTTTAAGACAAATCCACTCACCTGCCATATGTGTAACTGGACTAAGGCACTCATCAAGAACTGAATCTGACTGAGCTGTTCAGTAGAAACAGAACAAAGAATTGTTCGTGCTAAATGTCTCTGCAAGCTGTCACCACCATGCCACAAGGCAGTTGTGCAAGATGCCCTGCAGGTAGTCCCACAGCATCCTCCTCATTTAAAGCGGGACTGAATCTTTCTAAGGCATCCGTCTGTTCTCTAGGAAGGGTTAGTCATGATGATGTAGGCAGGCACTGCTTAAAGGCTGGCTCTGGGTTTCTGGTCCTTATTTAAGAAGGTGTTGATGATTCCGGCCACAACTTGGGGCTCATTCAGGTGGACAAAATGATTGCCAGCAACTTCCACAAATTGGTAACGCTAAGAACAAGGGAGAATACAGTGAGAGATGGACCATGGGAAAGAAAAGCCAGAAATATGGAACAATGAAAACTTAACAGAAAAGCTGTTAAATGCTAGGAGTAGGGAATTGTAATAGGGAGGCTGGATTAGCCCATCCAGAAGCATCTACAACTGGCAGGAAAGGGGTCAAAAGCCATTCAGTACTTTTATGGAACACTTAACCACACCTGTGTTCAGTGGGGGCTTGAAGACAATCTCACATTCTGTATATTGCGTGCGAGCTCATTTTGCATAATTCTGCTTCAACTCCGGGGAGAGGCAGAGAGAGGTAAGGAGCCTCTGCACACTGGAAATGCTGCTCAGACTACCCTGTTTTTTTCTCTCTCCCTGACCCCCTCCGTTTTAGTCCACGTATCCAACCAGGAGGCTAAATCCTGGTCAGCCAAGGCAAGCAAAAATAATGGTGCATTTGGGGAGCATTGGCAGAACATGGGAGACATGCTCCTTTCTTTCTCCCTTCCCTGTCATTTTTACAGTTGGGTGGGGCAACCTGCCTGTCAATCATGTGGCATCAAGTTGTCCTGACCACCTGTCAAGGTTGGCCAGCAGGAAGAGGCCAGAGGTTCCCCAGTCCCACTACAGCCCCTTAAGCCTATCTCATAACTGGGGGATGTATCCAGCTGTACTCCTGCTGCCTCCTTTGCCACTACAGGGAAACCCCAAGCGAGAAAAGCAGCTGCCCAGCAAAGCCAATGCAAAACGGCTCAAAGCAACTTTGTGTTCCCCTCAGGACTTGCACTTACCTCTTTTAGGCTGGTCCTGAATGCTTCCTCAAGTGGCTCTACAAAGTATGGGATATTACCTTTAGGAGGATTGGTAAAAATCCCATTTTGTGCTCTAGAATAAAACAATCAGCTCTTAGTTCTGGTTGCAAGTAAGAACACAAAGTTCAAATCATCTGCATGATAGAATTTCCCAAGAAATAAAAGAGGGTGCTAGATTTGGATTAGCTTTGTGGATAACCTGAACTGATCCTTCTCACTTGTACCATTGAAAAAAGGATAGACTAGATTTGGGGTGTATAGGGTGTTACGGTGGGGATAGCACTCCTGGGGTAGTTTGTTCACCTTTGGTCCCCACCCTGCACTCAGCTCTCATCTGGGCCACTTAGAAGCATGCAACAGTGGTCACATTCCAGAAACTGGCTGGCTAAATCAGGTGAGTGCAGCTGCTGGGTCTCAAATCCTCAGCGAGTCAGGGACTTCCCCTGCATGTGGACAGGCTCTGGCAGATTGAGCGGATGAGACCAATAGTGGGTCCACCACAAGAAGGTGGTTTTTGCACGCAGTGCAGAGAGAAGTGAGAGGCAGGTAGGGTTTGTCAACCTGGAAAGGGAGCCATCTGGGAGAGGGGAAAAACTGATCCTAAACCCCCGATGCCTTGCAGAATATCTTCTGGAGAAGAACAGGCTAAGGAGCAAACCCTGCACAAATCCAGAATGGAGTCCCTAAGACAGCTGGATGGTGCCCTGTACGCCTCCTTCCAGTAACTACTGCAGCCAAGCTGGTGCCAAACATATTGCTCTGCTTCCCTTTGGACCACATCAGAGAAGCCGAGAAGGGGGACATCATCTGGGCAGCCCGGAACCTCCATACACTGCCCAGGGTTGTGCCACGGGAAGGTCACTTAAGTGCTGCTAACGCAGCTGTTTGACTTCACCCCAGAGGTGCACTCCATTGTCCCTCAAGACAGACAGATGCCAACAACAAACTAAATTGGCTAAACATGTGGCTAAGCTGGGTCCAGCAGCTCAATATATTTTCATGATTTTTAAAGCAGTGATGCTCCGTGGACCCAGATGGAACTAGGCCTACTGATAATTGAAGTAAACATGCGTAAGACTGCACTGCACTTCAATACTACTCTGCAACAAGGTTTAGGCTCTACAGGAGTGCTCTAAGGACGGCCGATTCAGTCTTATGCTTGGGGCTGATCAGTGAAGCAATCCAATTTTCTTCATTCTCTGCCCCTGCCTCTCTTTTTCTCTCAGGCAGATCTACTAGGCACTGGTTACATCTGCATGTCACTTACCTGATCATCAGTATATCGGCCTTGATTTTCTTCAGGATGGTGCAACATTGATCCAGAGACACAAAACTGCTGTTCTGCTGCTTACGATATAAAATGACAAATAAGGAAAATAACTCATCTAGTCCGTTTGACTGGCTTAGCATACAAGAGGTTTCTTTTAGAACCTATGGTTTTCATGCATTCTTGAAAATCAACCCAATACTGCGCTGCCCCTTTATTCTGTATTGGGGGAGAGAAAGTGGAGCAGGTCACCCCACTTTACCCTCTGTTGCCAATCAATGGGCAGGGGGGCAATAGGAGGTGCTCCACAAATGGCATTGTTCTTGCCAATACCTGGCCCTAAGGCAATTCATAGGAGACCCATTGAAACTGAAATACCAGTTGTCTACAAAAATGCTTTTCATCAGAAGAGCCCTATAGAGTTAGCCAGAAATAGGTGGAAATTAAATATTCCTGTGTTCTGCAATCTAGCCAACAAAGGCTCTCACTGCAATTTTTGTGACAAATGAGGAAACTAAGGTTAGAGGACCAACATTAACAAAGCTAGCCCATGCCAGAGCAGGGCTTTGAGCAAGGACTAATTTATGTACCTCCAACACCCTTTGTGTGAATGAAAAATACAGGGGGAAACATTCAACAAAACTAGGACCAGAACTTACCACAAGGACTCTTAAATCTCTGTTATAAACCAAACCTAAAGAAAGAAAAGAATCACACCTCACATTTTGTACAACTTTTTTTCTGCAAACTTTCCCCCAGCTTCTTTCTCTTAACACAGCTGGCTTAACACAGGTAAGTTTAACTGGCAATTAAATTAAATTTAAATTTAAATACCTGGAAAGAGGACTGCAGAGTGTTCTGTAAGAGGATGCACAACTACTAAAAGACCAGGTTTATATTGGCGGGGGCAGGGGGATGTCTCCTGGACACTTATCTATGGAAGCCTCACAGGTGGTGTTGGTGACTAAGAGTGCCTTTTAGCAGCTTAGGTTGTTTCATCATCTGTGACCCATTCTGCAGAAAGTGGACCTTGCCTCAGTGGCACATACCCTGGTTGCAGCCAGACTGGACTGTATGGGGCTGCCTTTAAACATGGCCTGGTAACTTCAGCTAGTACAGAACGTGACACTAGGATGTTTGTGGACAACAGGCACATGGAGCATATAGCACATATTCCATTTCAGTTGCATTAGCTGCCTGTTTGTTTCCAGGCTCAGTGTAAATTGCTGGTGGTAAAAAGTAAAGCTCTAAACTGTTTGGACAAGGTTATTTGAAGATGGGCCTTAAGAATGGCCTTGCAAAGACCCGCTCAGAGATTGTGGCTAAAATCCATCAGACTGGTGAACCTAGAGACTGTTCTTTTCAGCGCCTAAGAACTCCCTCCCATAAGTAGCACCTCTGGACTGAAATGGGTTTTAACTTAGACCTTAGTAAACTTCTTAATTTCAACTGCTGCTGTTTATAAATTTTGTAATTTGTTTGCTTTATTTGTATAGCTTTTATGGTTTCAAAAATCCCTTCATAAATTGCCTTGGAAGGCAGCATGTCAGTACTATCATACAAACAAGATCAGTTCTGAATATTTAGCCACCGAATGCGCCACCGATTGTGCTATCATGCATCCCCAAACTTTGGCCCTCCAGATGTTTTGGACTAAAATTCCCATCTTCCCCGACCACTGGTCCTGTTAGCTAGGGATCATGGGAGTTGTAGGCCAAAACATCTAGAGGGCCAAAGTTTGGGGATGTCTGCTGCTAGATCATTTTAGATCTTCAGGCAGAGTCAGACCACCAGGCCAGCTAGCTATTAGTGCAATTGGCAGCAGGTCTCTAGTGTCTCACACAAGATTGCAACAGTACCCTGGCACCAAAGATGCCAGCTGTTAAACCTGAGACCTCCCATTTTCTCTGCCACCAAGCTCTGCTCCCCTAATGGCAGGAGCCACTTACCTCCCGCCACCTCAGAAGCCCCTCGCTCCAGCAGTATCTTGGCACTCTCTTCTGTTAGCTGGCTGTTTGCTTCCATTAACCTAGGCAAGTCAAGCAGAAAGATGTACAATTTTGTCAGTAAGATGCAGGCAAGAACTGCATTCTTGGTAATGCCACCAACTAATCCCTCATCTCATCAAATGTTACCCAGCCACATTTGTCCATCCTGAATCTATGTTCAGCTCTTGTACAACATTGATGCCTTGTACACTTCAGAAAGCATTCAATGCCATCAAACAGGGCCCTGGACCTGACAAATCACTGATATGAACCAGAGGCACCTGTTATGTTCCTTTTTGAGGGGTGACGGGAAAAGTGGGTGGTATTCAACCAAATTTTACTTGAGAGTGGAACCACTGAAATTAATGAACACAACTAAGTTAGGTTTGGGAAGGCATTTTAGCTAAGTACCTAAGTTCTGAACACCATTTCCTTGGTTGTCTTTTCTCCCCCATTCTAATATCTTGTTTTTAATTCTGCAAGGGAGCCAGTATGGTGCAGTGGTCAGAGTGCTGGAGACAAGGGTTCAAATCCTCACTCAGCTATGAAGCTCATTGGGTGACCTTAGGCCTGTTACTGCCTCTGAGCAAGAAACTACCCTCACAGGGTTGTGGGCATTAAATGAGGAGGAGGGAAATCATGCACACCATTTCGAACTCTTTGGAGAGAAAGGTGGGATATAAATGCAATAAATAAAATAAAAGAACATTTCCTTTTGCAGAATAATGGATTTGGAAAGAGGCAGCTATGTTTGGCAGGACATACCTTGCTGTGCCCCCAGGGACAAAACACCCAACAGTTGCCAGAGACCAAAGAAGGGAACTCACCTCTGAAGGGCTGCTTCAGGACTGCGTACTTTGGGGGAATGGTACTTGCTGGTCTCAAAATTCAGCAGTTCCTCAATTACCTCCCGCTGGGACTTGCAAATCTTCTCCAATTCCTATAAATCAGACATAGTCATCTGCTTTCAGAAGTCTCTTACACCCAAAGCCCCTCACAAGGTATACAAAACAACAACATTAATATTAGCTTCTTGGGAAGGTAAGACAAAAATTAAGGAATTAAAAGTGTTAGCTCTTTCTATGCACCCTGACACCACTAGGCCTCACTTCCAATGCCATGCTGCCTTTCAACCTCACCTCTAAACGTGAGAAAGCATCTCTAGGGGTGAACAGGAACCTCTGCTTCTTTTCTGTATGAAATCCCGGGCCCCTTTGATAACCCTGCCAACAAGAGAGCCAACAAACAATAACAGAGCCTGGGCAGTGGATTTTGTGGGAGGAAATCCTCCTAGGAATGAGAGCCAATTAAATTCCCTTAAAGTCACACACACAAACGTGTCCTGATTAAGCTCATGTCATTCTGTGCAATCAGTAAACATCGGACAGGACTAGGGCTGGGCGGAATATCAATATATCATCCCAAATCAGTTTGAAGTCCATAATTTTTGACCTGCCAATATATTGCAAATCATGATGTGTGTGCAAAAGTCACTTTGTGGGAAAAACTGTGAAGCCAGTCAATGCCTCTACATAGTTCCACCCTTATTTAGCTCGTGACATATCACGATGTTGAAAACCAGACATCGCCCAGCCTCAGACAGAACAATGCTGTATTAGTATAACAGACCTCTTGAAGACCCCTGAGTTATAGATCAAATTCTCTCTTTTTTCACAGTAATTTTTATTTAGTTTTCCATATCCAATATCCAAATTCATTACACATGCACAACATTTTTCTTAACTTTGTATATACATAAATTTCTTTCAAAATACAAGAAAAGAAAAAGTAAAAAAAAGCACACCAGAAAGTAGAGAAAATAAAATAAAAATATATAATAAAACATGACAAAAACAAGCTGGGAAATAAAAAAAGAGAAAAATAAAACATTTCCGTAAAACTGACATTAAAATGCAAATACTGAAATGTGACTTCCACCCTACCTTCATCTGCCTTTTGAAAGTCTTACTTTAACGTGCGCAGTTTAACGTTCTTTATGCATTAAATCCTGAGTCCACTTTTTTCCATATTTTAACGATCATCTAAATTCCGTTTTCATACTTATGTCATTCCAGCTTGTATACCATGTATGTTTATCTAACGGTCTTATTTGGTTATACATTGAATTTGTTATTCTTCCTAAATGACCAATAAAGAATTTTAAGTTTTAATTATGAGGTTGTTTTCATTCTGCTGGTTTGTTCACGTTTCCAAAATCTTGTCCATATATTTCACAAATTTTCCCCATTCTCTCTCATACGTTTCGTTATCTTGCTGTCTTATTTTTGATGTTAATCTAGCTATCCCCATGTATTCCACCATCTTCTTACGCCAGTCCTCTATCGTTGGAATTTGGTCTTGTTTCCAAACCTGAGCTAAGGTTATTCTTGCACCTGTTGTTGCATAGAATCTATTTTCTGATTAAAGCCAGCACTTAAAAGACCTTAAAGTGGCAGTGGTAGAGAAGTCTCATCATACAGGGAGGTAGCAGTCACCTTTCTTGCTCCTTGCTGGTTTTCAGTCATTAACATACCTCTGGGAATGGCTGTTTTCAAAGTTAATTGAACCACTGACTGGTCCTAAATCTACACGTGATGCTAAGCCTGAACTGTAGCCTCCTTCCAATAGAATCACTGAATTGTTGAGTTGGAATGACTCCAAAGGGTCATCTAGTCTAAACTCTTGCAAAGCAGGAATCACAGTAACCACGGACTTCTGGTTTCTTTGACAACATGTTCAGACTGTTGTGCTTCTCTTCTTTGCAAGTCTGCCTCATAACTCTGGAAATCTACAGCACTAAAGGAAAGGGGTGTGAGTTCCCTAACAAAAGGGATAATCCACGACGACCGTACTTTTCCGTGTAGTAGACAAGGTTTTCCCCCCCTCAAAACAAACATCAAAAAATGGGAGGGCGTCTTATCCATAGTCAGTGCATTTTGGTGTCATGGGATTTGTTGCTTCCGCTAGCCTGAGATAGTCAGCGGTGTTAATAGTGGCTGCGACAAGGGCTGGTGTGGATTTGCTGTTGCTGCGGCTTCTGGCTGCAAGGGAACAGTTGATAGACGGGTTTTGCGCATGCAACACAAATCTGACGGCGCGTCCTGCATCACCAGCACCGCCACCCAAGTCTCTGCGGCCGGAGGTGCCCAGCAAGGGCTCGTCGCTTCCCACAGCCCCAGCATGAGCCATTCCCTCTGTGGGGAGCCAAATGATATAATAACGAAAAGGAGATGATCTGCACTCACTGCCCTCTTCGTCCCCTGCCTTCACTGCCTCACTTCACCTCAGCTGTTGCTGCCGCCACAGCTGCCTGTCACCTTCCTGTTCTCCTCCCTGCACCCCTCCCCCCCACTTCCCTCAATAAGTAAGAAAGCGTGTGAGCCACCCCTGTCAACGGCGAGGAAGGCAGGCAGGCAGCAGCGCCACCACAGAGCGAGTCAGTCTGTGGCTGGAGGGGGAGGAGAGTATGGCGGGCGGGAGTCACCTCACAGCAACGCAATGGCGTCCCTCCTCCTCCTCGCCTCAGGCTCTGCTGGGTTACATTGCTGCTTGCCGGAGTTCTTGAGTCCAGTCCTTTTTCTGTTCCACATCTCCCACTTGTGGAACATTCTGCCATTCTTCTTCTTCTTCCTCTTCATGTTGTGCCAGTTCTCCATACGTCATAAGAATGTCCGATGTTGGTGCTTCCTTTTTTTCCTCAACGTCCGATTTTACAACTTCAATGCCAATTCTTCTTTCCGTGCTGCTTTCTCCATTCACCTCTCTTGGTTGTTTATTATATTCCCGCGACAAAGTACATTCCCGCAGCAAAGCGGTATACGAATTCAATCCCTTTCTAATGTCGCGAAGCTCTGAAAATATCTTTTGCCAAGGCTGATCTTTTGCAGCTGCTGGGTCCGAAGCCATCTTATCTTTTCCAGTCCCATGGGAAACCAACCAGTTACACAGCATGAAATGGCGGAAGGCTTATTCCAAAACATTGTAATCCATTTTGTTGCCCAATCTGGTTACTTTGTCCTTTAAGTTTCTTTCAATCACCTCATTTTACTTTTTAGCAATTCAAAATCCCAAAATTCAATCGTTGATTCCTCTAGAGCCCTGGATCTGGCTTCCTGAGGGGGCTCTTTAAAATCCAATTGTTAATAAATTAAATGCTTCCTTTCACTTTTCCTGGCAAGGGATCAAGTTACTGTATCACAGTCTCACAATTAGAGGAGGTTGACTTCCTTTTTTAACCTCTTCCGTGGCCAAATCTATCGAATCTTAAACTTTTCTTAAATTCTTTTACTCACGGTTTCCAGATTTTAATTTCTTTTATTATGAAAGAATCTACCGCTCTCCGCCGCCGGCACGAAGCTTCGCTACTGCGAGGGTAACAATGACGCTTAAGATGGCCCCCACGACTACCACCCCACTCTTGCTGGGGCTCTTGCCGAGCTTACCGGAGAGTAGGGGAGTCGGGATCCGGGCGCTGCTAAGCACTTCGTCCCCATAAAGCACTATATGGGGCTCTTTTGGGCAGCCGCGTCGCTTTCGCGGCTTCCCCCCCCCCTCGCAGAGCCGGGTTGTCTCGGAGCTCAAGACAAACCCCGCTGATCGGCGCTGGCAGTAGACCGGAAGTGATTTTAAAAATGGCTAATTACATAAATTGTGTTTAGCGTCTAGCCTAGTCCTGAGTAAAGCAAATAGTTGTGGTGTTGCATCTACAGCAGCAGCCCTGGGCACTGTCAAAAGGGCACGAGTATTTTGTCCAACCTACTTGCCATGTACCCACTAGCCTTCCACCTTATAAAGGAGGGCAGAGGTGGGGCTGCTTCCCATATGCCCCACGCCAGGCTCAACACTACCTCAAAAATAACCAACTTCTATTAGCAAAGAAACTTATATAGCTTCTTCAGTTCATGCCATTTCTCTCAACTATACTGCAAGGGTAGCAGGGAAAAAATTGAATTTAACCTGAGGTGCGGGATAAAAACCATAGGATTCCACCAGGAACAGCTTGTCCACCAGTTCGGGGAAAATACAAGAGAACTAGGAAGACAGAGGGAAAAAGAAAGGAAGTTTAGCTCTTTTACTGCAGGAACAAAAAGTGTAATTTCTATCACCTCTGCCTAGATAGCATTTCTTATTCTCTTGTGTGTTTGTCACAGAAAGAAACTGCGCTTTGAGAAGAGACATTTCTATACAGTATAGATAAGTGAGTACTGCAACAAAATGTTGCAGTGTAGAATACTCCTCTGGAGGATGGTCTAGTTTTGTCCACTTCCTTTGGTTTTCTATTAAACTTCCAGATAGCATTCGATGTGAGCGTGCTCAGTCTTCACTGGGCTATTTTTTAATTTAAAAAATCCCTCTTCTATTAAGAGTTTGTTTCCTAAATACAGTATGTTTTTGTACTTCTGAAAAGCTGAGGGTCTTGAGCCTGCCAACCCGTCCCTCATGGGGAACATAAAGACCAGCACTCAGAGAAAGGAGATTGCTCTTAGTGTAGATTAGTGGGGCCCACAGCACAGTGTTGCAGTCTATGGTGCCGCTGTTGAAGATTCCAGCCCTTCTATTCCTACTTCCCCCACCCCAAAATTTTATCCTCCATCCCAACTCAGCATTGTGTGGTCACTCAATTCTCATTGGGCTGTTTGGGGAGGTTTGTTTCTTCTTGTTTTTCCTTTTTCTAATGCACTTCTGCACAGAATTCTTCCAAGCTTTCTGATATGTTCCTCTTGTTGGATGGATGGTGTTGTTCTTGCTACATAGAGGGAATAATGAAAATGCCCGGAGAAGAATATACTCACCATGCCTGCAATACTCCCACCTGTAGGAAAGAAAAGGAAGTCGGGTTTATATATGAACACAGAGTATGAACCACAGGGACCACCCATATAGTCCAAATTGACCAGCAATGAGAGAACAGGACTATCATTTGATAAGTGAACAAACAAGGAAGGGGGGAGGGGGAGAGGTGCAGTGATTTGCTAAAGAGGAAGAGAAATGGCAGGAAGTTGAGGATTCACTTATGTGTGAGAAACACAAGCTTCCTCGGGGGACAAGAGTCACTTACCCAAACTGTGGCCCATAAGGGTAAACCGATTCCATTTCAATGCTAAAAAAATAAAAAAAGAGAAAAGGAGAAGCTAAGTTAAGACCAGATAGCCCAGGTTTCACAAGCCCCCAGGCAATCAGCAGCATCACAATACAAACATTAGCCACATCATGGCTCAACTTTGTGCTTCTAGATGTTTTGCACAACAACTCCCAACAGCCACACCTAGCACAGCTGGAAATCATAGTGCAAAACATCAGGAAGGCACCAGGTTGGGGAAGGCTAGTGTAGGCTGTTACAGGCAAGAGACAGGTAGGTAGCCATGTTGTCTGACACAGTCGAAATGAATAAAAAAATTGTCCTGTAGCACCGTAGCGACCAACTAAGATTGTTCTGGGCATACGCTTTCATGTGCATGCACACTTCTTTAGATACTTCTTCAGATAGGTATCTCAAGAAGTGTGCATGCACACAAAAGCTTATACCCAGAACAAACTTAGTTGGTCTCTAAGGTGCTACTGGACAAAATAATTAAAAGGGAATGTCTGATTGAGTTCTTTGAAAAACAGGCCGCTAACAAGCTGCAAAGGAAGAAATGGATGTTCCTGGTTAAAAGGGGGCACGCCTGGAAGACCATTTAGATCCCTTCCAGTCAGGATTCAGGCCTCATCATGGGACTGAAACTGCCTTGGTCGCACTGGTTGATCTCTGGCAGGCTAGGGACAAAGGTGAGAGCTGTTTCCTAGTTCTGCTGGATGTCTCAGCGGCTTTTGACACCATAGGCTATAACATCCTTCTGGAAAGTCTAGAGGGGTTGGGAACTGGGGGCACTGTCATACAGTGGTTCCGCTCCTTCCTCCTGGGCCGTGTTCAGAAAGTGGTCGTGGGGGATGAGTGTTCAGACCCCTGGGCTCTCACTTGTGGGGTGCCTCAGGGTTCTGTCCTCTCCCCCATGCTTTTTAACATCTACATGCAGCCGCTGGGAGAGATCATCAGGGGGTTTGGGCTGGGTGTTCATCAGTATGCAGATGACACCCAGCTCTACCTCTCTTTCAAATCAGAACCAGTGAAGGCTGTGAAGGTCCTGTGTGAGTGCCTGGAGGCGGTTGGAGGATGGATGCTGGCTAACAGATTGATGTTGAATCCTGACAAGACAGAAGTACTGTTTGTGGGGGATAGGAGGCGGGCAGGTGTGGAGGACTCGCTGGTCCTGAATGGGGTAACTGTGCCCCTGAAGGACCAGGTGCACAGCCTGGGAGTCATTTTGGACTCACAGCTGTCCATGGAGGCACAGGTCAATTGTGTGTCCAGGGCAGCTGTCTATCAGCTCCATCTGGTACGCAGGCTGAGACCCTACCTGCCTGCAGACTGTCTCTCCAGAGTGGTGCATGCTGTAGTTATCTCTCGCTTGGACTACTGCAATGCGCTCTACGTGGGGCTACCTTTGAAGGTGACCCAGAAACTACAACTAATCCAGAATGCGGCAGCTAGACTGGTGACTGGGAGCGGCTGCCGAGACCACATAACACCGGTCTTGAAAGATCTACATTGGCTCCCAGTACGTTTCCAAGCACAATTCAAAGTGTTGGTGCTGACCTTTAAAGCCCTAAATGGCCTCAGTCCAGTATACCTGAAGGAGCGTCTCCACCCCCATTGTTCTGCCCGGACCCTGAGGTCCAGTGCCGAGGGCCTTCTGGTGGTTCCCTCGTTGCGAGAAGCCAAGTTGCAGGGAACCAGGCAGAGGGCCTTCTCGGTAGTGGCGCCTGCCCTGTGGAATGCCCTCCCATCAGATGTCAAAGAGAAAAACAGCTACCAGATTTTTAGAAGACATCTGAAGGCAGCCCTGGTTAGGGAGGCTTTTAATCTTTAATTGATTATTTTATTCTTCCGTTGGAAGCCACCCAGAGTGGCTGGGGAAACCCAGCCAGATGGGCGGGGTATAAATAATAAATTATTAGTAGTAGTAGTAGTAGTATTATTAAATTGCACAGGGAATGTTCATAGATACTCAGCTCCAACAATGTACATTTCCTACAACAAGGCTCTGCCCTATGCACTGTGGCTGTGCCTTAGTATCTAAGAAGGGCATTCACAATTATTAACTAGAGTACTATTTGCCTTCCACAACAAGAAAAACAGGAATGATTTCAAAGTGCAATGCCTACTAACTGGTTTTACCAAACTAGATTAAGGTGAAAGGTTTACACCTACTCTTGAGAATTGCTACACTGAGAATTTACAACCTATAAAACTGTAACTGTATGTATGTGCCAGTTTTGACTAGTGTTTTATTTTAGAGGCTTTGGAGCCTGTCTAATTAAAGCAAAGTTTTATGTCTGACCTTGAAAGTGGGTTGGGGAGAACTTGCTGGCTTCGGTTGATCAGGAAGTGTGAGAGAAACTGTCTTGACTGCAGCCAGGAGAAATATAGATCCAGGCCACTGAGAAATTCAAACTGCCTACAGGCTACAAACAAATCCAACAGGCTCACCTGCTGCTACCCTGCGCACGTCACCCACATAATCCAAGAAGTGATAGACTGACCCAGGTGGGCGGTGGGATGACAGGCCATGTCCTGCAAGATCAATGGCCATGTAGTAACAATCTGAAAGAGAACAAAGGGAAGAGAAACAAGTCAAGTGCCAAACCACACTCCTGTATAACATACTACAATTTCATTGTATTAAGTTACTTGTATTAACTTACTATTGTTAGTCAGCTGTTTAAATAAAGAAATAAACAACACAGGACCCAAGGACGAATCCTACCTTTGGGAAGTAAGGGGATGAGCCTGTTAAAAGTGTTTGCATTGTCCAGCCATCCGTGCAAACAGAGGACAGGGCGGCCTTGTGGAGATCCCCATGCCTTGGCTGCGATGTGGCCCCAGGGGACCATTAACTTAAACTCTGAGATCATGTCTGAAATGAAACAACAGAAGCGTCTCCTGGTGATGATAGTGTTACCAGAGAAGGCAGTCTCACCTATGTCTCATAACCACTGGACACCAGCGCTGATCACTGTGGCATAATGGTTAGTGTGTTGGACTATGACCTGGAAGACCAGGGTTTGAATCTCCAATCACTGGGTGACCTTGGGCCAGTCACACCATCTCTCAGCCTAGCCTACACTGCAGGATTGTTGTGATAATAAATTGGGGAGGAGAAATATCTGCACCAGCTGGAGAGAAAAGGTGGCATAGAAATGTAATAAATAAATAACAACAAGCCGATAAACAGATTCTGGCCCCGTGCATCTAACAAATATATCAGGCAGTGCAGGTTTGTCTGGCTGCCTGCCTGCCTCTTCCCACCCCCCTTCAGAAAGATGGTAAAGACTGTGTTTTCAGGCAACGTTTGCTAGTGCGCTACCCTCCAGATGTTTTGTAATGGCTGGGACTGACAGGAGTTGTAGTCCAAAACACCTGGATGGTGCCAGGGTAGTGACGGCTGTTTTCGGGCATGCTTTTAACATGATCTCCCCACCTCATGGAACTGAGTGCTTCATGGTGCTACAGTTTCAAGTCATTCTAGTTTTTCAGCGTCTATTGCTTGCGATCGTTTTATGAGCCCTTATTGTGTATGATATACAATAAAATACTCCTTTTTTTCCTTCCCCTTGGGAGAAAAAAAAGAGGGAAGGGTGAATGAGAGAAAGCATTCACTGAGAAGTGAACTGACAACCGACCCTGAACTCTCCCCTCCAATGGTACAATTGTCTTAGAACGTGGTTGCTCAACTGGTTACTCAGCATGACTGAATTCCATAGCACTGTGGTCACACATAGCTCCCGTTTGGTCTTTGCTCCCGTCCGGCTTCTGGTCCAGCAGCAGGGGAGGTCAGAGTGACCCTGCTCTCTTGGTTAGATCAGTTCCTGGTGAAGTTTAGGCTTGCAGTGATGCAGGAATGGGTGACCCATTGGGATGGTCTGCCCCTAGGGATATTTGGAACCTGACAATGATTAAGTGCTTCTTAACTCACTGAGTTTCTGCTGCTCTTCCCCAAAGTTCCAAAAGCTTCTCAGCTCATTGCCAGGCAAGAAAATATAGAGAAGATGATGGGCTTCCAGGATTAGCTTAAAGTCAAAGGCTGAGCCACCACACCCCAACAAAATGTCTCTGAGCAGGTCAGAGGTGATCAAGAGGAATGGTGCTTGCCTTTCTTGCCTCAGCCAACATGAGCCATCATTCTTTTACACTCACCCACTTATGGGTAGCCAATAATAATAATAGCCAATAATGATGATGATGATAATTTTATTATTTATACCCCGCCCATCCGGCTGAGTTTCCCCAGTCACTCTGGGTGGCTTACAGCACATATAAAAACACAGTAAAATGTTGCTAGTGACATCTACATTTATGGAATGCTGATTGAACACTGATGACATTTCACAAGTCTCAATATTCAGGTTCTTATTCTCAGTTTGCAGTGCTGCCTTTGCCCACCACTGGTTTAGATGTGTGTGTGTGTGTGCACACGCACGCACCCACACACCCCACAAACGCCATTAGAAAAGAAAATTTACTGCACAATTAACCATTTGGAAGGCTTTTCAAGGCTGCCTCAAACCAAAGCCTGGCATTGAGGTGGAACCTTTAGGTGTCTGTTTTGCCCAGGCTCACCACTCCCTTCCCACAAGAACCAACATAGGTGGGAAACAGGACCCCTGCTTCAAACAGCCAGTACGTTTCCAAGCACAATTCAAAGTGTTGGTGCTGGCCTTTAAAGCCCTAAATGGCCTCAGCCCAGTATACCTGAAGGAGCGTCTCCACCCCCATCATTCTGCCTGGACACTGAGGTCCAGCTCTGAGGGCCTTCTGGTGGTTCCCTTCCTGCGAGAAGTGAGGTTACAGAGAACTAGGCAGAGGGCCTTCTCAGTAGTGGCGCCCAGCCTGTGGAACGCCCTCCCATCAGATGTCAAGGAAATAAATAACTATCTGACTTTCAGAAGACATCTGAAAATGAACATACTCCCAAAGTTAATGTATTTGTTTCAAGTATTACCAATATTGGGGTGAATGAAATGCTTTGCCAAATGGAGAAAAGATATAACAAAGTTTGTATGGAATGGTAAAAGGCCACGTATTAAACACCAGCTACTAATGGATAGGAAAGAAAGAGGGGGATTTTCCCTCCCTAATTTGGAGTTATATCATGCAGCAGCTGGATTGGTCTGGTTAAAAGAGTGGCTAACCTTGGAGAATCCAGAATTGCTGGACCTGGAAGGGGTGGAAAACCGTTTTGGATGGCATTCTTATCTGCTCTATGAGAAGGTTAAAGTCCACAGGGGCTTCTTAACTCATTTAATAAGAAAATCTTTATATTTAATATGGGTAAAATACAAAGGAATTTTAGAACTGAAGATTCTCCTGTGGGCATCACCGATAAATGTAGTAATAGTCAAAAAGTTAAACATGGAAGAAAAGACAGCCATGTACCATGAATTATTGGAAAATAAGCAAAATGAGTTAAAATTAAGAGAATATGACGGGGGGAAATACCTTTCGGATTGGCTTGAATATTTTCAAATTAGAGATTTAATGAAGACAAAAAATTGGGAATTGCTAAAGAAAAATCTAAATTTGAAAAAGCATTGATACAAAAGGACGGAAAGTACATTTCGTGTATATGTGACCTGCTGCTGGAGTGGGAACTCATTGAAGAGCAAACCAAATCAGTAATGGTGAAGTGGGCTCAAGATTTTGGATATAACATCCTCATGGAGCAGTGGGAAAGGCTGTGGAGAGTTGACCTAAAATTTACCGCCTGTTATAATTTGAAGGAAAACATCTTAAAAATGGTGTACAGGTGGTATCAAACACCTGATAAATTAGCCAAAATGTATAAAAATCAATCATCTAGGTGCTGGAGGTGTGATGCGGAAATAGGATCACAAATACACATGTGGTGGAAATATCCAAAGATGTGTAAATACTGGAATGAGATTTATGAAGAACTAAAGAAAATGATAAAACGTGCATCTAAAAAGAAACCAGAAATGTTTCTTCTAAATATAATTCCAGAGGACATCAAAAGTGCCAATAGAACGCTGTTAATGTACGGAATAGTAGCAGCAAGAGTACTAGTCGCGAGAAATTGGAAAAGCAGAAACACACCCAGCATACTAGAGTGGCAAATTCTAATGAAAGAATACTCACAGCTAGCAAAATCCACTGGAAGAATCAGAGGGCAAACAAAACAAAAAATAAAAAAGGAATGGAGGATTTTTGATGATTATATATTGAATAATAAGATATCCAAAATCCAAATGGCAGAACATAATTGAACCCAAATTGAAGTTAAAGGAAAGATAATAATGTAAATAGAATAAGAATTGTGTGAAATGGTAAGGTTAATATTTGTAAATTACAGAGAGGAAAACTGGAAGTCAATATAGAGAAGACGTAAATGATTGTTTAATAAATTATTGTTTTTTGTTTTTGTCTTGTTTTTTGTGTTTTTTCTTTTTCTCTACTGTAAATGATTCTTTTGTATGAATATATTTTTTTCTGTAAACATGTTGTGTGCTAACGTTTTTAAAGAAAGAAACCAATAAAAATCTATTTTCTAAAAAGAAAAGAAAAGAAGAAGACATCTGAGGGCAGCCCTGCTTAGGGAAGTTTTTTATGTTTGATGTTTTATTGTGCTTTTAATTCTTTTGGGAGCCACCCAGAGTAGCTGGGGAAACTCAGCCACATGGGTGGGGTATAAATAACAAATTATTATTATTATTATTAAAAGCAGCCTAAGTGGAAATTGCATTTTTAAGTCCAGGACTATATGCATTCCCTCCATAGAGCACAGCTAACATCAAAGCTGAGAAACAAGTTTAACTGCGGGTGCCTAAAAGTTACCAATAAATATTTCAATCAATGCTATTGCATCAGTACTTATATGGTTATTGTGCAAGAGAGGAGGAAAATGAGAATCTAAGGCAGCTGCAGTTTTACCTGCTTGAGCTTTGACCTCTCACACCCTTATGAAATGCAGGACACAACATCGGAGGGCTACTAGCTAACCTACTTTAACTGCACGCATCTGTGCCCATACATCCCAATTAAGCTTAATTTCTAAAACAAGCCCACTGGGGTCAGGACTATCTATAAAGCACAATAAAGTTGTGAATCTGTACCGGTGAGTGGATCCGGTGGCAAAGGGCTGGGTCCGCCGCTGCACATGCTCAGAGGCACCCTCTTCTCCACTGCGTCTCACACAGAGTCCCAGCACAAATTGTCGAGTCAGACACGGTGGACTTTGCAACAAGTTGTGCAGCCCGCGGCCTGCCCTGCCGTCACCAAGGGACGCCCCCTAACAATCCTGAACACTCAAGAATGCGCGTTAAAGGCTCGAAAAGTCTCTGTTGGCGTTTTCCTACTAGAAATACAGAACTGGACAGGCCCGCGGAAGGGATTTCTTCCATCTCCAAAGCTGCTAACCCAGCGCCAACTCTGTCGAGCATTAACAAATTGGAAGACTGAAAACTTTGCTTAATAATTAAGAAGGGGAAAGTAACGACGTGAAAGTACGAGGCGCCGGACCCGCAGGAACCGCTGCAATGATCCGGCCAAGTCACTCACCGCGCGACGCAGATTTCTGGCTTTCAAGCTGTGCGAATAAAAGCAACTCTCTCTCCCTCTCGCTCTTTTCTCCCCCATCTGCAGCTGCCGGAACCAGAAAGACTTCCCTCTGTGCAGCGAGATGCAAAGAGCAAGCTTGCAGCTCTTAAAGGGACCGAGCGCTCGTTCCTTATGCCTCTTCCTTGCTCTGGATTCCCTTTGAATTCTAGGAATTCAGAGCGCGTCCTATGCAATCCTACACAAGAATTAAATCCTATTTTCACAGCGCGGGCTTTTTGCATGTTTAGTTGGAAGAAAGCCCCGTAAGCCAGGTAAGTTTGCACAGGATAAGACTGCATGGAGGAAATCTCATTGAACATTGCCGAACTTGCTTCCCAGAAAATAGGATAGCGTGGGGTTGCCTTGTAAAATGTAAGTTGTAACTGGGATGTTTGATCATGACCAGGGGCCTGAAAGGAAGTTGGCTTACGAAATGGTGCAGCAAGGAGCATCATGGGTTGAAATCAGCACCCGTCATTGGTAGGCCTATAGCTTGAAATGTGCAAAATATTTTACCATCTTCATTTATACATTTCCACTGTTTTGCGCTGTCTGTCACATGTACAACTATCTACCTGTTGGACAGAAGCTGTGTGTGTCCAAGGTGCAATGAGTCCCTGGCTCTCTACTAGGGTTGCCAGACTCAATAGAGGACAGGACTTCTGTGCCTTTAATTGCCCTGCTCTCTTTTGAGTCTGGAAACCTTAAAGAGAAACCAGCAGACCCTTTGTTTAATTTCCAAGCAAAGGGTCTGCTGGTTTCTCTTTAAGGTTTCCAGACTCAAAAGAGAGCAGGGCAATTAAAGGCACAGAACTCCTGTCCTCTATTGCAGTGTTTCCCAACCTTGTGCCTCCAGATGTTTTGGGACTACAACTCCCATCACTCCTAGCTAGCAAGACCAGTGGTCAGGAATTATGGGAGTTGTAGTCCCAGAACATCTGGAGGCACAAGGTTGGGAAACACTGCTCTATTGAGTCTGGCAACCCTACTCTCTACAAATAATTTTGTTCCCTTGAGCCTAAGGTGGCTGACCTGGAAAAGTCTGAGAGGATGGATGATGAGGCCTTTGGGGACATTATAGCTATGTTCCACTCCAGGGATGATAGTTTCCCTGCTGCAGGGAAAATAAGGACCCCATGCACCTTTTTCAGCTTCTCTGACTGAGCTAAACTGCTGCAGTTTGGATACTACGTTTCCATCCCTGATATTGGTAGCCTAGCCTTCGCACACATGCATACACATTGTTATCCCTATAAGCACTGCATCCAAAACCTCAGTTTCCTGGCTATATTCAAGCCGTCTTGTCACAATGAGAGAAATTTTGCTCTTAACGAAATACATTGAAGCTAACAGCTCCAATGGTCCAATGTAGCCTCCCCTGGTGGCCACTACAGGTGAGTTTAGCCTTGAAAGTTGAATAGAATTGCTGTCCCGTTATAATTTGCAAGCAAAAAGTGATGGGGAACAGCAGGAGTCACTAAGGATTCATACCAGCTTCCAATCCACAGAGGTACAGTAAAAGGCTCCATTCTCTTGTTTGCAGCGCAGCAAAAGTCATGTGGCCAGTGAAACATTTTCATTTCTGAGCTGGAGTTGTAGCTGCCAACTTTCTTCTAGCAGTGCCCTGGCCTGTTGTGTCATCAGAAGTAGATGAAATGTCCTCTGCTTCTTGTGCATGTCAGGAAAAGCTTTACCTTCTGAATTCCTGTTGGCACAGAATTTATGGTTAGGCACATGAGCCTTGCCAGAACGAAGACTGGAGACCAGTGTGGAAAGTAGTTATTGTTTCTCCTTTTCACATTTGTTTAACACAAATGCATGGTTCCCCACACTTTTTGAGAGGAAATTGTGACAGGCAAGGCTCTGGTGCAAACACAGCTCTAGCTTAATAGTCCATAGAAACATCACCTGACAGGCTTAGCCGGCAAATAATTGAGAGGTTGCCCAACACTGAGTCAACACTTTAAAAACTAGATCAATCCTAGTAAAACTCATTTGCAACGATTATTTTGAATAGATCAGGTGTGTGTGTGGTATTTAGCAGCTTTCCCATGAGATCCAAGTTCCACTAAGTCAATCAGCTCTTAGTGGAACTCGGACCTTACTGGAAAGCAATGAATACTACACACCTCTTCATTCAAAATAATCCTAGTAAATGATTTTTACTGGACAAGCTGAATGATCTAAGCATCACATCATCAACAAGGGAATCAATGTTCATTTAAGGGAACAGGCTCGGAAAAGTGAATGTAATATACTTAACAGAATGTAATATACTTAACAGATGGAGCATCAGATTAAGCATCAACAGGAAATCTCTTATGAAGCAACATCTCCTGCATTCAGAGCCAGACTTACCCTTAGCCTTAGCCAGAGTGAGGCAGCTGCCTCAGGCAGCAGCTGTTGACAGGCAAGGAGCAGCAGGGAGGTGATAGAGAACAGAGTTGCAGCCTATGTGTTCCCTCCCAAGAGAGGTGCAGTGAGCCACACTGACCCACTGAAAGGATTGAAGTAAGATGGAATTGTCATTCCAGTCAATGTATACCCATGCCACCCTGTCCATCTCAGTCACCAAGTATTGTGGGCTGTGTTCTATACAATATATGTGTGGTGACAGGGAGAGAGGGAGGGAGGGAGGATGGAAAGGTGTCGGTGCCCAGATCCTGCTGTAATTTCACCATTCTTGCTATATTTATAAATAGTGTTTATTTTATTTAACAAACTTTATATAAGGACATAAGGAGAGCCTGCTGGCCCATCTAGTCCACCATCTTGTTCTCACAATGGCCAACCAGATGCCTGTGGGAAACTGACACGCAGGACCGAAACAGAAGAGCACTCTCCCTTCTTAGGAAGGTGGGGGAGAACTTATGAAAAGGCAAGGGCCTATTACCTCTGCTTAAAGACCTCCAAAGAAGGACAGTCCACCAACTTCTGAGAGAGTCCGTCCCACTGCTGAACAGCTCTTACAGTCAGAAAGTTCTTCCTGATGTCTAATCGGAATTTCTTGTTACTTTAATCCATTGCCTTGCGACATTTCTATTTTTGCTCTTTGAATAGCAGAAACACATAACAAGCTACTTTTTGACATCCCTCATTTTCAAAATAAATTTGTTGTGGGGCAATGTGAGGGGTACTGTTTGAGAAACGGAACCCCAAAGGCTCCTTTTGCACATAGAACAAGTTGAGCAGTTTGGGGGTCCTGGTCCACACAGATTGGCTGATGGATTGATTAATGATAGCACTATCAATGTGCATGGTGCTTTAAGTATTAGAGAACAAGTCCCTGCCCTGAGTAACTATCAATATGAAATACAACAGAAGGGAGATAAAACAGGGAAGGACATGAAGACAGAGGTATCCAAGTCTGATGAAGGTGGTCCTGAATTCATGCTTTGGTCAAACCAACAGTGGGCATTCAGAAACACATAATCTGCTGCTAGAGAACACTAGCTCAGCACCATTGTGTTTTTGCTTTCCTATATCATCTCTCAATCTACAACTTGCCCACAGCTGACTATCAAGACATTGCAAGACCAGTTTCTCTTCTGCATCCCAATTCAGTCAAAATAATACAGTGCTCACTGGTTAATAGGTAACACCAAGAGACTGACCTCTTCTGTGTGATCTTCTACCTAGCACCAAACATGCACATACACAGTGACTAGAACCTCTCTACAGTATTGAGAATGAGCAATAGGGGTTTTTTGTCCATAACTGACCTTGGACCACCCCCCTCTCCGAATGCAGCACGATTTCAAAAGCACTTCTATTGACAGATGCATTATTGGACTGGCTTTTTCAAATACTGGCTTAAAGCAACTCTGGAATTCATGAACCTTTGGACTTTCATACATTTTTGGACAAACTGGTCCATACACACGTTGCCTAACTTACTCCTGGAAGCCACTGTTTGGTGATGACTTTGCACCAGTGTACTCCATGGTGTTTTCTTGCTACAATCTGGGAACATGAGCTTCATTTGCCCTTGGATTTACCCTCTCTCTTTTGCTGAAGTGCTTTTGACAAATTGCAAGGAAGGAAAGTTTAAAAACTAACCAGTACCCTCCCCCCCCCCTAATTTCTCCCTCTTGTCAGTGCTTCCAGCTCTCACCCTTTTGTCTCCATATACACTATACTGCATTTGGCGCACTGCTGCTTCCCCTCCCCCTCCCATCTGGGTTACCGTAGTTTTCGGTAATTGGTCTTGCAGTTGCTCCATGAATAAAATCCCTTTTCTGGAAAAGCTCTGATTTCCTCTTTCCCTCCCAGGAATTGTACAAGATAATTGTATAGGATACTGAAACTACAGAGTTCCTCTTGTGCTCCTACTGATCTGGTTAAACATACTAGTTTTGGGGCACCAGCTGCACTGGACTGACAGGAGACTGTTCTCCAGCACAAGTAAAATATTGAGTGGCAAAAAGCAAAGGTTTCCATACCAATCATCTGGCATCACAATGACATCAGGTGGCCCAATTTTGCCAATGTGGTCTGCAATTAAACCGGCAAAGGCACAGCCCTGTGCTTTGCAAGCACTGATGATCAGCTGATTGTTGGGGCTTACAAAGCACCATATAGGAGCTTTACTTGGGGTTTTGCAAGCCCTCTTTCTGCTCAGCTTTGTCTTTACCTGCCCTATACCCAGTGCTGATACTCACCACGACATTGTTACAGTAAGTGCCACGATTTTGACCAGTGTTGGGGGGTGGGGGAAGGTGCCAGTACTGTGTATCCTTGAGTACCCCCAGAAATACCTGACTTAATACGTGACCACTCTGGCACCACAGCAAAATCCCACCAGCCATTTGGGTTCTGGATGGGCTTCCTATCTGAAAAGAAAAGTAGGTTTCAGACATGTATAGGGACATAGGGATCAAACAAGCATGGTAACACATTTGGACAGGGAGAATTGTGTGTCATGGGCTTTGGTTCTTTCTCTTGTTGTTGTTTAGTCGTTTAGTCGTGTCCGACTCTTCGTGACCCCATGGACCATAGCACGCCAGGCACTCCTGTCTTGCACTGCCTCCCGCAGTTTGGTCAAACTCATGTTCGTAGCTTCGAGAACACTGTCCAACCATCTCGTCCTCTGTCGTCCCCTTCTCCTAGTGCCCTCCATCTTTCCCAACATCAGGGTCTTTTCCAAGGATTCTTCTCTTCTCATGAGGTGGCCAAAGTATTGGAGCCTCAGCTTCACGATCTGTCCTTCCAGGGAGCACTCAGGGCTGATTTCCTTAAGAATGGATAGGTTTGATCTTCTAGCAGTCCATGGGACTCTCAAGAGTCTCCTCCAGCACCATAATTCAAAAGCATCAATTCTTCGACGATCAGCCTTCTTTATGGTCCAGCTCTCACTTCCATACATCACTACTGGGAAAACCATAGCTTTAACTATACGGACCTTTGTCGGCAAAGTGATGTCTCTGCTTTTTAAGATGCTGTCTAGGTTTGTCATTGCTTTTCTCCCAAGAAGCAGGCGTCTTTTAATTTCGTGACTGCTGTCACCATCTGCAGTGATCAAGGAGCCCAAGAAAGTAAAATCTCTCACTGCCTCCATTTCTTCCCCTTCTATTTGCCAGGAGGTGATGGGACCAGTGGCCATGATCTTGGTTTTTTTGATGTTGAGCTTCAGACCATATTTTGCGCTCTCCTCTTTCACCCTCATTAAAAGGTTCTTTAATTCCTCCTCGCTTTCTGCCATCAAGGTTGTGTCATCTGCATATCTGAGGTTGTTGATATTTCTTCCGGCAATCTTAATTCCGGCTTGGGATTCATCTAGTCCAGCCTTTCGCATGATGAATTCTGCATATAAGTTAAATAAGCAGGGAGACAATATACAACCTTGTCGTACTCCTTTCCCAATTTTGAACCAATCAGTTGTTCCATATCCAGTTCTAACTGTAGCTTCTTGTCCCACATAGAGATTTCTCAGGAGACAGATGAGGTGATCAGGCACTCCCATTTCTTTAAGAACTTGCCATAGTTTGCTGTGGTCGACACAGTCGAAGGCTTTTGCATAGTCAATGAAGCAGAAGTAGACGTTTTTCTGGAACTCTCTAGCTTTCTCCATAATCCAGCGCATGTTTGCTATTTGGTCTCTGGTTCCTCTGCCCTTTCGAAATCCAGCTTGCACTTCTGGGAGTTCTCGGTCCACATACTGCCTAAGCCTGCCTTGTAGAATTTTAAGCATAACCTTGCTAGCGTGTGAAATGAGCGCAATTGTGCGGTAGTTGGAGCATTCTTTGGCACTGCCCTTCTTTGGAATTGGGATGTAGACTGATCTTCTCCAATCCTCTGGCCATTGCTGAGTTTTCCAAACTTGCTGGCATATTGGGTGTAGCACCTTAACAGCATCATCTTTTAAAATTTTAAATAGTTCAGCTGGAATATCATCACTTCCACTGGCCTTGTTATTAGCAGTGCTTTCTAAGGCCCATTTGACTTCACTCTCCAAGATGTCTGGCTCAAGGTCAGCAACCACACTACCTGGGGTGTACGAGACCTCCATGTCTTTCTGGTATAATTCCTCTGTGTATTCCTGCCACCTCTTCTTGATGTCTTCTGCTTCTGTTAGGTCCTTACCACTTTTGTCCTTGATTATGGTAATCTTTGTACGAAATGTTCCTTTCATATCTCCAATTTTCTTGAACAGATCTCTGGTTTTCCCCATTCTATTGTTTTCCTCTATTTCTTTGCATTGCTCATTTAAGAAGACCCTCTTGTCTCTCCTTGCTGTTTTTTGGAAATCTGCATTCAGTTTCCTGTATCTTTCCCTATCTCCCTTGCATTTTGCTTGCCTCCTCTCCTCCGCTATTTGTAAGGCCTCGTTGGATAGCCATTTTGCTTTCTTGCATTTCCTTTTCCTTGGGATGGTTTTCGTTGCTGCCTCCTGTATAATGTTACGAGCCTCCATCCATAGTTCTTCAGGCACTCTGTCCACCAAATCTAAATCCTTAAACCTGTTCCTCACTTCCACTGTGTATTCATAAGGGATTTGATTCAGATTGTATCTTACTGGCCCAGTGCTTTTTCCTACTTTCTTCAGTTTAAGCTGGAATTTTGCTATAAGAAGCTGATGATCTGAGTTACAGTCAGCTCCAGGTCTTGTTTTTGCTGACTGTATAGAGCTTCTCCATCTTTGGCTGCAGAGAATATAATCAATCTGATTTCGATGCTGCCCATTTGGTGATATCCATGTGTAGAGTCGTCTCTTGTGTTGTTGGAAGAGAGTGTTTGTGATGACCAGCTTGTTCTCTTGACAGAACTCTATTAGCCTTTGCCCTGCTTCATTTTGAACTCCAAGGCCAAACTTGCCAGTTGTTCCTTTTATCTCTTGATTCCCTACTTTAGCATTCCAATCCCCTGTAATGAGAAGAACATCCTTCTTTGGTGTCATTTCTAGAAGTTGTTGTAGGTCTTCATAGAATTGGTCAATTTCACTTTCTTCAGCACCGGTAGTTGGTGCATAAACTTGGATTACTGTGATGTTAAAAGGTCTGCCTTGGATTCGTATCGAGATCATTCTGTCATTTTTGAGATTGCATCCCATTACAGCTTTTGCCACTCTTTTGTTGACTATGAGGGCCACTCCATTTCTGCTACAGGATTCTTGCCCACAGTAGTAGATATGATAGTCACCCGAACTGAATTCGCCCATTCCCTTCCATTTTAGTTCACTGATGCCCAGGATGTCGATATTTATTCTTGTCATCTCATTTTTGACCACATCCAGCTTACCTCCACTCATGGTTCTTACATTCCAGGTTCCTATGCAATATTTTTCTTTACAGCATCGGACTTTCCTTTCGCTTCCAGGCATATCCGCAACTGAGCATCCTTTCGGCTTTGGCCCAGTCGCTTCATCAGCTCTGAATCTACTTGTACTTGTCCTCCGCTCTTCCTCAGTAGCATGTTGGACGCCTTCCGACCTGAGGGGCTCATCTTCCAGCGTCATAACTTTTATATGCCTGTTGTCTTTGTCCATGGAGTTTTCTTGGCAGGGATACTGGAGTGGCTTGCCAGTTCCTTCTCCAGGTGGATCACGTTTAGTCAAAACTCTCCACTATGACCTGTCCATCTTGGGTGGCCCTGCATGGCATAGCTCATAGCTTCTCCGAGTTATTCAAGCCCCTTCGCCACGACAAGGCATTGATCCATGAAGGGGGGTTCTTTCTCTACCAGCATCAAAAAGGAATCACTTTCCTGGAAAGCCTTTGTCACAGTTCCTTAATGAACTGGTTTGGTCCTAGAGGAGGAGGGGAGGAGCTTCTGTGAAAAGACCCACTAATCTGCTTCCTGGCAGGAGGAAAATTGGCTCAATCTTTCACTTACCAAAATATAAGGATTCTTAAAGGAACCTGTAAAGAGAAAGATGTAGTGTAAATCTACTTATTAAAAAGAGCTACAGACCTCTTTCTTTTTTTAAACAATCCCAGGTATATAGCGGTGTTACAATTTTTTAATGAATATATTCCAAATAATAATTGTCTGGGTAATATTAGAAGCAGGTTTTTTTCTGGGGGTACTCCAGGATATACAGTACTGGCAGCTCCCCCCCAAAAAAGTTAAAAGTGTGGCATTTATTATACCTCATGGTTAGTACCAGCACCATATACACTGGTTACAAGCATATTTCAGATGCATTGAATTTCAGTATTATTTAGAGATTTCTAGCTTTTGCTAATTTATCCAGAGACTCAAAATCCTAGGCAGCAATTGCACAAGTAGGGTAGAAACATATAGAAGCCCAGAAACCATTTGATGACTCAGGAGGATTGTTTTGTCTCCTTGGCAGGTGTTTCTGTCAAAACCTTGGTTGATCTCTGGAATCAAGAAATGGCCTGGGTGGTTGACAGAAGGTACTCCTGAGCATCCCCACCCACCAGGCAAAACTTGGGTTGATGAAACGGTAGGCATGATGGAGACTAGAGATGGAGAAAAACTCATTATTAATCCAAGGAGGCCTAGACTAGACTTCATGTTAGGACCTCTTGTAGTAATGAATTCTAGTTTGACTATGCATTGTGCAAAGTAATTAATTCATTTTGCCTGTTCAGAGTCTTCTAACATTCAGCTTCACTGGATGGTTGTAATAGGGAGAAGGAAAAACGTTTCTCTCTGCCCATTTTTTCCACTTCCTAGGTCCCTGTACAATTTGATACAACTTGGATGCCACAGTTAGAGCAAATCCAGTGGATAGAACTTCAGCAACCCCATGCCATGAATACTTCTCAGTTTGTGAAGTCCAATGATGTGGAAAGGATACATAGGAGGTACGAAGTCAACTACTCGCAAACCTCAACTCTTGCCTGCTGCCAAGAGCGCTTTTGGTCACCCTGAACTGCTGTTCCAGCTGCATCTGTTCCTACAGAAGTCAGATCTATCAATTTTCTAGAAAAAGAGGTGCCGGAACTCTCCATTGAACACCTCCCTTGTTTTCTTAGAATGGCAATGGCGCCCACCTGAGAGGTCCCAGAGTTGACTTCCGGCTTAAAAAAACACCTGGAGTGATCCATGGTGACCCCCCCCCCTTTCTTCTCTATCAAGACCAGATTACTGCAAAGTGCTCTACATGGACCACCTCTGAAAAACATCCAGAAATGGGTCATTGGCACCGAATGTGATAGTATGTTAACAGGAGCTAGTTCGGGGGGGGGCGGGGGCGGCGGCACATTACACCTCTGTTAGAATAGTTGCATCAGCTTCTAGACTTGTTTCCAGGCACAATTCAAAGTGCTGATTTTTTAACCCTTTAAAGCTGAAAACAACTTGGGGGCATGATATTATTCTATTTATTTTTATTTTTGCTTCTGCTTCTGATTTTATTTTTGATTGCTATTACGGTAATTCTGCTTTTAATAAAAGTGTCCAGTAGCACCTTAGACTCAGAGACCAGCTAAGTTTGTTCTGGGTATAAGCTTTCATGTGCATGCACACTTCTTCAGATACCTCTGCTTTTAATGTTACTGTCTGCTGCCTTGGGACTAGAGTGAAAAGCAGACTACAAATACTTAAAATACTGCCTTATGAGCCTCCCTGCTCTTTAAGACCAGCAGGGCAGCCTCTTCCTTTGGTCCGAACCCTGGCTGAGCGAGCACATCCAGCAGGTACATAGGTCCTAGGATAAGCAACAGTATGGAACTCTGCCTAGTAAGGCTTGACTTTGCTCTGATGACCTGTCATATGGTTAAGAACAGGCATCCCCAAACTTCGGCCCTCCAAATGTTTTGGACTACAATTCCCATCTTCCCCAACCACTGGTCCTGTTAGCTAGGGATCATGGGAGTTGTAGGCCAAAACATCTGGAGGGCCGCAGTTTGGGGGTGCCTGGTTAAGAAGATATGACCTTCCCTGTCCTGCCGCTGCTCTGCATGCTTGAGATTTTACTGATCACTTGTTTTAAGGCAGGGGTCAGCAAACTTTTTCAGCAGGGGGCCGGTCCACTGTCCCTCAGACCTTGGGGGGGGCGGACTATATTTTGGGGGAAAATCTGAACAAATTCCTATGCCCCACAAATAACCTAGAGATGCATTTTAAATAAAAGGACACATTCTACTCATGTAAAAACACCAGGCAGGCCCCACAAATAACCCAGAGATGTATTTTAAATCAAAGCACACATTCTACTCATATAAAAACATGCTGGTTCCTGGACTGTCTGTGGGCCGAATTTAGAAGGTGATTGGGCCGCATCCGGCCCCCAGGCCTTAGTTTGGGGACCCCTGTTTTAAGGGATGCTTAAGTTGTTGTGTGTTGTTTTTTAAGTATGTTGGAAGCCCGCCGTTGAGCATTTAAACAAAAACCCTTGAAAGGTGGGATAAAAATGTGCGCTAAAAATACAGAGTAGTTAATAAATGTATTTAAACTGAATTAATTTATCGACTGAATCATTAAAAAGCAAACAAGCAACCAGCTACCAGTTTTCTAATCCTTGGCATTAAATTTGCTTTTGTGGCTTGTAGGATTTTGCTTGCCACGCTCTGTAGCAGCCTCAAGTGCACAAGAGCACCAGGCACTAGGACAGGTGGCTCTGGGCCAATTGCTCTCTCTTCACTTAACACAGGATCCTTGTGAAGATGATAAAGTGTTGTGTGTGTGTGCTTTTAATAAATAAGGAGGGAGGGAGGGAGAGAGGGAGACCCTAGTGTATGTTACCTTGAGCTCCTGGGAGGAATGGCCGAACAAGAGAACTATGCAATGTACAAAATTAATGGAAGTTTCTCAGATGGGGCTGGAACTCTAGACGGGCCCTGCTGCTTCTGCGCCGAAATCCGTGCAGTGGAAATGCTAATTATCAACTGGCGGTCATTAATGCAAGCATTCCCCCTCATTTCGAACATGTTCTTTTGATTTTGCATTAATAGGCACCTTCTGTTGCGTCACACGGGCGGGGAGAAGAAGCGGAGTAGGGAAGAACCCCCGCCCCTTCTCTGCGTTTCTGAATAAGGGGGGCAATTGCGAGTTGTTCCTTAAGTGCCTATTCCTGGAATGAGGAACTTTGAGGCCGGTTCCTTGGGCAGCGCGCGAGTTTCCCGCACGCGACGCGCTGCAAAACTGCTGCCCCCCCCCACCTCCGCCGGGAAGCCCGCGCGCCTGGAGCTGGAGCTGCGCGTTGCTCTCGCTCGGAAGAGCTCCGCAGTTCCCAAATCTTACTCTTCACTTGGTTCCTTGTCTTATTTTTTAATACTCGATTGGGGGGCGGGCGGGACTTTTCTCTCCTATCCTTCACTGAGAGGTTTGGTGGGGATTTACCCCCCATTAAACAGCCAAAGAGAGGCGTTCGCAGTTTTGCAAATTGAGTACATTTCTTTCTCCATGCAGAAACCTTTCAGGGTTCTCCAGCAAGAGGAAAGCCAACGAAAAGATTTCCCTGCTTTGTAGCAAAGTGCAATGAAGTACCGTAAGTATGCAAAGTTCCTTTTGTTTTTTTGAGCTGCTTCAGGGAAGACCGGGAAGGGGGGGGTCGACTGGAAGCGGAGGGGTTTTTTGGGGGGGTATAGGGAATATCTGGTTCCCCTACCAGTTAAGCCACCGACGTCATGAAGGTAAGAGAGCCAGACTGAAGCTGCAAACCTAACCCCACTTACCTGGGAGGAATCCCTAATTCATAAGACTTACTAGAGAGTAGCTGTGCTTAGGACCCTGGTGCAAGCAAGTTAACTTTGGCTCTCCTTGAAATAGAAGATGCTGATGTTAAATCCTGACTGGGACCTAAGTTCAATGGACTTAGTCTGGATCCAGCCCTATATCTATAACTGAAAAAACTGGCCGTTCTCCTAAGTGTTGCTGTTGTTTCCCCGCGCAAGGCTTTCGGATAGCTGCCGAAGCACGCAAACGGTGCGCCCGGCTCTCCTCCCGCGCTCGAAGGCAGCCGCGAGCCCCGCAAACAAAGCGCTCGGCTGCCAGGAATGCCGCGGAAGGATCCGCATCTGGGACCAATTAGTTGGGGATGTTCCTGCGAGCTAATCTGGCGGCGGGAACCGTGCGGTGGAAAGAGACCTAGTCCCCTCCCCCTTCTCTCTCCCCCCCCCTCCCGATGGAAAGCTGTGCTGTTAGTTACCCCTGCCTGCTTCAAACGGGTTATTTGAGTCACATCTCGGGAAGGAAACCGTGGCTAACCTCAAAGCCTTTTTTAATAGCTCCTGGATATGAAGAGAGACTGCAAAAGTAGTTAAACAAGAACAGATGTTGGTGTTGCAAACACCGTGCCCTTGATTTAGAAGTCCGGACTTGATTTAGAGCAGCCAACCCTAGAAAGCTGTAGAAATCTGGTGGCAATTGCCCAATCAAGAAGAGCCCCTGCAGGATCAGGCCCAAGACCAGTCTGGTCCAGCCCCCTGTTCTCGCAGTAGCCAACCAGATGCTTATGGGAAGCTCACAACAAGTAGGACCTGAGTGCAAGAGATACCCCCCACTTGTGACTCCTATTAAGTGGGGCTCTGCCTTTGGCATTGGATATAATAACCATTGTATCTTTCATGGATTTGCCTAACTCTCTTTTAAAGCTGGTGGTTATTGCTGCATCTTTTTAGGAGCCAATTCCAACATTCAGCTTCATTGGATGGCTGTGGGTTCTAATATTACAAAGAGTGTGAGAGAGCCTGCTCCGTGTCCACTTTCTTCATCCTCTGAATGGTCTTCTTCCTGGTCTTCTTACCCCAGATGTTTACTTGGAAGTAGGGTCCTCTTTCTTCACTGAGACATATGCCACTTAAGTAAGTATGCATCTGATTGTTGCTTTAAAGTCTTTGCAATGTGACTTAGAACAGTTTGTGTCGCTTCTGTCCATTGTGCTACCACTTCAGGGGCTCCCACTTGGAATAGGCTTGCTAAACGCAGGCTAGTTCACTATGAGCCCCTTGATGTTCTTCTTCAAAGCTTAGAAAAGCATAGAATTGGAACCGGATGGGGCATTGGAGATCCTTTAATCCAGTCCTGTGCTCGGTGCTGGATCTTGTACCAAACACATCCCTGAGAAATGACTACCTAATCTTATATTGCCATGCCCTATTTTAAACACATGATCTGCTTCTTTCAAAGCAAGGGTTTGTTTGTTGGTCACTTGGAAGCCTGCACTTAGTTGCCAAGTAATCTGAAAATAATTGTAAAATGCAGGTGCTGTAATATAGGCAGCATTGTAACAAATTATATTTTGAAATATAGGAATTTCTATGTATGGTAATACTGGATTTGTTAGCAGGCTCTTGGCTGTAAGCTGGTACCACTGAATGCTTAATATTTATGTTGCTCACTCCTGAGTACTTGCATTATATGGCACAAAGGATGAGATTGTTTGGAGCAGGAGGACAGTTACCTAATAATGCTGCTTAGTATTTGGAATACTGTCTACTGGATGCTACACCTCAAAAAGGGTTTTGTGGGGCTGGAGAAAGTTCAGAAAAGGACAACAAAAACAGTCAAGGGACTAGAGCACCTCCCCTGTGAGAAGTTAAAATGCTTGCAGATTTTTGGTTTAGAAAATTTATTGGGAAACATAAATGGGGAAAGTGCCATTGCAGTCATTGTTCAAAACATGCTTTGCCTTTCCTTAAAATGTGCTGTATTGCCAGTATTTTTGTCATTTTATCTGCATTCCTAAAATGGCTAAATATGCTCTATGTGCTCCAAAGTGCTTCCGTTCCATTAATGTGGGGGCAAGATGGTAGGAAGAGTTAGGGGAAGGGTGAGATTTCTTGGGCACGAATTTTGAGTGAGTTCTCCCTTAGTAAAATATATAATTTGCAGCTACTATGTTCTGTGTTCCTGTGTGGAAAAAAGTGGGGTCATATGGATTTACGAAGTTCAGACTATATCTATTTGGTATAATATTGGTATTTTGAGAGCAGGTGACAAATGAATATGAACATATCTATGTTCTCAAGAGCAGCTGGCAGGTTGCCATATTTCAAACAGTTAAATTCAAAAAGTAAAATTGAGCTTTTTTAAAATAAAAAAAGCTTTTTGGGGAAAACCTATCCGCAAAATAGTGATTTTAAGTTTTTTGAGCTGTTTACGCTGCTTCTTCCATTGCATTCTCATGCATCTGGGTTTTCCCTGACATTTTGACGGTTCAGCAAAATTCCCCCTGGCACCATTTTTACACCCGAAAACCAGGACATGTCATGAATTTTTCTGACATATGGCAAGCCTAGAGTAGCATCATTTATAACTTAGTTTGTAACAAAATCTGGTCAGTCACAATGAGTGTAGGGCATAATTTGGTGCACTATTTTTGGTATTAAATAGTTGTCCAATATAGTCTGATGAGGAGTGCTGCATTGTAACCAAAATAGTAGATACAAATGCTTTACTCGAATGTTACTCGAATGTTAAGATTCACAAAACTTAACATTTTAATGAATAAACCACCTGCCATCTTGTTCGGATTGAGAAATAAAACAAATGAACCTCCTTAGGCTGCATTGGCAACACATTCCTATAATGTTCCTGTTCCGTCACAGAACTGCTGCATAACCCAGAGATTCCTACCTTGTGAGTTGGTGCCAGTGGCATAAATTAATAAGTCAAAGGTAGTATCTTTCCTTAAGTGTGGAGCCCATGCTTATCTTTCTGTAAGGACAGCTGACCCCATTCTGAGATTGAAGTGGTTATATAGAACAGATTGCTGCCTCAAATAACCATGATTAGATCTTCATTGCTGTTTTATACTTATAATCAAATGTCTCATAACATTGCAAGATTGGCAAATGTGATTATTTCAATCATATAATTCATTTATAATAATTGTAAGCTAACTAAATAAAAAAGGTAACGTGCATTTGGAGGTGCTATCGTTTTCTCTCTCTGCCTTTCTAATCAGTGTGAAGATATAACAGGCTTTCTCTGGTGGTTTAATTATAGACTGGCAGCCCCTCTTCATGGCTTTACTTCGTTGGGGAGCGGACTAGTCTGTTAACAGGAAGAACCTCTGATACGAATTTGAGTCAGCACACTTCCAAGAACTGCTTTCAAGGTACTTGATAATGCATGTTCTCTCCTGTTCTGCTTTGCTGCTTTCTCCCCTAGTACTGTATCTCTTACGCTTATCAGTGTTTGCAGCCTCTATATTTTTCGCCCTCTTATCATTTTTGCTATTTGTTTACTTTTTTAAAAGTATTTATGTACTACCCTCTCATAGAATATCAGGATGGTGCACAGCAACATAAAAACTCAACACACACGCAACAGTGCAGAACAACAAATTTGCTAGCTAAGATTCTTCACGCTCGGTTTGGACTTTCAGTATCATCTTTGTGTGATAAGATGCCTCTCTGTTGGCAAATTTCATTTCTGCTCCAATCTAGAGTGAGACTTTGGGAGTTACAGTGGTACCTCGGTTTACAAACACAATTGGTTCCGGAAGTCTGTACTTAACCTGAAGCGTACTTAACCTGAAGCGAACTTTCCCATTGAAAGTAATGGAAAGTGGATTAATCCGTTCCAGACAGTTCCGCAGAGTACTTAAACTGAAAATACTCAAACCAAGGCATACTTAAACTGAGGTATGACTGTACTTTTCTCTTTGTAGTATCAAGTTCTCCCCGCCGCCTCCCCGCCCCCAAAATCAGGAGAGCAAATGGGGAGTGCAAAAGTCCCAGTTTATATATGCTGTTCTTTGTGCCAGTGATACTGTTTGACAGGAACTGATTTTGCAGCGCAGTCCACGTCTACTCAGCATTTTCAGCTTGGTCAGAGCATAGCATTTCTCTCTCTGCTCTTGAATTCCATAATTTCAGCAACGTTTTTTTCACATCGTCAAGAATTAATGCAATCCCAGGTCAGTTCCCTTATAAGGAGAGAAAACTGGAGAAATTGTGTTTTTATTGCCGTGTGTGAAAAGGAACATTTTCTCAGAATCACAATCCTTATGTAGGCAAAATAGGAGATAGCAAGAGGCTTGGGGGGAAAACCCAAGTTTTGCAAAAGTACAAAGAAACTTTTTGAGGTGGGGAGAACGGCTGCATTCATGTCAGCAGGCCAGGGGAAACCCATGCTTTGCAAAAATGCAAAGCAACTTCAGGGGAAAAACTAAGAGAGAAAAAACTCAACCCAGTGAAGATGGAGCATGTTCAGTGGTCACAGGATGCTGAGTGTGCGCATGGAGTGGGGGAGGGGAAGGAGGGGGTGGCAACAGAATGGAGTATCCTGGAAAAAACTGTGGCTGGAAGGAATCGTGAACACAAACTTTTCACACTGCAACATTTTGTTTTAGGATCTACTTCTATCTGTTCATTTACAAATATACAAAGTGGCACTAGTCTTAAGTTGGATCTGGGCTGATTTTGCAACTCATCACCACTCTAGTTTGCTTTTTGCAATTCAAACTGTTCCCCATCCTTTGGTGTGTGCCTGTGCACACAGAGAACACTGATTTCAGACTCTGCCCTGAGCAATAGTTGCAACCTTTGCAGTGCCCTTGAGTAGGCATGAACCATCAAAAGCCATAAAAGAAGCTGTCTGTCTATCTAATCTTCTTTTGATGCCCCACAAAAGCATTCCCCTAACATCAGTGCTTCATCTTAGGATATGAATATGTTGCTTTAGATTCCTCTCCAGAGATTCTCTCTTAATTTTACATCAGCATTGCTAATGGACTCACATTGTTGCCTTTTTAATCCATCTCCCATATAGCCTACCTTCCTTCAAGGAGCTCAAGGTGTTATATGCATGCACAATTTACCGCATTTTTCCATGTATAAGATGACATTTTTTCCCTGAATTTTTTGTGATAAATTGAGGGTCGTCTTCTACAAGGGTTAATATGCTAAGTAAGCAAGGGCTGGGGTAGCAGAGAAATGTTGGAGAGGAGGCTGCTTACCCGCTCTTTCCAGCTTAGGAAGAGTATTTGGTGAGTGCCAGTATGTGGTGTATTACGGCACCAGTTCCATCAGCCAGAGGGTGGGGGGGAATCCTCGGAAAAACTGCTCAACAGCTCAGCGAACTTACAAAAGAAACTCAACAACTGTTGAGGGCTCCAAAAATAGGGGTCATCTTATACATGGAGTCGTGTTATACACGGAAAAATACGGTATCTTAAAAACAACCCTGTGAGGTAGGTTAGGTTGAGAGACAATAACACACTGAGGTCCCCAGTGGAAATTTGAACCTTGGTCTGCCAAATCCCAGCCTAAGGGTTCACCCACATGGAAGTTTAATGTGGATTGAAGCAACCGGTGTATGTCTCTCTCTCTCTGATTTTTGTGGTGTCCACACAGCATCCCCATCCTAGTAACAGCTACTACTTCTCCCCACTAAATTTGGATTTTCCCAATCCACAGATAAATCTCAATAAAGGGAGAAAACCCAGTGTAAGATCACATGCTACTTGCCCATGAACGCAATGTATTTAAATGTGTGGTGATGGTTTTCTATTGCTACACTGTTTACTTCCATCAACCCAAAGGAAAGGATGTGGCCTTTTCTTTTTTACTGGTTGTTACTGAAGGTACTATCACGGTATTTTTATTTTTAAAACGTTACTGTTGCACAGAAGTGCTGTTGCACAAAACAGCTGTATTAAAATAAAAATAATAATTAATTGCTTTTGCAGGTACAGGAAGCAGGAAAGGAAAATGAGGGTAAAGGAAGCGGTAGTCTTTCATGCAAGCAGCTCCAGATCCTTTCCTGGTTTGAAGCAACATACACTTTTTTTATAAAAAGAAGAAGAAGTTGTTTGCTCTTCTTTGCAAATCTAGTACCTATATCTTCAGAGCAAGAATTACATTTTAAAAGGTATGGACAAACTACTTGGAGCAACACACACATTTTAAACTTGCTTTTACTGCTGTTTAGTGCAAATCTGGCATATTATGCATTAGGTTGTTTTTTAGTCTTGGGTCTATCTGTTTTTAATGCTTGTCGGTCATTTTGAGTTCATTTTTTTAAAGTGACACAATAATAGTATAAATGTGGGCCCACTAGTTCATTTATTACTGTTTCAGAAGCAATCTGTGCCTTTTGTCTCCAGCACCTGCAGTTGGAAGTTTTAAAGGCACTGAAAATAAGTTTTAATAAAGTATTTTATTGTTTAGTTCTTTATACCATGAGACGTTAAGAAAAAAGTTTGATGGTTCTTGGAAATGCAGAGAAATTATTCTGAAATGTGTGTTACAATTCCAAAGGATAGTGGAAACTTCAAATTCTGCCAAAAGCTGGGAGTGGGGCAGTTACGAGCTATTTTGGTACAATTCATAACTATGATTAGTCATGCCAGAACACTGAAGGCAACCATGTTGAAATAACCATTCTTTGCTGCCATTTGCTGCAAGAGACTAACATGGCTCCTTTCACCAGCCTGGTACCCTTCAGATATTTTTGACTTAAACTCCAATTGTCCCCAGTCATCTGAAGGGCACCAGGTTTGCAAAGCAAGTGTGGACTTCTGAGGTAGGGAAATAAACTACATACAGTGGTACCTTGGTTTACAAACACAATTGGTTCCGGGAGTCTGTACTTAACCTGAAGCGAACTTTCCCATTGAAAGTAATGGAAAGTGGATTAATCCGTTCCAGACAGGTTCGCGGAGTACTTAAACTGAAAATACTCAAACCGAGACGTACTTAAACCGAGGTATGACTGTACTAGTGACTACATACTAGTGCTCCCCAACTTTCTACTTGTTTGATTTTTACAGTGGTATTTAGATACAGCCGCTTCTGTCTTCCATATGCCATTGCTTACCTTAAATTCACCCCTTTTGCCCAAGGCCCCCAAACTTACCCTCTCATTGTGTGTGTGTGTGTGCGTGTGTGTTGCAGGACTGAATATAAAGACAATGGTGGCATCTTCCTGTGATTTGCAGGCTCTCTGAGAGATGATCGGAGAGAAGGCAGATGAACAAACTCGGCAGCTTTTCCGCTTCACAGAGGCAAAGCCAAGAATCTCCTTTTAGCCCAACGTCAACCAGATTGTTGTCTCACTACCGTGCATTTCATGATCATGAATGGGAAGTGGTGGAACGGTCGCTTGGCCTCCTGCAGGCCAGTGGATTTTACTGGGGCCCTTTGTCTGTTCATGAGGCCCATGCTAGGCTACTGCAAGAGCCAGTGGGGACCTACTTGCTGCGAGACAGCTCACAGGGAAACTGCCTTTTCAGCCTCAGCGTCCGCATGCCGTCTGGACCCGTCAGCCTCCGGATCTCTTTCCGCAAAGGCTACTTTTGGCTGAAGGACTGGTTTTCGGACTGTGTACTGAGGTTGCTTGAACTAGTGGTGGCAGGAACCCGGACTAAACCCCTCCACTGTGATGCAATGGGAGAAGCTCCTCTAGTATTTTCTGAGCCCCTCTGCAGGGATCTTAGGACTGTGCCCACGCTGCAGGAACTCTGCCAACGTGCCTTACCTGCTTCCAGCAGGACTGGGCAGGGCAGTTGTTGGACTCTATCTCTTCGTTGGCAACAGAAATGCCAAAATGTGTATGGCAGGCAAAAATACGCAAATATTGATGCCGCCAATGCGCTAACAGAATGAGTCATTGCTTTTCTTGCTTTCTTAGGGTCTGTTTCAGATTCATTTTATAGGCTGGAGGTAAACATTGCCTTTCATCCACAACTTGGTATTCCAGCTGCCTAAGCCAGTCTTTCCTGATGGAACATTGAAACTTGGTTTCACAGATCTGATGCTGAGATAGGACTTAGTTGAATGCTGATCTCTAGAACCAGAGAGGCATTGTTCTGTGTATATGGGAGATTATTGGAAAACTTAGGCTGCTACCACTTACCTGCGAGTAAGCTTCATTTAACTCAACAAAACTCACTTTGAGTCGACATGTAGTCGTAGAAGACATCACTGTTGTAACTGCAGCCAAGCCTCCTTTTCAGCAGTGTCTCTAGCCTTTCTCCTCCATGCATCTCCCTAAATTCTCTTTCCCACCGGGGACTGTCCTCATTGTGTCAGGGTAGGAAGTAGAAGGCTTTTATTTTAGCACTTCCCAGCAACTTCATTATTTGGCTTAAGATTAGCATTATTTTATAAGAAAAATGTGAGTCTTTAATACAGTAGTCAAGATTATTGTATTCGATGATTCACACTTAAGTGGAATTTAATAATTATTAAAAAGAATCTATATCAGATTAAAGTAAAACCAAACAACCCCAACTACCTAAAACAAGTGGTATTCAATTGAACAAGGGATTCAATTGAGAATAAGAAATGTAAAAGGTGCATATTCAGAGTAAAAGGGTAAGTAGAGGTTTTTCTCTAGGTCTAGGCTTACTCAGGCTATAATCCTATACCCTCTTACCTGGGGACAAGCCCCACAGAACTCACATTGAACATCCAAATAGGCACAAATAGGCAGTATAATAATAATTTAGTAATTGTCCTAATCTGCAGTGATTAAAAAAGGTGCCTGAAAAGCATTTAATTGTATTTATTTAGTGAGTCTTGTAAAAAAGTATGCTGCTATCATTCAGTGGGGGAGAAATGGGAAGAACTCTTCTTTAAATGTGTTCATCCTCCTTTTTGTAAAGCAGCAGTTTCATAAAAGCGAACTCAATTACTGTAATGTACATAGCTGCCAAGTCCGGGTCGTAAAGATCCGGGATCGGCAGCACGCGCATGACCGGAAGTTGCGTGACGCAACTTCCGGTGGCGCTTCGCCCTTCTATGGGCATCAGAAAATGGCGGCGCCAGCGCCGGAAGTCGCTTCCGCGTATGACCGGAAACACGTAAAAGCGACTTCCGGCGCCGCCATTTTCTGATGCCCATAGAAGGGCAAAGCGCCACCGGAAGTCGCGTCACGCAACTTCCGGCGCCGGCGGCGCCATTTTCTGCTGCCCATTGAAGGGCAAAGCGGCACCAGAAAAATGGCTGCCGGGAAGAAGCGAATTTAAGGGAGAATGCCGGGATTTATCGCCAAACGGGATACCGCCGGGAAACAGTAAGAAAAAAGGGGTTTTCCCGGCGGATACGGGATACTTGGCAGCTATGGTAATGTATTGACTTCTGCAGTTTTATTATATATATATATATGTAGACTGTATGCACCATCTGGATATCTCAGTGTGTTAGTGGTGAGTCTGGATTTTGGAAACTATACCATGGTTTTACGCTCATGATTTATGCAACTTGATTAAAATTAACAGAGTTGTTTGGGGGCATTTTCATGCCTCCTGCTACAAACAAAGGAGTACAGCAGGAGGCTTGGAGAAGCATATAAGCATATCGAGAAGAGAAATCTGAGCAGCCTCTCTAAATGGGCAATGCAGTATCTTCAAAATTCAGGGCAACACTGGGACTAGCCTAGGATGGAATTTCTTACTTCGGTGGACTGCATAGAATGATGGATGTAAGAGCACCAGAGGCCTGCTACTTCACCACCTTGTTCTCAGTGGCCAAACAGATGGCTACATGATCCACAGACCCCTTCAAATCTCTGGGGTCGTTCCAGACTTAGTCATACTTAGAATAGGCTCATTGGGATCAATGGGATTAGTGTTGGTGATGACCTGCTTAAGTGTCGTTGATATCAGTAGGTCTACTTTAAGCACGGCTAAGTCTGATACCAACTTTTGTCGCTAGATATAATCCCATATGGGACCTAGGTGGCGCTGTGGTTAAACCACTGAGCCTAGGGCTTGCTGATCAGAAGGTTGGCGGTTCAAATCCCTGTGACGGGGTGAGCTCCTGTTGCTTGGTCCCAGCTCCTGCCAACCTAGCAGTTCGAAAGCACGTCAAAATGCAAGTAGATAAATAGGAACCGCTACAGCGGGAAGGTAAACGGCGTTTCCATGTGCTGCTCTGATTTGCCAGAAGCGGCTTTGTCATGCTGGCCACATGACCTGGAAGCTATACGCCGGCTCCCTCGGCCAATAATGCGAGATGAGCGCGCAACCCCAGAGTCGGTCACGACTGGACCTAATGGTCAGGGGTCCCTTTACCTTTACCTTATAATCCCATACACTTACTTGGACGCAGGCCTCACTGAACTCACTGAGCAAACATGCATAGGATTTCACTGTTTTACCATTGAAATCAAGGACAGATACCAACTGGAAGAAATGTATCCTTTTAGAATGCTGATTGAAGGATAACCCATCTTTAGCAGGAGCCAAAAAAGCAATGGAACAAGCAACTGTCTAATATGCAGTGGGAAGGAGTTCCAGAGGGCACATTATGCAGAACAGGTCTCCTGATCAGATGATATCTGCAGAATGCAGTGGTCGGTTGGGGATGAGACAATATTTTAGATATCCTGGTCTCAAGCTGCATAGGGCTTTTTACACCAGCACCTTGAACCTAGGACTAATCAACGACTGCATTTTTAGATCCTTTACTGCAGCAATGGGGAACCTGAAGCCCACCAAATATGGTTGGTTTACAACTCACATCATCCCAGGCTGGCTGGGGCTGATGGGATTTAGAGTCCAACAAAAACTGGAAGGGCACAGATTCCACAGCCAAGGAATGCCTTCCCATCAGGTGTCAAATAAATAACTATCTGACTTTTAGAAGACATCTGTAGGCAGCCCTGTTTAGTGAAGTTTTTAATGTTTGATGTTTTACTGTGTTTTTAATATTCTGTTGGGAGCCGCCCAGAGTGGCTGGAGAAGCCCAACCAGATGGGTGGGGTATAAATGTTGTTATTATCATTATTATTGCATAATAGATATCGTGAGGGCAAACTTCATGATTATAGAGCCTCCCCCCACCCCCAAATTCCCAGTCCACCAGCCGGAGACTAGGAATTTGTTTTCAGTACAAAAACTGAGCTCACAGTCTTTTCCTTCAATCTGTTAGTACTGGGAGTCAGAAATCTTTGGTGATTTACTGTAAATCACCCTGAGATTAACCAGTAGATACAGACCTACATTCTGCCCTTCCCTGGCAGAATGTGGTGGTCTGGCATTTTTTTTATTGCCAAGGGTGTGTAGGCTTGTTATCACCTCACTCTTATGTATCCTGGCAGCTACCGGTAATATACAAAGAGAAATAGAAAACTGTTATGCAGTGCCACCTTGTGAGTGCATACCCCACACAATCTTTATCTATGGAGTGTCATCTATCTTCTCCCTCTGTTACATTTGAATGGAAACTTCTCCCGATGAAGTGCTTTAATTACAATTTATTAGCAACAGCTAACTTATTTTTGATACAGATCAGGCTGGGAAATATTAGCTGAAAAAGGAGGGCATTCAGTTGTGAGGATTTTGCGGGTGTATCTTTTTCCCCTAGCAGTTCATTGTGTTAAGTGAATGTGACAACTTGAGCTTCGATTCTCGGAGCATACTGAATTTGATTTTAAGGTGCCATCGCTGTAATCTGATGTTGAAAGATCTTGACAGGCTGCAATAAATAGTTGCCTCTGCAAAATGACATCAGCTGCCTTTGCATTAACTGGAAAATAGACATTCTTAGTGGCTGCATGTTTACCCGAGCATGAGCATCATCCAGAGCTAATAGTCATTGACTTTGATACCTTTTGGTGGACAGGGTTCACCAAGCGGAGATTGTCTTGTGGCATGCCACCCCAATCCCCGTGCAGTGCGAGATTCTAGGGGTTCCAGGCACTTACCCAGGATTTGGCTTCCCTGGAAGGAGAGACTGTGGAGACTGTGGTGTCTTTATGAAATATTGTTTTATTTACACCTATATACAACCTGAGCCTACAGGGGAGGGGCCACAGCATTAACACCCAGAAAGTATTGCTTCTCCCATTGTAACAGCCTTGGATCCAAGCAGGTATTCAGCATGGCTCTCCCTCTCAGGCATCTGCCTGTAGCCTGCTTGTAGCCCAGTTCAAACATATAGGTGACTCCCCACTTACACAGGGGTTACGTTCCAGCCCCCCCTTGCAGAAGTGAAATTGTGTAAAGCACCCACTAAACACCTTTTAATTGTCCTCTTTTCCCATAGAATGTGCTATTCAGTTTCTCTGCCTCGTTTCATTTGCCAGCCCTGGTCCTGCAAAAGAGGAGATAGCTGAACTGTAATATGATTTTATAGTTTTAACTCATTTTTAGTTTCGTTGTATTAAGTCTCCTGCACACTGCTTAGAGACAACCATAGTCAGTGGTGAACAATTTTTAAAATGCACAGAGGCCCCAAAGCAGAAAGCACTGAATACAGCAGAAAGGGCGAAACAAGGAACAAACGACCAGTAACGTATTGTTTTGTTCCTCCTAAAGCCATTCTTCCCACCCCAAGAAAAGGGAAGAGAGAGAAAGACATTTCTGAGTAAGAGTACCTCTTAGCTCAGCCTATACCTCTTTTTACATGCTGCCATGGCCTCTGGTCTATATACTATTATCACACTTCTCTGGACTCTTCAAGATGGTGGTAAGAACATGTCTCTCTCCCCATCCCACCCCCTTTTTCTGTCTAATCTCTCATTTGTTCAGTCTGGGAAAGCCTTTTCACTAGTCTCTTAAAGCAGTAGTATTTTCAACCATTTCTGCTGTATATAATCACCTCTCGCTTTCTCGATCCTTCTCTCTCCTGTTCTCCATCCACTTCACACCCTTATCTGTGGACAGCTTTTAAACAAGAAAAATAAAAATGAAGCTGGTGCCATTGGGGTGATCTATCTTAGTTTAGATAGAGCGTGGCTTGTCTGTAGGTCCAAATTTGTGGGTGTGAAATTGAATAATAGTTTTAGTTACAGGTAGGTAGCTGTGTTGGTCTGAGTCGAAGCAAAATTAAAAAAATCCTTCAGTAGCACCTTAAAGACCAACTAAGTTTTTATTTTGGTATGAGCTTTCATGTGCATGCACACATTCTGATGAAGTGTGCATGCACACGAAAGCTCATACCAAAAATAAAAACTTAGTTGGTCTTTAAGGTGCTACTGAAGGAATATTTTTATTTTGAATAATAGTTTGTTTTTATTCTCCTTCTCCCCGTTAACTGATAACTGCAAACTTGCCCTGAGAGTTCTGAGTTGAAAGTGGGGAGGGGAAATCTTAACGTTTTGTAAATAATAAAACGCACCGACTGATGGTCAGTGCCTTAAGGCAAGCAGTCTTTTAACACTTTCCAGAACTGACAAAGCAATCAAGCATTAATGGGTGTAGTGAGTGAACGTCTTACTTGAATATAGTGGTGAGTAGGGTTGCAGCTCTTTCCCCCCTCCCTCTCTCATCAAACAATGTGATATTCCATGTATATACTGTATTGCTTTTGTGCTCCAGATGCTTCACATACATTATCAGTTTTAGTAATTCTTATAGCCTAGGGGTGGGGAAACCTTTTTTTTTAAGTCCTGAGGGCCAGAGAGATAACACTGAAGGGTTGCATTTGGCTCCTGGCCCTTAGGTTTCCCATAACTATTGTCTCTGGGCCAGAAGAGTAGATTGTTACCACACTGACTGTCAGTAACAAGGAGTTTTCAATGAAAAAAACACATCTTAATTATGTTAAAAATAGCCAGAAAAATGTAATATCCAGTTTGGGGCTCTAGGGTTCACACTTTTAACCCGATTTGGGCTTGAGGGATCAATACATCCAAAGTGTATTAAAATAACTTTTGGCCAGAGAATGTACAAAAATCAGTCAAGATAGGCATGTTCCCCAAAACAAGTTGGGGCTATGCATAAGGGCTAGATAATGTACAAAATTCAATCAATATTTGCACATTTCCCAAAGCCCGTTGGAGCATTTATATATTGATTGGGAAACAGGAACAATTTCCTCTTCGTGGATGATGTGCACATTCTCTATGAGGCCTGGTGAATGTGCACAATGGCTCTTGGATTCCTGTTGGGTCCTGTTATGGGCTCATCAACAGAAATTAATAAGCAAGTCATATGCAGCTATTTAATGTGTTTACACTGGTGAGATATCTTCTAAAAAAAATTATATCACATACAGCCTCACAGAGCAGTGGCAAAGACAGGCATTGAGCACCCATCCACTACTTACAGCTTCCTGGAGCATGAGACGAAAATAGATGATACACTTTACGAAACTCTCTCTCCCTGCTCCCATTATTTCTTTGTCATCAAACTGCAATGCAGAATTGCTGCAAACTGAGTAAACTGGCCACTTCCGCCCATCGCTTTCCACATACCAGAATTTCATATGAACAGTAGTAAGGGGGTGGGGTGGGGGAAGAAGAGGAAGTCAGTGGCAGCAAAGATGATAAATTCCCATCCCACAGCGTTCTGCTAATGGACTCTGTGTATCATCTGAAACTTGCTATTTCCAGTTCAGACAGTAGCTTTTTAGAGTCAGCACAATCCTCTTTCTGTACTCCAGCACTTCTCTGGGCATCTTCCAGGTTGTGAATACCCAGAATTGCATTGGTGATATCTGAATTAATGGAACAGAGAGAGCTGGCTCCCAATTTGCCCTTGTGTATAGGTTCTACATATGGCAGTAAGGCAATTGGGGGGGGGCAGATCTTCAGCTCCTTGTCTAAAACTCTGTGTAGAATATTTAATGTCAGCATTCAGATATTTAATTAGAAGTAAACATTTCTGCAGACATAGGCTTTGGTTGATGCTTACCGGTCTACACGCTGTGGGGGAGAGTGAGTGTGCTCTGCTGAATGTAAAGTTAGGTGCACTGTGAACTGTCTTAGTCAAAAAGGCAACTAGATTGTGGACTTGTGGTTAAGTCCTCTATCTTGGGGTGTAGACCAGCAGTAGATACACACCTGGAGTATTGTGTCCAGTTCAGGGAGCCACAATTTAAAAATGTTGACAAGCTGGAACATGTGCAGAGGATGGCAACCAAGATGACCAAGGGCCTGGAAACCAAGCCTTAAGAGGAATGGTTGAGGGAAATTGGTATGTTTAGCCTAGAAAAGAGACTGAGATATGACAGCCACCTTCCAATATCTAAAGGGCTGTCACATGGAGGATGGAGCAAGCTTGTTTTCTTTTGCTCTGGAGGCTAGGACCCAAACCAGTGGCTTCAAGTTACAGGAAATGAGATTCCGACTAAACATACAGAAGAGCTTTCTGATAATATGAGCTGTTCAACGGTGGAATAGGCTCCCTTGGAAGATGGTGGACTCTTAATCCTTGGATGTTTTTAAGCAGAGGTTGGATGGCCATCTGTAATGTATGATCTAGTTGAGATTCCTGCATTGCAGGGGGTTGGACTAGAATGACCTTTCCAGTTCTACGATTCTATGATCTAGCGGCAGATTCCTGAGTCATTTGCACTAGATTGGCCAGAATTTCTGACTCCCAATAGTTAACAAGAGCAACAGCAAGATGACTTTCCCCATCTAAATCAGACTGCTTTACTGAAGTTTGCATGAAAGGACTGAGCACTCATAGAATCAGAACTGTAGAGATCCTAGTTGCTAGAGGATCATTTCGCCCAACCCCCTGCAATGCAGGAATCTCAACTAAAGCATCTATGACAGATGGTCATCCTACCTTTGCTTAAAAACCACCAAGGAAGGAGAGTTCACTACCTCCTGAGGGAGTTCAAGTTCAGATCCTGAAAACAAATTGCTAGACATACATTGTGTTCACCCTGTTCTTTAATTCTAACTCTGTCTTTTTTACCTGTCTCCAGCTGGTAGAGCTTCGGATTCTAGTAAAAAGCTAAGTAGTTCTGACAACCTGAAGTCCACCCACCCATGGTGTACACTCCTCTATTGTCAGACTACTCAATCTGTTGCCATCTCACTCCAATTCAGATATGGTAGATTTTGCATTCTTACAGGCCGTTCTAGGCTATGGGCAGATGTTGCCAAAATATAGATGACTGAGCCACTTTTCTCAATCTTGATAACTGTAAAAAAAAATATATAACATTTTCCTCATCTACCAGGGACTCTCCACGTGCATAATGACCATCTAATCAAGATTGCTTTTGCCAATGAAGAAATTAATGCACTCTGCAAAACAAACCTGATTTATAAACCAGATTATTTAAAATTCAACCTTAGCTATTATCGGATTGACTCGAAAGGCAAGGAGATCAGTGTCATGGAATCTCAAAAGTCTGTGTTAATTCCTCCCGGTCGTGAGAACACGTCAGTGACATTAATTTATCCATTTAAAATAAAGTCTTCTATACATTCCTCTGTTTCTGGTACCTACTACTGCAAAGCTCTTTGGATATTTAAAAACCAAGTAAGAAGAGGAAATGGGACATTTATCCTTTTCAGAGGTAAGTTATTGAAGGCAGGTGAGCAGCGGTGGCTTGAACAACAACCGGGCGGGGGGGCGGGCGGTCAATCTTGTATAAAGGCATTTAAAACTTTTGCTACCTTTATTTGAATGTATACCATAAACAGACAAATTACAATGTCTAATTGCAAACAAATCACAACCCCTTTAAAGACAAACACATTTTATTCAGATGTAATCTTTTATGGACTAGCAGTTAGGTATGAGACCTTGAGTTCCTTGAAGGAAAAATGGACTATAGAAAACAATGAGCCTTGGCTCCCAGTTACCACTTATCTGTATGCTTGGCTTTCCTCGTTTTCTTGCAGAAAAAGGATATACAGAGCCCTCTCTTACCATGTGGATGTGCCTTATCACCATCACCATTATTTTGACTGTTGCAAGCATCATGGGAACTGTCCTGCTGTTCTGGAAGAGAGAGGCAAGTAATTCTTATTTAACATCATGTTGCATTTGCTACAAAATGCAAACAGTTTTGCAGCATCAACCATTCAGTAGTGCTGAACATTAAAGTCAGTTACAAAATGCTTGGAATGAGGGCTTTTACTGATTAAAAAAAATATTGATTAATCAACTCAATCTTAATAATTAAAATTTGATTAATCAATTAAATCTGCATATGTTTGCATGTGGCTAACATAATAGTTCTGGAGAAAAATGCATTATTTCTTTGTCTGTAGAAAGTGAGAATACAGGCATCATCTTCAAGAGGGACACTCCCCTCCTGTGGGAAATGGATGTTCCCTACCATCTGTAGTTTTATGCATACATACACACAGTTTTATACATACATATACAGATACATATACATACACACACACACACACACACACACGTGAAAAAATATTTATTTAATTATTGAAGTGTTGCCTAATCAGGAATGCCTTTTGGGTCATAATAAAAGAAAACGAACTTTTACTTAATTGAATATTGCAGCCCTATTTGGAGCAGAAATTGATTATGTGTTGGCTACTTGGCTAGCAATAAAAATTTGTCATGTTTGTATACCAAGAGAGTTCATATCATAGCACTGTTATCAGTATCTGTATGAGTATCATAGTACGGTACTCATATCATAGTACCAGTTTGTGGGCTTCTGGTCAGCCACTGTGAGAACAGGATATTGGACTACATGGGACTAGATCGGCCATTGGCCTGATCCAGCTGTCTCTTATTTTATCTTCATACTTCCCTTATCCTGAATAGTGGGAAGTCCTGGACAGCCTTTACAAGGTCAGTGTGTTCTTTGGAAGAGAAAACACTGCAGGCTTAGGCTTGTGGTGACTTTGTGACAAAATGTCTACAGATTTGAAGGTTGATACTTATATTGTATTACTGTATTTATTAAATTTCCAACCTGCTCTTCGTCCCAAAGGAACCCAGGGTGGCAAACATCATACAACACAACAATAAAAATATAATAAAAACATATTCAAATCATTGAAAAACAATTGGAAACATCAAAAACCACTAAGAACATCTTTCTTCTTCTTTTTTAAGTAAAATGGCCACATGCCTCACGGTTAATTTCAAGGTTATCAGGAGCAGTATATTTTGGCTATTTAAATGCTTGTGTGAACAGTAATGTTTTAAAATTCTTTTTTAAAGTTAATAAGGAGGGGGATGAAGGCATCTCACCAGGCAGAACATTCCAGAAATGGGGAACAAGCACCAAGAAAGCATTATCATGGGTGAACTCCAACTGGGCAGCACCCAGCACCACCAACAGAGCCTGCCAATCATAGTTGGGTGATGTTGGGCAGACCCTCTTTTAGTTACTTGGGTCCCAAGCCATTTAGGGCTTTATATGCTAGAATTAACACCTCGATATGGGCCTGGTAGCTCAATGATAATTCAAAAGCAAGCAAGCGCACACAGTGCTAATCCCATTGACAACCTGGAAAGCGGAGATGACTGACTCACACTTCCATTGCTTTGAATGGGATATTAGATTTCCCATTGACCTCCATCAATATGCCTACTGGAGGGAAGTTTTAGCTGCACGGACAGTCAGATGCCCTTGTGCTTCTGTAATAGTTCTGGGGCATTGCCTCCGAACTCCAAAGTTCATTATGTGGACAGTTCCTAAGCTCTGGTTTATTATTCACACTACAGAGGGGTAGCTGTATTCAAAACCCTTTCAACTCCTTTGAAAGGTAAAGAATTAGGAAGAAGAACCGAAGCTTGTACATGTTGAATTTATGCTTTGCCATTTATTCCCATTCATCGTATCCTCACAAATTTGTGCTGTGGCCTCAGTGGAGACAGATCAAGAAGTGCCCTGCTCAGAGGCCAGCCCCTCCACACACTTCAGGCAGCTCAGAACCCCCAGAGCCCTCATATGTTGTGAGTATTACTGTATATCAAGAATGACTTTTTGTAGCGGCCCTATTCAGAAGCCATTAAGTGTAACACGGTGGAGGCTCAGAGGGATGAATCCACTGCAACGTTCTGCAGAGAGGGAGGTTTACCATCTCTAGCTGTACATGTGAAGGTTCCCTCTCTGTTGACCAGGGTTTCTCAAAGTGGTCAATATTGAACCCACCCCCTGCAGGGGTTGAAGGGAATATCCAGGCAATGGGAAAAGGCCTAGGGGTCAAAAGGGGCCTGGAGTGGGAAAGAAATCTATGAGGTAGTGTGAAAAATTTAATTAATAACTATGAGCCTCAGAAATAAATGACATGAGCACGTACAGACTGTACCTCCCTTGCTCTTCTGAACAACATTGAAAAAGGTTGAACACCTAAGAACATGGTGACTTAAGACTCCAATTCATAAAGTTTCAGCCCAATATTCAAATGTTTGCTAAAGCCCATCAGGTTTTTCACTGGAGAGTATGCTATATATATTATTTTCACAGAATCATTGAATTGTAGAGTTGCAATGCAGAAATCTCAGCTAAAGCATCCATGTAGTAGATAATCATAATGCCTACTAGATAATTCTGCAATGATTAACACATCAGCTGAAGATAACTCTGTCATTGAAAAGGAACTTCATATTCACTTTCTATTACCAGGTATTTTCTGTCAATTCCATCCCTTAAAAGAGGGATATATGCTATATTACTTAGTAAGCAAAGGAGAGAAGAAAAGCATCTTGGGCATCTTCAATAAATGCATCTTCAAATTTGTAATGTATTGTTGAAAGCTGAAGTACTCTGAGCCACTGAAGATAAACAGTAGAAAACAATGCAGCTGTGCAGGAGGAAAATTGCTCTCATGACTTGGGTGGGAAATAGGGTTGAGCAGAGATGCTTTCGGAAGTTGTATTCTATCCTTGACTATTAGATGCATGAGCAGTAGGTTTTAATTACAGTTTATGGTTACCAGTCAATTCAAGGGGTGGTTGTTACAGGTATCATTTCATCTTCCCCCTTGCTGTGAGAAAAGGTGCACAGGGCATATGGTCATTTGATATCATGCTTTGAAATAACAGCTGAGACTCAAAGAACAGAGAAGGAAACTTTTATCTAGTTTTGTCAGGCCTGGGGTGTTGGCAGCTGTGCAACTGTCAGGAAAAAGCCAAGAGCTGTAAATCACAATTTAGGAACTACAACAGGAAGCTTGTACAGTACAGGCCTTTCTAGTCAGGGGCTACCAGTGGGCAGCCTGGGTGAAAGGAGGAACTTCAGGGCAAAAGCAGCTGTAGCTTCCCAGCAGGTGGGACTTACCGGGCGGGTGGGGGGGGGGGCTGTGGGGAGGTGGGCACAGTGCAAACATACCAGTGAGAACACCCAAATGGCTGTTCTCACAATACTAAAAAGGCCTTGGGCTGTTCCTCAATGCGCCTCTCTTCTCCCTTGGTGTTGATGCCATGGTTTAGCTATTCCTTGCCTTCCCTACGTCTGCAATATACCCCAATCATGTTGCTACCTACTGCAATGGTGAGATCATCTTTAATTTAGTTAATACACATTCTCTGTCAGCTTAGGGTAGTGCTGGTGTATTCATGGCTGCAGTCCCACCTAATAAAAAACTTCCCATCAAGCCTAAATCCAGCTGACTGTTATTTGGGGGTCCTTTCATCTATGCCCCCTCCCCATTTTTCCTCTCTTCTTGCCCTTTCCCATCGCAGTCACAGTAGGAGAATTGATTCTTGGACAATGCTGTGCATTATCAGTTTATTTTGAAGTGAGTGGTGGGAAACAGAGTTTGGAAATTTGTTCTTTTCCTCTTCCTGCGTCACTGAGCCTTGCAAATCCTGCACGTTCCCCATTCTTCTGTTAATGCCACCTGTCTTCCTGCATGCTGAAGCTCCTCCCACCATCCTGTTGCTAGGGGAACTGCCACCACGACCATGGCAACCTGCCGTTACCATAAACACACATAAGTGCTGTTTTTGGTGCCTTTTCTTTAGATGAGACTTAACATCAATACATCTGACATACATATTTAGTGGCAAATGTTTCATCTCTTTGCTTGTGCTTATTTGCAGACTCAGTTTCTCAGTTCTGGGTATTCTGAGCTGCTGCCTAGGGGTTGTAAAGAGCAGATCCCCCCCTCTTCTTCTCCAGCCTTTCTTAGAGATAACTAGGAGGAGCCTAAGCATGGCTATTGCGTTCTTAAGGCAATTGTTGGGATTTAGTGTAGGGTGGAGTATTCTGCTGTATTTCCAAAAGATAAAAAACTGGATCAGCTAATCCATTTTTCTTTTAATCACCCAAGCTGCAATCTTAAACGCATTTACCAGGGAGTAAAGTACCACTGGGCAATGTGAAAAGTATTTCCACTGTAGAATAGTGGTTAGAGAATTGGACCTACCGGTAGCACCTGGGAGACCAGGGTTCAAACCAGCACTTGGGTATGAAGCTCACTGGGTGACTTTGGACCAGCCAGTGCCTCTCAGCCTATCATACCTCACAAGGTTTTTGTGGGGATTAAATGAGGATGAGGAGAAACACCTCCCCACCTCAAGCGAAATGTGGGATAGAAATTCTATAAATAAAGTATTTCCCTGTAAATATGCACAGGATTTTGTTGTTTTATAGCTGTGTCTCAGTGTCAGGGAATGAGTCATTTTAGATTTGAATCCCTTATGTAGCATAGTTATTACACAAATTGAGTTTATAGTCAATGTCTCACACCAAAATATGCTGACAATTCATGACACTCCTGTGAGGCAGGGAAAAAGCAGCTTCCGAGATACATGAGGTCCCTGGCTAAACAGAGAGAGTTTCAAAGCCAAGTCTAACACGCTTAACTGGTAGGCCGCAAACAGCTAATAGGTCTATAGGAATGATCTAGGGGTTATTTCCCCTTCCGCGAGAAGTGACAATTAAAGTTAAAACAAATTAAATAAATCCCAGTATAACTTAAACACTGTGCAGAAAAGACTGTAGTCAGATTGTTTTCTTTTCCCTCAGACTTTAATTCAAGGCTTGTAATATTATAAATGTTTGAAGCCTCGGTTTCTAGTGTTGGGCCAAGGAGCAGGATGTCAACAATGTTTGCTTGGTGCCCAAACTGGTTAATAATGCAGAGTCATCCTCATGAAGATTATTCCCTTCTCAATTTCCCCTATCCTCACTTGGGAACCTTGAGGGATGTACATAATTTAGGGCAAAACCCTGTGCACATTTACCTGGGATGAGAATAGTCTATTATTGAGATCCCAACATAGAAATATAAAACCATTGATAGAATTATAATTTAATTTGTATGTATAGGATATTATGATTAACACCTGTCCTTCCCCTTCCTTCCTGCTTCAGGAATTAGGACCCCGGGAGCCTGATGTCTATTTTGCCATTAATAAAAGTACAGATAGTCCATTGCACAAAAAGGTGCCAGCAGTCAAGGTAAGCCTGATACTTTTGTCCCTGTTCCCTTCTGGGTTGGCTGCTGTTACAGAAGCCATATGTGTGATGGGAATGCTAGCAATAACAAACACATTATAATCTGCAGTTCCTGGCTCACCCAACTCAGCCAAATTACTTGTCACCATCAGCGGTATCTCCTGTCTGCATCCTCGACTGACAGGGCATGTGAGGTATGCTTCCTGGCGTTCTGAACACTGCATAGATAACTTCTACATGCCCAAAATTAAGACAAGCCACTTCTAATAATACATTTTATCTGGGTCATGTGTATGCACTACTAAGGCAGAAGCAGCTCTTCGGGATCATAAAGAATAAAGTCTACAGGTCAGGGGCTGCTTCTCACCATTGCACTTTAAAGGTTCCTTGTGCTTCCAGATCAGCTTGTCAGGTAAACACTGTTGATCCAGTTTTTCTGGAATGGTTCAACAGTAGCTTCTTCCCAACAGGGCAACCAGAGGGCAACTTTTAATTTAAGTAAAATAGCCCGTGAACAGGTCAACCAGATATAACTCTTTCAAAACTTGCGTTGCATGTATATGTAACTATCTTGAACCGAAGGTATAACATAATGGTACGGCCAGACTGAGGGCAAGTCTGAAAATGTATCCAGAAGTGATCAGACTTTAGGTTTGCAGGATCTGCTTTGGTTTTCACTAGAAGTCTCAGATTCACTAACCAGAAACAGGTGCAAAATAGTGGCTAAGGAAGGTGGATATAGATTTGATGGGGTAATTGCCTCCGAGGGCATGTTCAGTACTGTACCAGAACTGGAGTTCACAGACATTATTGATCACACACAAATTTTGGGTATCCCTCACTCCCTCCAGCATATTTCCTGATTTCAGCAGCCTAATTTAGAAGGGGGAGAAATGGTTTTGTTGCCACTATGCTTAAGCCATTGGAAATTTTGCTGATCTGTAAATCATCTGAAGATCTATCTGTAAATTCCTGTCTGGCTTCTAGCTGCCTGTGCTCTACTCTATACTGTTTCAGATTTAAAAAAACAAAACCTTGCCTCTCCATTGTTGCATACGCAATAAATAAAAACCATTGAAAAATGGAGTCACAGAAATCTCAATGTCCAACGGGCGCATACTTTGCCAAAACAGAACTCATTGAATGAAGCAGGGAGCAAGTGCTGAAGAATTCACATCATCAAGGCTACAAAAAAACCAGTTAACCAACCACTACAGGTGCCTTTGAAATTAGAAAGAATGGAAAAAATGAAAAGAGGGGGTGTACCTATGTTTGCACATGCACAGTGCCTGAATAGTGCAGTCAACTTAATTCTGCTAAAGGTAAAGCAAAATTGCACTGTTAGCAACCTGCACTGTGAAGAGATTCTGGGTTATTATGTGTACTGTCATGTATGCTATGTGCATTGCCAGAAAATGGAAAGAGAACATGGCAATATCTCCTAGATCGGCCAATCATGAAAAGGTTTTCAGTCTTTTGGGTTTCATAGAACTCTTCATCAGGCAAATTGAGGATTCAGACCATTAAACAACAATATAATTTAGACCCTTATACTTTGAATTAGCAATGTGCTTTCTGTACATTAGAACACGATGTAGTAAGAATCTCCTGTATCTCTTCCAAAATAGAGCATATTTCATTATGAGCTAATTCTTCTAACTTAAGTTAGAAAGGGAACATTTGTACTTGACTGTCATTTATCTGGTGTCTTGTTTCTATGCTTGGCTCTGAAAACATATAAAGGTTGCCAGCGCATCTCTCTCTAGACAAGACCAATTGGAATGCCAGCTGCTTAATTTCCAGATTATGCCTATATTGCTCTTGGGGCCAATTTGGATGTTGGTTGTTCTCTGGAAATAGCAGATGTGGAGTCAAATGCAACTCAGCATATCCACAGAAATATAATGTGTGAATTAGAATCATGTGGATTTCATCCATGCACTAAAATGTGTTTTGTTTTTGTTTGTTTTTCAAATAATTTTTATTCGTTTTTCAAATAAAAAATCACAAAAAACAAACAAAAACTCAGAACAAAATATACAAGAGAAAAAAGAAAAAAATACACAACATAACAAAAAGAAAAACTTCTCAAATCTTATATTAATTACTTAACATTGTTGACTTCCTCGATTCCCCCTCACTGGGTCCATTATATAATCCAATTAAGCAATGTTCATCTTAATCTCTTAAATTAATCTATCGCATTTTATCATTAACACTCAAATATCTTCCTCCTGGGACCCGACTTCAGTTTCCAGGGGGATTTTCCCCAGTCCAAATCGAGAATTTTTGCAGGGATTTCAATAAATTTAATCCTTCTCCCCTTTACCCTGCCTCCGGGGGAAGGAATTAAGTCCAGTCCTTGATATTTAGAAGGTTCCTTTCACTTTTCCGGCTATAGGCAAATTAACTGCATTACGGTCCTCACAATGGGGGAGGACTTCCTGTTTTAATCTCCTCCCGTGGCCAATTCATTCCAATTATTAAAACATTTCTTAAATTTCTCCTTTTACTCACAGTATCCAATGTCCTTGAATTTTTTCAATTTTTGGAAGAACCGATTGCTGTTGCCTGGCAGGATCGCAGCTTCGTGCCTCCGAGATAGCTATGCTCCAATGCGCCGCGTTAGCTCAAAACCTCCTGCTCTCTCGCCGCCCAAAATTAGGCTAGCCGAGGGAGGAGGGAGCTCGCTTCTGGTGTCTGCCGGATCCACGTCCTTGAAACGCTCAAATCGGGGTTTCTTCTGGGGGGCTGCTGCGCTGAAGCAGTCCCCCCTTGCCCCGAAGGCACACATTCCCCTCTCAGCTGAGGAGAACAGTGCCCGCCATTGCTGCATGATCAGCCAGAAGTCACTAAAATGTGTTTTGGAGTACACACATCAGAGTACAAGTGAGACCCATTGTTGCTGGGTATTATGTCACTTTTTTGGTGGAGATGCAGAAACATGAGTGATTTCCATATCTACCAGAAGAAAGTAACCTCTGAATTGCGACTTGCCAATGTTAAGGTAAACATATGAAGCCAAACTGATGACTTTGAAAGGTTAGGCCTTCAATTTTTGTTAAACTGAAGGGAATAGAAAAACTGAACAACAACAACAGTATGGTAAATACAGAACCTCCATTACTTCTGTGTGAACGTCTACACACACTTCACTTCACTGTACTCATAGCATTCAGTATTACATGCCACCTCCTTACCCAGGGCCTGTGTTTCCTGTGTTTAGAGCTCATTATCTCTAAATTGAAACAAATGGAAATTCACTGAAAACCTGAATTGCTGTTTGCTCCAAACGAGTGCTAAAGAGTGGGTTTCCTTGGGGGAAAGCAGTAGGACAAGAGGAATGTGGATAAGCCCTTACTGCCTGAGGGTCTCTTTTCCACATGGCTTTACCTTGTGAAGATAGCCTGAACTGGTAATGTTAGGGGTTTGTAACATCCATATGAAGGCTCCCTTCTTGGGTGTCATCCAGGTCCTCATGGCCTCCCTAACAGACCTGCAGCTATCCCGTGTGTGAGGTCCTGTTCCATTGCTACTTAAACTTGGTAAGTAAGAGGTGCAGGTTCTCACAGGAACATAGAAAACTTCTTTATAGCAGGTCAGGCTATTTCCCCATCAAGGTCAACATTTTCCGCTCTGATTAGCAGCAGCTCCTTGGGATCTCTGGAGATTTTCCCCATCACCTGCTACCTGATTTTAAACTGGAGTTGCCAGGGCCTGAACTTGGAACTTGGGACCTTGTAGATGCAAAACACATTCTCTGCTGTTGAGCTATGGCCCTTTAATACTTCTTGTGGAATGCATACCACAACAAGATCTGTCAAGCTTGCTCTATGTTCCATTTTAGAAAGTTGAAGACTTTATTCTAGCAAGCTTACGGGTAAAGGGGTTAAAACATTTAAACTGTAAATGTTTAAGTGAAGTATTAGCTATTTTTTAATCTGCACATTTTAATATTTTAAGGTTATTTTTAAATTTTTGTTTCATTTCATTTTAATACCACTTTATATATAGATATAAATCTCAAAGCAGTTTACAACCTACATAAAAACATCAAATAAAACATTCCAGGATCAAACACTCCAAAAGAAGCTCAAATACAAAATATACATTCAAAGCAACATAATTAACAGGAAACTAAAATATTTTCTTAAATATTTCAAAACAAGACCTTACTAAAGGAGGTCAAATATAGAATACGCATTCAAAACAGGATAATTAGCAAGAGAATAAAGTATTATTTTAAATATAGAACCTACCTGCTGTTGCCTGCCAGTGGTGGTTCATGGTGGCTGATGGCTGTAGGAATGCAGTCTCGATGGCCTGGGTCTACACTAAGGGACTTGGCGCCAGCAGAACAAGCAAGTCTCCAAGTGCAACACTAAATGCACACTTTGCAGCACACCTAGTGCATCACCAAAGTGCTGCCTAGGCAGCTTTTCACTCTATATACCTGGAGGAAAACCAGGTGATTGCAGAGTCTCAGTCTGATGGCAATCACTTGGAACAGAGTGCAGCCACACCTCCCTCCCAACAAGCCCAAGCCCAGTTTTAGCGGCTATCTTGTTTTTATGGGATGGATCCCTCTGCCAATTGAAAGGGCTCTATATTTGTGGACAGGGTTCTGCTTCACTAACTGGATGTTCCTGCAGATGAGGGGAGCACTGAAACATTCTGCACTGCTCTTTTGAAGCAGTAACAGTTGTAGCAAATAAATATTTACTTTCTATTAGGGCTGCATCCATAGAGTGTCCTCCAGGGCATCTATTCCAGAGACTGGTTGTACCGTTATATATGGGGTCCTCTTTTCCAGAACATAATGGGTTGGTTTTTTTTACCCCTCCCCTGCCAATTTGCAGGTGTCTCGACAGAAAACGCAAGAAATCACAGATGTGTATGAGAACAATACAGCAGATTTGTATGAGAACATCTAAGGAGAAAGAGCTACACTGCACAGCCTGCCTTTCTCCAGAGCTCAAAAGAAGGTTCTGAATTCTCAACATGGAGCAAGCCATACATGTTGTATAAAGCAAAATGTTCTACTGATGTAGATACAGGTAATACTGATACACACCAACACATGGAACAGCCCAATATTTTTCCTAGAAAATCCAGCTCTTTGAGACGCATGCTTTCTACTGAAGAGAATGGGCTAATTAAGTGGGAATGGGAGCATCATGCAAGAAGAGAGATTTGGGAGAAGAAAATGGGAATCTCCCGAGTTTGCTATGATTTTTTAAAAATTATTTATGCTTTTCAATTATATACATTTCACTAGTTTTACAATCATTCTAACTCTACTTCCTCCTCCTTCTGTGGTTCCTTAAATTTAGTTTTTTACATTTCCTACATACAGTACTGTATTCTAAATTAACTTACTTATTTATTTGTCTACTTTAAATACAGTATATACTCTTATAAAACTGCAGGTTATTACAATAATCCTGCCAATGTTCTTATCTGTATACAGTTTGTTTGCAGATATTCAATAAACCATTTCCATTCTTTTATTTACAATTTGTGATATTGATTTCTTATTTTTCCGGTAAGTTTCTCCATTTCTGTATATTCCATAAGTTTTTGTATCCATTCTTCTTTTGTCGTGACTTATTAATGCCGTTTTGGGGCAAATAACATTCTTGCCACTGTAGTCGCATACATGAATTAATTTCTATACTGTTTAGTAGTTCTAAGCAGTGAATAAAAAAGTGCAGATGGCCATGCATTAGATTTTTGTAATGAAGTCAGATACTTAGACCTGTGCAATTATGATAAAATTCAAACTGACCTAGAGGTTTCTCTCAGTTTTAGACAATATTTTGTGTTTGGGAGAAGAGGGACACACTAATATTGCAGCCCCAAGAGGCCATTTGTTTAAGCCACAGCCAAAAAGACTATTATAAGTGTTTTCAATATATACAAATATTCTAAAGAAAATTTTGTGCCTGTGAATCAAGGACATTTTTTTTGTTTCTTTGTTCAGAAATGCATTGACATAAGAAGAATCAGCAAAACTTCTTTTTTCTTTAGCTTAGAAGTCTGTGGGCAGGAACCATCTTATTTGCTAACATTTTTATGCTGGCTGTTCTTTGAGCCTTTTGGGCTGAAGAGCAGGGTAAAAATGCTTTGTATATTAAATAACCTATATTAAATATAGGTTATTAAATGTTACATGTTTCCTAGAACACCCACTTAACAGCAAATCCAAATAATCCATTTTGGCATATAAGCAGTATATTAAACAAACAAACCAACAGATAATAGTGCCCACCACACAAAATGGCTAAACTCTAGTACCACTGAGGTATACCAAGTACCTATGAACATGGGTTGGGGGGAACCTCGGCACTGGATGGCCAAATGCTGTGCTCCAGGCCTCTCTAACTCTTTCAACTCTCCTGAGGCCAAACCCCTCACTGACCTGGCTTTGTACCCTCCTTGGGTGCTTTTGTTTTGAACAACGATAAAGATTATACATAGGTAAAATTTACAGTAATTGCTGCATCCCTAGGCCTGCCCACCACTTGTGTGTGGCTCTGATAAGATTGTCCAGAAAGGGATGTGGACAGGAAAAAGTTCTCTGTCCCTCAGGAAGAAACTACAGGTTCCAAAGAGGAGCTATATTAGTCTTTTGCAATGAAAAACTTACAGTCCTGTAGCAGGCTACTATTAACAGATTTTAAAGACTATTGCTTTAACAGATATATCATCAAAAAGTGCATTTATTTCAGTAATGTAACTTATTATTTTTCTTTTAATTTTTACAAATGCTTTCTTTTGGAAATTCCACGGTAATAAAACAAATAGTTACAATACAAAAATAAATCATCGCTATTATATTTCATTAATTACACTCCACTTATAATTGACCCGCTTAACAACAAATAATTACAACAAATAAAAGCTTGGCTTTGCATGTCATGCATCTATCTCATATATTGGTTTCACCTTTTAAGTTGCATTACTGAAATAAATGCACTTTTCGACGATATTCTAATTTTCCGAGTTTCACCTGTATTAATATCTGTGCTTGTGAAAGGAAAACTTATTTTATCAGATGCATGACATGGGCAGGAAAAGAATATAACCTGATTTTGTATGTCATAAAATGTAATCAGATATTCAGATTTTGAACAGTGGGGCTGAAAGACAAAGGAAAGCTTGCTGATAGCATACATAAACTGCAGGAATCTGATCCAATCAATCAACTGAAGTTAATTTGTGACTGACATCAATATGAGCTTGCCATGCTCATCCCTTGTCTGATAACACTCGGTAGGGATATAGTGAAGCTTTAGTGGAGAACATTATGAATATGAATCAGCAACGGTGTCACCATTGGGAGAAAAATATATTGAGTTGCATTAACAGAAATGTCACACACCAGAAATAAAAATAATATGATTCTACCTGGTAGAGACTTGGTTGGCCTCAGCTGAAGTGCATTCAGTTAAACATACCATAAGAAGTCTGCAAACTAGTCAGGATCCAGAGATCTACAGTTGTGGTTTTAAGAGTAGGATGCAGACATTAGGACTTCATAGTATAGAGGCAGAAATAGTGAAGCAATTTGAAATATCTTCAGAGCTGCCACAAGAAAGGGTTGAGGGGAAGGAATGTTTATCAGAAACCCAAAGGAAAGGACAAGAAGCAGTCAAGAAATGTACAGTAGGATGGAACAAGAGATGATGTTAAGTTCTCCAGCACTGGCTTTAAAATAATGAGTATATTTCACGAATGGATTCTAACTAGCAAACTCTGCCACTGTGTTGTGTTTTGTTGCCAGAGGATACTCATCCCTTCCAGGTATTTTATATGGGTTTTCTTCACCCCCTCCACAAGTAATACAGCCTGCACAGAAGGGAGAAGGAGGGTGGATTTAATAAAAGCTGTCCCTTAAGCCACCAGATGGTGCCCTTGATTCTCATTGGCTGTCTTCTCTAGAAGTCTTTACCTCTGCCAAGATCTTGTGCTGCTCCTTCCACTAGTGGAATTGTATACATTTAGTCCACAGCAAACACAATCAGTTTGTTTATCTGTAATATTATTGGTTCCCAGAACAGTTGTGATTATGCTTCTTTGGATACTTTGTTTCACCAAGTATCACACTGCAAAATGAGATAGTAAGTTCAGTGTACAAGCTGAAAATGTCAGAAATAACATCTTCACTATTCCATACCATTCTAATATTAAGATTTTAGATGGCATGTTTATATACTTTCATGGTGGCATGGACTGGAACAGGTCTACCTACCTATCACAGAAACATAGACAAAACTAAAATGGTTTGGCCTAAGGGTTAGACCAACAGAGGCTACTGACCTTACTCAAAGCACTGAACAAAGTCTTCTGAAGTAAAAAGGACTGTTCTTCCACAACTCTTGAGGATTAAGCTCCAAAGTAACAAGGCTTAGGTCCAAGCTACCTGAAAGACTGGTTCCCTAATAGGAACCTGCCTGGGTTTTGAGATCTTCAGGGGAAGCCCTTCTCTTGGTCCTGCTCCTCTCACAGGCATGCTTGGTGGGGATGCAGGAGAGGGCCTTCTTGGTGGCTGCTCCCAGACTTTGGAATTCCCTCCCTAGAGAAGTTAGGCTGGCTCCCTCCTTGCTGTCCTTCTGCCAGCTGGTTAAGACTTTATTTTGACTGCTTTTAATTAAAGGGCTGGTGCTGTGCTGTTTCTATTGTAGTTATTGGTATGTTTTAAACAGATTTTATATATGATTTTAATGCTAACAATGTTTAATTGTATTTTAATGACTGAGTCTTCTAAGTTTCTAGTGGTTCTTGTTTTTATCTGTAAACTGCCTTGAGTCCCATTGGGGGGGAGTGGGGTATAAATAAATAAATATATAATGAGGATGAAGAAGAGGATGGTGATTTTTTCCTACTTTGTCTATCTATGGCATCTCAATCACTAACCACATGTTTGTAAAGATCTTGATGCTGCATTCTATCAGCTACCATAGAGATGGAAAATAAAGAGATAAGCTGCAAAATTCCTTATTGATACACAGGGCTTTTCCAGACTTTGTGGCAGTCTAACAGCATAGTCCATCTGTGGACCACCTCTGGAGGTTCTCAATACCTTCTTCAAAGGCATCTCTAATTTATTAGGAAGTTACTGTTTATTATTAATCAAGAAATCTCAAGGAAACTCCGATATGCTAAAGAGGAGGGTTTGAGGAAAGGAGACAGAAATTTGTACAACCAAGCTAGGAGTGCACTAAGGAGATTATAGTGGCAAAATGAACCTATGATTCGGACTCAATTCTCAAACATGTCCCAGCATCTTCAGAAGAATTTACAGAACATTTCTGAATATAAGAGAACATATTCTTTTACTGAATGTAAGAGAACATATTCGTCTGCTCCAGAGAGTCAAAAATTGTCAAACAACCTGAATCAGTTTTATAGCAAAGTCAAGCATTATCAACTAGAGCAATTCACTCAGCGCCAGAGGCACCAACAACCACCTCACAACCTGTTCTGAAGTCACTACAGGGACAGAAGGCAAAAGCTCCAGGCGCAGTCGGAGTGGCTCCTCTTTGCTTGAAATAGTGTTCTGCACACTCCGATCCTCACACAGATATTTAACAGATATTTTGTATAAAGTACATACAGTATTGTAAAATTAGCCAAAGCAAATTCCAAGTATGTAAGTACTTGGCGAATATATTACTATTCTATTCTATTCTATTATAAATTTCTTTCAAAAATTAATAGCATTTTTCATCTAGCCATGTAATGAGTTACGTAAAGCATTCTATACAGTACATCAGTCCTGAGAAACATACCACAAATGTTAAAAATATAATAACATTTCCTGTTAGGATATGTTCACGTTACCGCTCACTTCATATCCAGTTTTATAATCAGATTGAAACTGCTTTAAGAAAACACACGCCAAAGAGCAGTATTTGTCAAGAAACCACAAAATCAATATGGATCATGGCCAATGTTGTGTGAAGGTGGCTTCAAAAATTAGCAGTGGGGGCAGACTGGATGGGAAGTAAGTAGTTCTATGAAAAGACTCTAAATCGGCTCCAGCAGAGCAATCTCCTGCCCACAACAGAGCCACCCCTTGGGAAACCTGATTACTTTATAGAAATTAATATTGTTTTTCGTGAATTTTTAAATATAGCGCCATGCTTCTTGTTAGCTGCCTTTGATTTGTATCCTGAAAGACTATAAAAATAACCACTAGGAATAACTAAGAATAATATTTGGGTGTCCCAAAGGTTAGTTTGTGGTGCAAAAATAGCTAAATATAAACTTATTTAGTTTACTTATTCGATTTGTTCTCTATTTAATTGTATGTTCATTATCACATGTAAGCATGTTATCTGCATAATGCAGAGGTAAAATGTGCCGCTTCTCATGTTTTTGGACACCCAACTCGCATCAGCCCCAGCCAGCAAGTCCAATGGTTAGGGGAGGTAGGTGTTGCAGTCTGCTAACATCTGGAGGGTCACAGGTTCCCCACGCCTGGTTTGAGGTATGTTTTATTCTTGGCCATGGGACATGATGGTAAGTCACCTTGTTGATGACAATCCTTTGGTGGTGTTGATGTTATAACATGGTGTGGCCCAAATCTAGCATTCTTCCAATCCATTTCTGATTGATTCCTGATAAGATTTCTGGGGTCCCATACTGGATAATTTTGTACCAAGACAAATATTGTGCTAAGGTACCTCACAGAAGACAGGTTCCCCTGATGGCATGGATACAGTATTTTGAATAGCCTTGAGCGTAAACATAACTTTGCTTTAAATCCCCATTTTATTGACTGTGGAAGGATCTCTGAAGTAGAGAGTGAATTCAGATCTGTAGAAAGGGAAATGGGCAGATTTGCAACCTGCAGTTCCAGGTTTTTAAAATTTCTTTGTTAGTTTTCATAAAATCCTATACACTGCTCCATCAAACAAACAAAAACCTCAAAGTGTTTTTACAAAAAAGGATCAAGAATTAAAATCTGATTTTTTTTCTATAAAAAACATTTAGGGGTGCTCTCATTTTCCTACTCGTATTGAAATACTGCCCCTCAATGAGGCCAAATGTTTAGGGGTATGCATACCCTTGCGTCCCCCCAGAAATAAAAGCACTGATTAAAATTACCACAAACGTAATATTACAAACGTACTTAAAAACATAACGCTTAAACCACACTAGAATAGACGAAAACGAATTAAAGCCCATACAAATGTTCTTAAACGTGTGGGTAATCAATAAGCAGGGAGTTCAGTTAGCAGGGTGGTTCGGTCAGGAAAAATCAGAGCGAGGTGGGGGTTTTTTTGACACGTGCTGGAGGCAGAAGCGACCCGGCTTTTTCTGCTGCCTTCCAAGACTCGGTTCGGGGTCCTCTCTGCAAAGTCTTGAGAAGCAGGGACGGGGGGGGGGCAAAGGAAAAGGAAGAATATATATATATATAATATATACGTGTGTGTGTGTGTGTGTACATCTGTACATCTCTCTGTGTGGTGGTGGTGGGGAGAGAATTGCCCTCCTACTCTTCAAGGCATCACTGTGAGATGCCAGACCCTAATCAACAGCACCGGTACCTCCAGGCTCGATCCTCATCTTCAGCCCCGGCTGCCGCGAAGAGAGCCAAGCCCTGGCAACGGCAGCCGCGCTCCTCCTCTCTGTCATCAGCCAGTTTGGCCTGACACATTGAGTACAGGCAGCCGAGTATTGTCCTAAAAGCGGAGGGGGGGGGAATAGAAAAAGAGAGAGAAAAGGAGGGCTGGGAATAATTCAATCAATCACATGACTTTACAGGATTTCTAACCATTTTCTTTTTGTGTGTGTGCGCGCAACAAAATCATATCTATATATAAAAAAAAAACCACACACACAGCCCCCCTCCTTCCCTCCCCATACACAGACACACACACAAAGGAGCTAAGATGGGACAATAAGGAAGCATCTCAAGGTAAGAATGTCCTCCTGGAGGAAACGGATCTTTACAGGCTTCAGAGATCATTCGTCCTCAGGCTACATCGCTTGGGGGCTGGGGAGCGGGGCTGGCTTGGTCTTCCTGCGGCTGATGTGCCCAAGGTCCTCAGCAGAGGGGAAGTCGTGACAGGGGAGAAAAAGAAGCTGCTCCTCTGCTCCTACCATGATTGCTCCGTTTCCCACGTTTCCTCTCTTTTTTATGGTGACTGGGGGTGGGGGTAGAATAGAGATGTTGGCGGAAGGGGCGCGGGCAAGATTGCTAAGCTCTTGGAGGTGTGATAGAAAAACTTCCCTTCCCGAACTACTCAGGTTTTAATGGCTCGATAGGAGGAAATGTGGAAGGAGAGGTATCCAGAGCGAATTCCCATGGGGTAAAACAAACAAGCAACTCCTGGGATTGAGGGGGGGGGGAGAGCCCCAGAAAGTGGAAACAGTTTTTTAAAAAACACGACCTCTCTCTTTCTTAAGGTGCGTCAAATAGGATGAATATAACATACACATATGAAATGGATATCTTCTCGTCTCCTTCCCCCATCCCGGAATTTTGGCAGGTTAATAAAAACAAAACAAACTGCGCGGGAAATGAAACGAAAATGAAGAGACTCATCATCTCGGTGGTGGTGAGTCTTGAAGGAAAAATACACCACCACCCCTTTCAGTGTAACCTGAGCCCTTCCCCCTTTTGGAAGGGATTTGAAGAGCAGGCTGTTGTTGAAATGTATTATTGAAGGCAGAAGGGAGGGAAGCGGTTAGTGGGGAAGGATCTGTCGAGCTCACGTTTCACATTCTTTAGCAACCTTCCTTCTGTTAAGTGTGAGGGACGCACGCGCGCGGGCTTTCAACAATCTCAGCGTTTAACCCCTGGGAACAGATCTTTGCCTTTCTCCGCTTTGAACCAAAGACTTTTCAGACCCGTGTGTAAACAGTGCGCGGGCGCGCGAGTGCGCAGGAGGTGGGGAATGCGGGGAGGAGAGAGAGTTTTCCCCCTACGCAGCTATGGAGGAGGCTGAGGGTGGAGTGAATGTTGAAAGCTCTTCAAAGATCCGAATGGAATATATTTTTCTTCAGTGATGTTTTCCATCTGCCGCAATTTATCCTTGCTTGACTCGTTGCCAGTTGCCAGACTAGGTATTTCTTGCTCTTGTCCAACCATCGTTGTCGACTTGAAATTCTATAACATTTATCTGCCTTATACTCAGACCATGGGTCCATCTAACGTGTTGTCTTCAGTGGATCTGTGCCAGCCTTAACTGGAGATCTTTGGGATGGAAACGGGGACCTTTTTTAATGTAAAGCATGTGCTGTCCCATGACCCTCTCCTACTGATGACTCAAATATTGCTGTTTAAAGAAACCCTATTAACCCTGCCCCCTGCAGCCTTAGCTCACATTCTTATTTACCTGGCGAATTGTTATTCCCAAAGGAGGAATATTTGGGGAGCTATTCCCAATATGTACTTCAGTTACATGTCAAAGTTTATGAATTAAGTCCCTTGACTTTTCTAATACGTCAGCTGCACTTGTTCAGATAAGTGTGTATCGAAAGGAATATTGAATTATCCAGTTCAAAAATCCATGGGGTTGAGTTGCTCAGGGACACTTTGTAAGCTACGGAAAGGCTGCAGGCTGAAAAGATAACCATAGTGTGTTGATGGTGCCCAATATGTGGTTGGTTGTGATGATAGCAGCCTTAGTTGAGCAGAGGGGTGTAGGATTGTCCTTACACCAAAACATCACTGCTTCATGTTGTGTAAAATCAAGCCACAGAAGAGCTCAGTAGAAGTCACTGCAGGTTTGAAGGAACCCTTTTCTCTCAAAATTTTCTCACCCAAATTTAGTGTTGAGGGCCTGGGCTGGGGAGAAAATTCCTATGACTAAGGACCTGACTTCTTTCTGTACATTGTGAAAATGGGAAATCCTGGGTTTATTAGACAAGTGTATTAACCTGCTGTGGTCTGGAGCAGAACTTTGTTGGCATCCATCTATCCTGAGACACAATACAGTGTGCCTCTAGGGGTGAAGTAAAACCACCTTTGTTTTTGCTCAATTAGCAGCACTGATGTGACCTCTCAGGGGCACAAGCCTGGGCAGTGTATGTGGAGGTTCTGGGCTGCTCCAGGTTGATGAGCCCCATGTGCCTCTCACGTCCCTCTACAGCAGAGCTTTCTAAACTGTGTGTTGCGAGTGCGACACATTAGTGTGTTGGCCTCAGGATGTAGGTGTGTTGCATGAATGCTCCCCGTGTTCCTCCTGAGGCTGGAAAGGGGTTAGTTTAACCTCCTGTTTGCTAGTAAAACTGAATTACCATGTCACAAAATAATGCATGTCTAAAAAGTGTGTCACCAACATGAAAACTTTGGAAAGCTCTGCTCTACAGCATGTGCAGAAACTGCCTTCTTGACTGTTGGACTCACTGTTGGTTTCACCCTCTCAATCCACTGCAGCCTGACTTCGCATGCAGGAGAAGTTCCTAACTCACTGAGGGTTTGAGACCCATCAGCTTCCCTCACCTAGTTTAGCTCACCAGTCAAAGCTCTTTCCCAGGATGTGGCCATTATTGCATGCTGACAGCTTCTAGGAGCCACAGATGAGAGCTGAGTGTAGGGTGGGGACCAAAGGTGGGCAAAGTACCCCAGGATGAGCACGGCTTGTTTGCTACCAGATGTACTACCCCTCCCCTAACATAATATTGCCTCTATCTCTTACCTCTTCATTGGCCCCTAAGAATAGTCCTACCTGCATACCATGTTCACAAAGTGGTCAGCCAGATGCCTACAGGAGCCCCGCATGCAGAAACTTAATGCATCTAAGATAAATACGCAAGCAACGCATCATGGAAAGCTCGGGGGAAATGTCTTTTGTAAAGAAGAACAGAATAGCTGTATGAAATTCCTGATTTCATTCAGATAATACCAAGTTCAGGACTACCTAAGGATAGTCCTATTTAGAAATTAAAGACCAATACATGAATGGAAAATGGGTCCTCACCAGCCAGATGGGCGGGGTATAAATAAGTAATAATAATAATAATAATAATTACTGATGTCGTGTTCTGAGACTAGTCATACTCCAAGGGAGCCTCCTTAGAGACATTCACACTACACATGCAAATACTAGGGTCTACGCCTAGTTGAAATTAAGGGGGATAAATTACTTGGAAGTAGGTGCTGATTAGAGGGATCTGGTAGGGAAACAAGCATTTTGGTTCATATTCCACCACCGCCTTGCAGCCTTTGGCAAATCACTTGTGCCTGATCCTCACTAGTTTGCCTTTTGCAAAATGAATATTGTTCGGTAAATGTTGTATCAAAGGAATGGGGTGGTGTTAAAGGCTCAGATGCCACTTCAGCCTTGTACCGAGTTTGTGTTTTAGGCAAACTAGTCTCCAGGGGTGCCAACTTGAAACAAAATATTTGGGGGGCCCAAGTAAGCCCCACCCCACATAGTTTATCACATGACACGGTGCATGCACATGATTTAAATGGCAAAGCCTATGAAATTTGGGGGGGCATGCCCCCTGAAATATTTTATTGGGGGCCAAATACCCCTTGGCTTCTAGTCCAGCACTCTTATTTCCATTGATGGCCAGCCAAATGTCTTGGGGAAAACTTGGAAGGAGAGCATGATAGCAACAATATTTCCCTGTTCTCTGTCCCAAGCTCCTGCAACATATTATGAGCCCTGCTGGAACAAGCCAAAGACCCATCTAATCTAGAATGAAAAAGTTTTCTTCAGTACAATTCAAGCAAGATGTAAGAGTGGTTATGGAGAGGGCTCTTGCTGTGGAGAGCCTTTTTGTCACTGCCATGGAGGTGCAACTCTCAGAGCCTAATCCCTTTGATTCCAATAGGTTTAGGCATGCCTAGCTCTGTGCAGCTAGGCTGTTAGCAGAACAGTCAAGGGGAAATAAGAGTTTATGCTGCATAACTTTGGGCAAACTCGACAGAAGATGTTGGTGGAAAGTAGTGCTGGGAAAGGAGGAAGAGAAAGAAATGATGAATATGTGACTGAAGCAATCAATCATATTGAAGTCTTAGGCTGCAGAATAGATAGAAACTTTGCAAAGGGAGATGGGAAAGTATCTTGCACAGTTCTCATTTGCAGCATTGCTTAGTTAGCCCAGCCACAGAGGTGTGTTGCTTTGAGTGTGGGACTTGCTCTAAGGAGATATTCAGTTCTTCAGATCTCCCTTCTCAGTCATGAGTTTAACGGTTGACCTTAGGCCAGCCACTTGGTCTGAGCTAAACCTACCTCACAGGATTGTTGTTGAGTATAAAATGAGGACGGCAGCATTTGCTCTGTCCTGAGTTCTGTGAGGTTGCATGGAGGTATGGAAATTTAATAAATGTGAATATATGGGGTATGACCATTTAAGATCTGCAGCCATTCACCTTTCATGGCTTCCTGGAAGGGGCACTGAAGAATCTGGCTCACATAGGATTTTAATAGGTGAAAATGCACAAGCCTTTAGCACTGCTGACATGGACAAGATTATTTGGCACACAGGTTTAGAGCCCTTAAGTAGGGCTGCCGTCAGGGATCAGCATTGCTGGGCAGCTGCCAAGGCCTATGACCTAGTAGTGAGTGGGGGGCACTGCCAATTCCTAGAGCCTCCTGGCTCGGTGTTTTTATTTACTGTACAGTAGTTATTTTCTGTTGCTGCCTGTTCACCAGTGAAAGAGCAAGCAAACAAGCATCAGGGTTGAGGAGAAGGAACAGCAACCTTCACATGCCTTATAGAATATGGTGCAGATTGGGCCAGAAGGAGAGTCAAGAAATTGGGCAGCGGCCATAGTGATGAAGAGGGGAAGATCTTAACATTCCAGCAGGCTTCACTGTGAAATGGCAAAATATCTGAAAACATGTCAGGGAAATCAAGAAATGTAAAACATCAACAACAACAACGTTTACAGTACCGTATTTATATCTCACCCTTCCTCCCAAAAGAGCTCAGGGCTTATACGCACATGAGAAACTGTTGCTTCAAAATAAAGCTAAACAGTCATGAAAGTCGAGTTGTGTCATTGTAAACACAGTTGTTGTTGTTTTTGCTGTTGTTTTAAGAAAAAATAGTTCTGAAAACAAGGTCCATTAATAATGTGGATCATTACAAGATTATTATTTTATAGTATTTGAAACAGCTTTGCCATTTACCTTTTACAACCACTCCCCTCTAAATGTCATAATGATTTTTTTCCTGCACCAAATTTCTTGCTAATTATCAAACCCATTTGCCTTAAAAATAGATGTTTACAATTCCACATCCTCCACTGTGCTTTCTTGCCTGATTCTGTTCTGAAATCGAGATGCTGGCGCCTGTGACATCACATTAATTCACCATGGCAACAGGCTCTTATTTCAATTTAATTAAAATGCATTTATCAAATTTTAGATGACTTAAATATCTAAATAAATAAATAAATAAATCACTGGAGATCAGAGAGGAGAATTTCATACTGCATTCAGCTCACCCTCTCTGAAAAACCTTTGCAACAAAGAGAACCTTAAAAATGTGTACTGAAATTAATCCAATCTGGATTTGTGAGCTGGAATGTCAGGAAGTAATTCTACAGCCCTAGGAGCTTTGATATCAGGGAGCTCCTGGATTAATCTTTGTAGTTGTTACTTCAAATAGCCGAGGTGTTCCCTTCAGTAGCCGCTAGAGCTCCATTCGGCACCCACACTTGACTCTTCAACCCTGCTGTAATGGCATGAAATGCCTGGTCACAGCTATTGGAGGAGCACCAAAAAGATTTCGGACTTGGTCCACCCTCTGCCCCCAGTCCTCCTGGTCAGTAGTAACCAAACAATAATCTTTTAGGACTTTCCCATCAAACATGGCAGCGCACAGCTTCTGATACATAATGTAGTGTAGTTTTGCCTACTGTTGCATTTTAATTAGTTCCAGGTATTTGCAGTCTTCAGACGGTTAAAGACTCCAGAGTGATAAAAACTGAGTGCATAGCTGTAAAGGGGAAGTTTTAATTCTGACATAAATTGCAGTTGTTGTAATGGAAATGTAGGGTTGATGGGCTAGAATTTTGGTTTGTCCTTCTGATATATGATCTTGTACCAGATATTCTTATACAAAAAAGACATCTAGTTACAGGTAGGTAGCCGTGTTGGTCTGACGTAGTCAAAACACTAAGGTGCTACTGGAAGGATTTTTTAAATTTTGTTTTAAAAAAGACATCTGTTTTAGAAAAAGTTTCCTTTCATTATTTGTTCATACTTGAACTTTAAGGAAGCCCAAGAAGAATGGTTTGTCTTGGTCACAGGTTGGCAACATCTGGCCCGTGGGCCGCAAACTGAGGCCGTTTATCCAGCCCACGAGCCACCCGGTCACCGAGCTGCCTGCTCAGCAAGTCCCCCGTGCACTGCGCTAAACTGGCACAATGCGGCACGGGGATTCGCTGAGTGGTGCCGGAAATCGCTTCTGCACATGCCCAGACACGATTTTCAGCTTCCGGGCATGCGCAGAAGCGATTTCTGGAGCCCCAGCCATGGGCAGCGCGGCGACGGAAATCGCTTCTGTGCATGCCCAGCTCACGGACGATCGTCCATGAGAATGATCCGGCCCACGGCTGGAAAACGTTACCGACACCTGGTCTTGGTACTGCAAATGCTTCCCTCTGTTGGTACACTAACTAGCGCCATGGAAGTTGAACCCTGATTGAGTCATCTGGGCTATGACTATGGTAAAAATAATAATCTTGGTGATAGCCAGGGAACTTAACTGTAGATATGATGGTGGGAAGAGGGCTCCTGCATAGTGAGATAGCAAGAGGTAAGCCATATAACACAGGGGTAGCCAATGTGGTGCCTCCCAGATGTTTTGGATTCCAGCTTCCATTAACCCTAGTCATTATGAGAGTTGTAATCCACAGCATTTGGAGGAATCTGTATTGGATACCCCTGATAGATAAATTTGAGGCAATTTATTCAGTATTATATTATCAGGAAAGGGAACATCCACAAAACACAGCTTTTCCAGTTTTGTACAATTCCTAATACAAAACAGCTTCTCCCAACCTGCTGCTCCCAACCATCTTCCATCAGCCTCAGCTAGCATGATGGGCTGAGGCTAATGGGAGGTGTAGCCTAAAAGATCTGAGTTTAGGGATATAAGGCAAAGTTTGCTTTTGTTTCAATAGGAACTGTATATTTAAAAACAAAGGGGCCAAAATCTCAAAGTTCATAAGTATAAAAATAATTTCACTTTTGATGTGTCAAATATTAAGGATCTTACGGCCTAAAAGGGCTCTAAAATTGTGTAGCTGTGGGCTTAAAAACATAGAAGGGGCTCTGAGAGAATATTACAGCTATCTTTCCTCAGCAGAGGAGGATCCAAAACAAACCTTTTATCTGACTCTCAATTCTTTTCAGAGGGTGAGGTGACTCTTCAGTTATGGCAAACATGAAAACTGAAACTACTATTCCAGACAGCCTATGGCGATACCATACCTTCCAGTTTTCAAAATATTGCTGCTTAGTAGTCTGACATCTATTGTTTAATACTTCAATTATATATCAATTATATTGTTGTGTTCTGGAGGACCTATGCAACAACCCATGGAACAAGATAGCCTTCTGGCCATTTCTGGAATGGGAATGAGGAAAAGCTTATTCATTTTTTAATCCCACAGTGATAAAATCTCAGTTGTCCTCAGTGTTCAGGTTGATACCCACTTACCTGGGAGTAAGCGCCATTGAACTCTCTGGCATTTGCTTTGAGTATACTGTACACATATAGAAGGAGTCTGCTGTAAGAGTATCTGTGCATACATTTTACTAAAACATTTTCTCCAGTTATTTGGACCAACCTAGATCTACAGAAGATCTGCACGCCACAAGTTTAAAAGAGGCACATTAGAGATTTAGGAATGAACATGGAAATGGAACTGATGTGTTGCATACTTCAGTGACTAATGTGATCATTATATCTGCTGCACCAGTTTCTATAATCAGAGCGCAAGATGTAACATGGAATTTTAAGGCAGGCAGACTGGCAAAAATGGATGGATGAGTGAGAAGAAACGTAAGCTTGTATATTCTAAGCATCACAGTTTACCATGACTTGCATCCTCAATTGGTTGGTTGCTGGAGGCACCTGGTTTCTCTTTCAGTGAACCACTCCCTAAAAACACAGGACTGTGACCCAGTAACTAGAGAACTAAGCTGGGAGATTGGGGTCCAAATCCCAGCAAAATCCACTATTTACTGGTTGGTCTGGTCATAAGCAAGTCTTGTGATTATCACTCAACATCAACTTCCCTTCTGTAAATTAGGAACATTCATGACCTTGTTTGGAGGATGAATTAAGTCTGTAAACAGCTTCATATTCTGAAAGTTGTATAGAAATCACAAGCAGCAGTAAGATACGCAATGCATGGCCAATTCATTCATTTTTGTTCCTGAATCCACCAGTTCTCAACGCATAACATCCTCCAAATGAAGTCACAATTCTTTTTTGCACCGCACATCACCATGAACATTCCTTTTGGAGCTCAGCAATGTAAGAGGGGTAAAGTAAAGGAAAATGCCTGCATGTGTCTTGTTCTACCAGCCTCATCCACTGACCATGTCACTGTCAAAGCTCATCACCATTCTTCCTGCCTGTCAGGGAGTTGTTGCGGCTACTCCCGAGTAAAGACGCTCCAGTCCGTTCTGTCTTTAAAGGTTTTATTGTGCATACTATTTACAGTGCAGAGATAGCAGAAAACATGACCTCCTAGTCACTCAGAATCTGGCAATGGCGCCCTTCTGCTTCGGGGCCAGCATAATAGCCTGGGCACCCCGAAATGCCGCCCCCTAACCCTGCGTTTGGGCAGGCGCCTCAATTTGGGCGCCGGAAGGAGCTGTGCCCCTTCTTCCCCTTGCTGGCTGGGCCAGTGCCTGGGCTCCGACACCTCCCTGAGCCGTCCCTCCTCCACTTGTTGGTCAGAATGGTGCAGGGGCTCTGATGCCTCACTGAGCCTTCCCTCCTCCATTCCGCTTCCCCCTGACCCGCTGCTAGCGCTGTCACTGGGTGATGATGGGGAGAGGCTCTCTGTAGGGAGTCCCCCTGACACTGCCAGAATAGTTATCCACAGGATACTGTTTCTCTTCCTAGTGCTTTTCATTGTTTTTTCATGTTGGTACTTTTGAGTTGCTGGGTGGCACTCCTATTCATGTTGCTTCTTATTGCCGGGCAATTCTCCACATGATGCATTCTAACAACCCTAGGGCAACGTGAAAGAAAACTGGGCACCAGCCAGGGAAGTTAACATAATTTGGGGATTGAACCCCACATACAATACAACATTTCACACTAACACGCAGCTGGCTTTCTCTTAGACGATTTAGCCACATTTGTGATTTGTACATTGAGGAGATTTTTGGAATAATGGATTGCTGTGGTCTTGCGCTGTTCAAGTGGTAGGGTGATGTTCTGGAATGATTTAAGCTTTAATGAAAGCCTCTATAGATGGGGGATCTGATGCAGTATTATAAATAAAATAAAATAAAAGTCTCACAGACTGGATAAAGACTAAGAGCCTAGTCTCTTCTGAGGGATAGAATTCCAGTTTTTCAGTGTGAGTGCATCCTTCCCCGCTTTGTTCTTTGTAGGAGCTGCTTGGGCTCCCACACTTCCTCCTTTCCTCATTTTGAAGTCCTGCCTCCCACGACTTCCCTCCTCACCACCTGCACATGCCATTTGCTCTATGACTACAAGTATTAAAAATTTTCAAAAATTCAGCTAGGGGCCATGTCTGCCAGTGGTGCACTTGCATCCCCACCCCCCTGCAATTTCGCTTAGGCGGGCATATAGTTGTGCCCAAGTTTGTGGAAAACAAGGAGGAAGAGAGAAAACAGCCTCACTGCGAGGAAGAGGTTGAAACTGAAAATATGAGGAGATGGCTAAACTTGGAGAAGGTGGGCAGCTGGGCTCTGGAAAGTTCAACCTTTCCAAGCCCTACTAACATTTCATCCATTCCCCAGTATACTTTATGATGTTGTCTTGGAACAGGTGACTTTTTAAAAAGAAAAGAAAATACTGTATATACAGAAGGAGGGAAAAGAAGACCCAGGTAACTACCGACCGGTGAGCTTGACATCAATACCACGGAAGTTCATAGAACAGATCATTCAACCGTTGGTCTGTGAGCACTTAAAAAAGGATGCTGTGTTTCCTGAGACCCAGCATGGGCTTCTCAAAAAAATAAGTCATGCCAGACAAATCTCATTTCTTTCTTTTTTTGACAGAGTTACAAGCTTGGACCCCCGATCCACCAAGCTTGATGGTGTTTCACATGTTACATGTTTTCAGCAGGAAAAGCACTTCCATGCTGGAAAGTTTGAAAACTGCAAATAAATAATTGGATATGACAACCATGTGTGGCTGTCAGCCATTTAGAGTTTTATAGGTCAAAAACAGACCAGCTGTCAGTCATGGTCAGTATAGGCTTCCCCTGAAAGGCTTCTGGATCCCACTTAGCTCATTAAGTCTCTCCTTGAGACCAGCCTTCCAGCCCACCACACAGCCTCATGCATAGAAGTCTAGGGACCTGTCTCCTCAGAAGCTTTTATGCCTGAATAGTAAAATGAACATATTTCTTTTTTTATGTTCAGCAAGTGTTGTCCCAGGGATTGAGGATAGACCCATGTTTATAATGGAGGTTACAAAGTCCTTATCAAGCACTGAAAATCTGGCATCGGTTTATTTTGCAATAATCCCTCGACCAGCTTGGTGAGTTCAGTTGGAGTCTCTTCAATAAACTGGTAGAGATGCATTTTTGCAGCTTTTGTGTTCGAAAGAAACAGCAGTGGGGCGGGGGTGAGAAGAGACAACTTGAAGGCCTTCTAGGAATAAAAAATTTGAAGTATACTTGCTAGCCAGCTCAGGAACCTTGACTGGGAATCAGGATATAAATGGAATGAATAAATTAAAAAGAAAAATAGATTTTTTTAGTGGGAAAATGTAGCTTATTCACTATGCTAAAATGCTGAGCCAGAGATTACTGTCAGGCAGGACAGGATTATGTTAGGGAGGTAGTTGTGGAGGCTGTTCTGCAGTTCTCATAAGAAACTCTTATGGTAATAATGCCAACCTGCATCTGGAGTGCCTCCACTTTCTGTATTTAGTGTTATTCTGTTAGGGTCTACTGACACCTGACAAATCTAATTTAGAGAAATTTCTGTGTCCTCAATTATTTTTATGTATTAGATGACGAGGACATGTGGACATCAGGTGATGTGTCAAAAGTCACTTTTTTTCTGTATCTTTTAAATGAACTAGATCCCTCCCTATATCCATGCCCCATGTGCATTTCCTTCCTCTCCTTAAACCATCCTTATTATTCCCTTGTCCTGCCTTTTACTATTTCATATTCATAAGATGGCAACATCTGGTACCAATTCCTGTTTTTGCCTCCATGTCTTACCATGATTTCCTAAGATCTTTTTGTTTTGCTTTTCCATGAACCTCACTGCTGTGGTTCTAGGATGTTGTCTTGGAACTACCATGCAGCAGGAATGCATTGCTAAATTGGCAGTCTAAAAACATAATTCCCCATCTGTCCTATAGCCTATTGGTTCAATTAGCAATTTGTGCTCTTTTTATTTTTGGCATTTCCAGTGTCTATTTAACTGGCTTTTACTCTGGTTTTAAAAATGTCAAGGCACTGTTATTAGATTCTGCACAAACATACATGGATTAAATATGAAACAGGAAGTTCTTGATGCAGATCTTGACATTGGCATGAGCACTCTTGCAGGCTCAGCCTAGTGGGGGGGCACAGGGGCGGTTGCTCCAGGTGCAAAATTGTTAGGGGCACAAAATTTCAACACCTGGTGCTGCCTCAATAGAGCTGCGCACTTCCATTGCTGGGTTCTGTTGAAAACAGCTTCTCCGACTGATTAATTGGCTTTTTTTGATTGCATTGTGATTTGGTATGATTTTTTATTGTATTAATGTGGCGTCCATTGGATTGTTATTAATGAAAAATAAATTTTTCATAAATAAAAATAAAATTATTCATTAATAAAAATTACAGTAATTTAATAATACCAATAAAAGAAAACAGCTTCTCCATTCGAACCAGGAAGTGACCTCTCCAGACAACAGAACAACTCTTCTTTTCTTATCTCTGTGGCTGTGATTTCCTGGGTGACACGGACGCCATTAGGCATTTGAATGCACATGTGTATGCCGTCCATTTCTGTCCCTCCACTGTGTGGATCCGGGCGCTGGCAGCTCACACTACGCACTGCTTGGTTCTCTTTGGGCTGCTTGGATTTAATAAAAACCCCTTTAGCACCTGAGTCTCCTACTAGTCCATGATCATACATGACTGGTGCTAATGGGAGTTGGAGTCACAACAATATCTGGAAGGCCACAGGTTAGCCACTGTTGTGACTTATACAATTATGTGTGGAGAGATATAGGGTTTCCCCCCTTTTCTCTCTGTTTTAATACAAGAGCTTGGGGTCACCCAATTAAATTTTGTGATGGTAGATTCAGCACAGACATAGTCCTTCACATAATGCATGTATTATGCATAGCATTCACTGCCACATACAAGGTGTTATGACCAGAACGGGATTAGGCAAATTTATGAGTGACAGGTCTGTCAGTGGGAATTAATCATGTTAGCTAAAGGGAATCTTCAGGTCTGGAGGTGCTAGTCTTCTGGGTTCCAGATTGTGGGTGGGGGTGGGATGGGGAAGGGGGCAAAAACAAGGAAGGACAGTTGTCGTCATGTCCTGCTGCAAGCTTCCAGTAGCATAATTTGGCCAATATTCTAATTGGGATGCTGGACAAGAAAAGTCTTGGCCTGATCCCACAAAGTTCTTGTATTCATATGCTTTAAACTCCAAAGTTCTCTGTAAATGTTTGAGAGCCGTTGCAGTGTAGCAGTGAGAGTGTTGCACTAGAACCCAGGAGAGATCAGGGTTCAACCTTCCACTCAGCCATGAAGCTCTGTAGGTGACCTTGGGCCAGTCACTGCCTCTTAGCATAACCTGCCAGCGCAGGGTTGTTGTGCGGGTGTGATGGTGAGGGAGAGAACCTGTATCCCACCCTGAGCTCTTTGGCAGAAATGTGGGTCACACAAAATCAAATAAAAAAATAAGTATTATTCTACATTTGTAGGAATTGGACGGTTTGGGTTTGAGGGCATCCTGTGAGATGGAGCAGGACATTTTGTGGCAACTGGAAGCGGTTATAGTTCGCGTGGAGAAACGAGACAGAGGGAAATATGCTCTTCCTCCACCTCAGTTTCAGGGGGTCGGGGCAAAGGGACTGCTGCTTGAGGGTGTGAGTTCAGAGGAAATCCTGAGGAATCTGAAGGATGGTTATTTGTTCAGATGATCCTGGCGGACTAAATCTGTGAATGGGTCTGTGTGTCTCAGTGCTGATGACAGCAGGGAAATTCAAAGTCTCCAGAAACCTTGAATGCAAACCTCAAACACTTGCTCTCTGAAAAGCTTTTGTGGCTAATTGGTGTGTGTGTGTAGGAATAAAGGCAAAACCTAACAGGCAGCTCTGGCAGATCGTCACTTTTGCGCCAATATACTGGTGGCGTGTGTTAGTCATGCATCAATTTTTATTTCCAAACGTGCTTTATGTTGCTTGAAAGGCATTAAATGGAGAGGCAGAATAAATCTGAATTAGTGCAGCTTTTCATGCATTAATCTAAATGAGAGAGACTGAAAAGTGATTTCAAGATAAAAGAGGCATGTTACTGAGGAGCCACAGTTGAGGGCTGATAGACAGAATATATCAAAAATACATTGGCTGGTGAACCGAGTGCACTTTTTAATTTCTTGTTACAATAAAAAGCTGCTTTCGACATTGTGGTTTCTTTGACATCTTTTCTTTTCTTGTCAGCCATTTTGATTCTGTGAAACATGGCTTTACCAATAATGAAAGTGTATAACATTTTGGGGGTGCTGACTTGAAACAATTACAATTTCTTTATCCTGACTTTTAACACTTGAGATACAAAGGGCCTTTTAAAATGTTTTAAACATTGTGTTTTAATTGTTGTAACCTGCCCTGGGACCTTAGAGTGAAGGGTGGGCTAATAATAGTGATAATAATTATTACAACAACAACAACAACAACAACAACAACAACAACAACAACAACAACAACAACAACAACAACATAACACTCCTGTCAACAGAAAGCATGCAATGGATATGTTGATACCAAAATCTGCAAATAATGAACTACTGCATGGGTTTATGTCTGATGCATGTCATTCGGAAGTATTCAGATAGAAGAGTGCCCACCAAATTTGTCCCCATCGCCTGGCGACAAATATTTGAGGCCCCTAATATGGCAGGTATAATCACTCCATACCCCTTAATTTTCTTCAGAAAGAAGGGAGTGTTACCTTATTGCACAATCAACTCAGGATGAAAGCTCATTGCCCTATAACTAGTTGGTCTCGATGCTCAATAAAGACCGGACATAGTTTAGTCGCCACATAAACTTCGTGCAAGCAAATCACAATTAATGCTGAATAAACAGACCATCTGAAGGATCTCTAGGAAACAGCAACAGACACTTCTGCTGTTCCATCTGCCAATTTCCTGTTTCACTTGTCTACCATTACTTAAAGGACTTTGGGGCAGCTAGACCCAAACTTCTAACAGTACATTGTTAAACTATGGAATTACGGTAACTTCCCCAAGGTGTGGCAATAGCCACCAACTTAAATGTCATGACTAGGTGATTTTTCAAATTCATGGGGGAAGGTTGCCACTGACTATTGCCATGGTGAATATATGCTACCTTCAGGATCAATGGAGGCTGGGAAGAAACAGCAGGAGAGATGGGCGAGACTGGATCCAAATCCCTGATAAAGCTCATTGAGTGGCTTCCTTCACATAAAAATATTCCTTCCAGTAGCACCTTAGAGACCAACTAAGTTTGTCATTGGTATTTAGTCGGTCTCTAAGGTGCTACTGGAAGGAATTTTTTTATTTTGTTTCAACTACGCCAGACCAACACGGCTACCTACCTGTTCCCTCACATAATATGTTATGAGGCAAAAATGACAGGGGAACTATCTATGCCACCTTGAGCTCCTTGGAGAAAGCATAGAATAAACTGTAGTCACATTTTATTTGGTAAACTAGACATAATTTATTTTGACTTCTGGACTGTTGTCTTCCCAAAACATGTTTATCCAGTACCATCAGGTTAATTCATGTAGTGTTGATAAATATTGTGACTAAGACCAATAGGGAACAATCTGAATAAAGAAGTCTTAGTTACCATTGAAGGAGCCAGCTCTTCTCCCTCTGCTTTCTTCTCCTTTCTGCCCTCTTCAGCAACCCTATTATAGATTTCTGATCCCTAGATTTTTTTCACCCCCTGACCTTAAAGATACCGTGAGTGCTGTTTGTGCTCTTCTGGTGGTTAACAGCCACTGGTGCCTCTGCTCTGCATGAATCTTTGTCCCATTTTTAAAGAAAAAAAATCTCTGCTAGTGAGATTGTGCTATGCTTGTGAAGGCTATAGGTCAGTAGTGTACCATTTAATTAATGCTGTAATCCGATGCATGCCTAATTGAACCCTATAGGACAACTTCTGAGTAATCTTGAGTAGAGCTGGAATGGAAGAGCACTATTATTACTATTTTAATCCAGCATGTTGTGCACTCTAGCAGTATGCTACTCAATAAAGGCTTTGACTGTACTGCTTTTTTTTGTTGCCATGGAGTGCTGAAAGGGATCCTTCTCTCCTACTCCAGTATGAGCATGGCAGGTTACAGGGAGTTTGATGGGCTCAGGGGCAATGCGCCTTCCATTCTTGGCTCACTTTGTTCCCTGGAGTCTGAAGGGGGAAACAAGTGGGATGGGTGATGTTGCCAATGTGCATGTAGCAGTCAGCTGTGGGTGGGAGAATGGGATGAGGGAGATAGAGATGGGGGTGATTATATGATGATGGAGATGTCAAGGGGTTCTGCTGGGATGTCACCCAACAGGGCTGGGCTATCCAGCAAAATAGCGGAAGTGGGGTGGATCGGTCACAGGAATTAGGGTGGGCCAAAAGGGTTGGTTTACCCCACAGGACCAGCTGTTCCCAGCTGGATCCTATGCAGCATTTGCCCTGTTTGGCTCTGGTTTGCATGCCTGGCCCATTCTATTGCGGGTGGCACTATGGGTTAAACCACAGAGCCTAGGGCTTGCTGATCAGAAGGTCGGTGGTTCGAATCCCCGTGACGGGGTGAGCTCCCGTTGCTCAGTCCCAGCTCCTGCCAACCTAGCAGTTTGAAAGCACGTCAAAGTGCAAGTAGATAAATAGGTACCGCTACAGCAGGAAGGTAAATGGCGTTTCCGTGCGCTGCTCTGGTTCGCCAGAAGCGGCTTTGTCATGCTGGCCACATGACCTGGAAGCTATACGCCGGCTCCCTCGGCCAATAATGCGAGATGAGCGCGCAACCCCAGAGTCGGTCACGACTGGACCTAATGGTCAGGGGTCCCTTTACCTTTACCTTTTTAGATTTAAACCAGGGAGCTCCAGCACATAAAAAGTTAGCTGTTCCACTTGGATGGGATTCCTTCTGCACTCCCTGTGCTCCTGACATCTATGGGTGGGTGTTGGGGCTTCGGGCATTGGGGAATTGAACTTTCTGGGTCTGGTTGCTGTCTGCCGCTGTGACTGAGTGTCTCAGAGAACACTGCTCAGTTTGAGTGTGGGTTCAAGGCTTGTTACCTCCTCCTTTTTTGACCCAGGCTTGACTTTTCTCTATGCATGCAAATGGTGAGTGGAGGCATGTTTCCTTTCTTCCACCTAGTTGGGCTTCCACCCCCCATTTCCCAGCTCCATGCCCTTTGGAATGACTCACCGGAGGCTACTGTTATTGGGGTGCCTGTCTGGGTCTGCCTCAGTATGCATGTCCTTGACATCTCTTTGAGTTGCTTGGCAACACCATCTTTCACAACCTGAGTGGGTCTTTTACATGCTGTCTACAGACATGCAGCTCACCGAGCTATGTGGCTGGTATGTTTTTGTAGGTACTAGTCCTCTGTTTTTGGTGCAAGGCTGTGAGAAGCATAAGGGGATTCAAACGCCTGTCTGTAGGAATGCCTGGGAACTTTCAGTTTCAGGGTTGTTGCTGTCTCTGCCACTGGTGCTACTGCTGTAGCATTATCATGCATGTTCAGTGTATGCGGTATGCAGAGGCATGGGCTGGACTATCCCCCCATCATCAGGAGTTCATGCGCTTTCCCAGTCCATGGCTGGCTTGTGGGCACAGGAGGACTTTCTAGGACTGCTGGGCATGTGTTTTTATGCCATTGTTGTATTTTCTGTTTGTGTGTTTCCCCTCTCTGCTCCTGGGCTGATCATACATTGGATACAATTCAAAAGCACACTAGTGCAAGTAGATAAACAGGTATTGCTGCGGCAGGAAGGTACAGTATACAGCGTTTCCATGTGCTCTGGCTTCCGTTGCACCAGAAGCAGTTTAGTCGTGCTGGCCACATGACCCAGAAAGCTGTCTGTGGACAAACGTCAGCTCCCTCGGCCTGAAGTGAGATGACAAGCCCCACACCCCATAGTTGCCTTTGCCTGGACTTAACCATCCAGGGGTCCTTTACCTTTACCTTTTTAACCTTACATTGGATACAGTAGCCAGTCCACCGGAGTAGTGGTGATATTAGCTTTGATCCTCACATAATGTGAGCATAAGATTGCTGTGCCAAAGGCAAGTTCAGTTGTACCTCGGAAGTCAAACGCCTTGTGACTCAAATGTTTTGGCTCCCGAACACCGCAAACTCGGAAGTGAGTGTTCAGTTTTCAAACGTTCTTTGGAACCTGAACATCCGACATGGGTTCCAATTGGCTTCAGGAGCTTCCTGCGCTCAATCAGACACCACACCTTGGTTTCTGAACGTTTTGGAAGTTAAACAGAGTTCAGGAATGGATTCCGTTTGACTTCTGAGGTATGACTGTATAGTAATAGTTTCTAGCCGCACACACAAGCACATGTTCTCTGCAACATACAGTTTCTAAAATGGTAATCCCTAGCTCGAATTTTTTAAAACTTGGTCCTTTGTGCATTTTCTAAAACTACAATATTTGATTTGACCCAGGGTGATAGAAACAGAACAAAGTCATCAAGGTCCAGCTAGACACACAATGATTTTTAGATGGGCCCTAACTGTTTCCATTGGTTTTGTAACTATCTGTCACAGTCGTTGCCTTAGTAATGGCTGCTGTATGCTGAAGTGGCGTTTTCAATGGTATGTATACAATGCCTTCGAAATCCCTTTCCCAAGTTATTCAAAAAATCCAACTACAGAGAGCAGATTATTTCCCTCCCCAACATGCACTATTTTTCACTTATCAACTTTAAATTTCATGTGCTCATTGTGTTGTTCAGTAATCCAATTATGCGAGATCTTTCTGCAACTCTTTCAGAGACTGCTTTGGACTCTGCTGTAATGAACAGCTTTGTGTTATCAGCATATTTTGGACTCCATTGTTCACCCTTTGCTTTAGATTGTTAATTAAGATGTATGCCAGAGCAGGTCTTAGTGGAATTTCTAAATGCTTCTGCTAAAGCAGTGAGGAAAGACATGTGAGTATGCCTGTCACCTGGCAGGTTATATTTAGTTATTAGTTACATTTCTATTCCATCTCATCCATTAGGCTTAAGCAGTGCTCAAATTACAGGTGGGCTGGGCCAGAGGGGCCCTGCCTCGCTTTTCCTTTGTGACTGTCCCCTTAGCTTTTATTATTATTATTATTATTAAGAAGGAAAAGGGCCACAATTCAAGCACTAGACTCAAGGAGGGCAACAAGTTCACCAGTAGAAATATACTTATGCAGGAGGTTATGTTCTGGGGCCCCTCATGCATAAGTGAAATCGCATAAAGCGGGGAGCACCCTCTAAAAAAACCTCTAAATGCCTATCCCCCCGCCCCCCGCTCTCCAGCTTTCTCTCTAAATATCCAGATGTGAAGTTCTAGGGCTGGCAGGAGCATGCAGGACATGTAGGAAAGCAAGTGCTGCTGGTGTGCTACCTGCGGGCAGGTTGAGCAGCCTAAACAAAGCCCCACTGAGCTTTGGGGCTTCCTCCACCCACACTGACGCCCTCTTCAGGCTCCAGGAAGAGTCTGCTTGCGAGCCACAAGAAGTCTCTCCCGCCATTTCCGGTTATGATTCTAATTCTTTCTTTCTTTCCTGGTGCCGTGCATATACGCGGTTGTGTGCAAGTTGATTGCACATAAATGGGGAGGCGCCTGTACAGTGGTACTTTGGTTCTCAAATGCCTTGGTACTCAAACAACTTGGAAGCCAAACACTGCAAACCCGGAAGTAAGTGTTCCGGTTTGCAAACTTTTTTGGGGGAAGCCGAATGTGCTCCTGATTTGAGTGTTACGCTTCTGATTTGAGTGTTATGCTGACGTCTGTCTGTTTTTGCTATTTATTTTGCGTTTTTGTATTTGCAGCTCTCTCCTTTTGTTTTTGTGACTGTCTGGAACCCAGTTCAGCTACTGATTGATATATTGTGTGAATGCAGTACATTGTTGTTTTTTTACTTATTTTTTTATTAGATTTTTCAAATAATAATAAAGAACAATCATGACGATCATACTTCCAACTCCATATAACCACATCCAATGTGTAACATAAAATAACAGCAAAAAAGGAAATACAAACACAGATAAGTAAAATAAAAAATAAAAAATAACAATGACATATAACCTACAAAAAAGAATATTATATTAAAATTTCATAATTGTAAATTTCATAGTTCCTTAATGGACCTCCTCGAGTCCCCTTTTTAACGGTTCCAATATCAGTTCCACTTTACAGGTTCCACTTTTTAAATCTCTTATTTCATAATCTACAGCCTGTATAGTTGCTTAAAATCTCCCTCATATGTCAAGTCTACAATACTTCTTAAGATATATTCTAAATTTCTTCCAATCTTCTTGCAACTTCTCTTCTCCCCGGTCGCGTAGTTTCCCGGTCAGGTCAGCAAGTTCCATATAGTCCAACATTTTCATCTGCCATTCCTCCACTGTAGGTAACTCGGATGTCTTCCAGTACTTTGCTAGTAAAACTCTTGCCGCGTGAATGAAGTACATTGTATCACTTTTATTTTATGGATCAGTGGTCTCATTAGATAGTAAAATTCATGTTAAATTGCTGTTTTGGGGATTGTTTTTAAAAGTCTGGAACGGACTAATCCATTTTGCATTACTTTCTATGGGAAAGCGTGCCTTGGTTTTGGAAAGCTTTGGTTTTGGAACGGACTTCCGGAACGGATTAAGTTTGAGAACCAAGGTACCACTGTATTAACAATTGCATATCTGTATACCTGAAGTATCAGCCCCAAAAAGTTGTTCAGTTAAAAGAACTATTACTTTTGAAGTCTACTTGTTGCTAAACCAGACCGTCGTTTAGCTTAGTACAGTCTTTCGTGAGTGACAGTGGGTCTCAAAAGTCCTACACAGAGGTCTTTTGTGGGCTCTCCACCCAAGCTCCTTTTAACTGGAGATAATGAGGAATTGAACTTGGGGCCCTCCTGCATGCAAGACATGTGCTCTGCCTCTGGGCTATGGTCCCAAGAGTGGTGGTTTTGTACAAGACAGATGACTGGCATTTCAAGTAGAATGCATTGTGCCATTCTTGTAAGTTCACATATTTTATTAACAGTTAAAATGTAATTTCAAATACAGTGGACCCTCTGGATATGAATTAAATTAGTTCTGGGGGGGTCTGCCCGCAACCCAAAAAGTCCGTAGGCAGACGTGCTGCTTCTGCACACGCTCGATGCGTGCAGAGTGCTTCTGCGCATGTGTGAAGTGCACAGAGCGCTTCTGCGCATGTGCGCACGGCGAAACCTGGAAGTATACACTTCCGGGTTTGCCGCATTCGTAATCCATAAGTTACGTATCCAGAGAAGTACGTAACTAGAGGGTCCACTGTAAAGGGGGTGGAAATGGGGTTTTGCTTGTGGTCCAGAGCTGGAATGGGTTTTGTGTATCCCTTGCCTTGGAACTTGGACAATACGGTATATTCTGTATGCATTTCCCCAACAGAGGGGTATGGAGAAAGGATTGCATGGAGTGTCTATTTTCACTGCCTTGCATCTGTTCTTGAGGAGAACTTCTGGTCTGGAACTTTCACCTTTGATAAACTCACACAAATAATTCCAGAGTTACTCATATATTTGCTTTACTTTAGGGACTAAAGTGGGCAGCTACTTTGGAATTCTGTTTTTGAAAAGACGATGAAGAAACTGGGTTATTGTAAATCCCTTCCCAGTAGCAAATATTTTAGATGTATATAATTAGTGCCAAATGCCCCTGCAATACTGCGGTTTGAGTTGTATTCCATTTCTTCTCAGTCTCCATCCTCTACTCAATTCTCCCTCCCATTCCAGTGAAGTGACTTGAGAGTTTTTTTGGGGGGGTTGGGTTGTTTTTTTACTGCTCCTATGTTTTCCCCTACCCTTTTAGCATTTGACAATGGGATGTAGGTGGGCACATTTTTCTTTCACTTTAAGCAGACAGTGTACAAGCTAAATGAGCCCGACACTTTATGAAGATGAGGGGCATGACTCATCAGTATTTTTTTTTATTAAAAACTACTTTCAAATTTTCAGGATGTACATGTTCATGTTTAGGTGTCATAAATACTAAAGCGTTGATCTTCATATATCTCTTCCTCTTCAAATAGATACGAGAGTTTCTTTTCTGTGCCAAAAGGTTGCTCAAGTCAATTTATAACTAACTTTAAAGCAATACGAAAAATGGATTAAGAACAAGAGGGGTGGGGTGGGAAATCTGCATTAAAAAACAGAGTTAATGACATTTATAGCCAGCCAAAAGCTGTGCAGAACAAAAATGTTTTAATGGTCCACCTAAAATTAGGCAGCGGCGGGGGTGGTGGTGGTGGAATGAAGCAAGTATAACTTCCCAGTCTAAGCACACTTTCAAAATAATTCATTGCATACTAGCTTAGCTACAGCTGTGACTATTTGTTAAGGGGTAGACAAAATGGTGCCCTTCAGATGGTATTGGAGTACGACTCCCTTAATGCCTTGCGACTGACGATGCTGGTCAGGGCTGATGGGAACTGGAGTCCAATAAAATCCGAAGGCACCGTGCTGGCTGCACCACACCTTGAATTGTAGGTGGGCTTTATAATTTACTCCTGTGTTTTGGCTTTTGAAGGTTTATTTCTCTGCAACGTGGAAGTAGAACAAGTGTATGCTGCAGAGCCGCATTTCCACAATGCCTTGCTCTGAGGAGGCGTCCCTTCCACAGAGCATGGCATGGAAGGCCCCAGCACAGGGGAGGTGAAGGAGAGATGGAGGTGGTGATGGCAGGGGGAGTTTGTGGCTGCAGCTACCTGGCATACAGCACCTGGCACTAGAAGCAACTGTATAGGTTAAAACACAAAACTGAGGAGAGTTTCAGTACAGTGGTACCTCGGGTTACAAACGCTTCAGGTTACAAACTCTGCTGACCCAGAAATAGTACCTCAGGTTAAGAACTTTGCTTCAGGATGAGAACAGAAATCGTGCTCTGGCAGCGCGGCGGCAGCAGGAGGCCCCATTAGCTAAAGTGGTGCTTCAGGTTAAGAACAGTTTCAGGTTAAGAACGGACCTCCGGAACGAATTACGTTCTTAACCAGAGGTACCACTGTAACAATTTCTAACCTGCTTTTCTGTGATTTGCCAGACAGTAGAGGAAGCTATTGAAAAGCACAGCCCCAAAGCCCTACTGAGCAAACAAAACTAACTACATGGCTCTTTGGGTCCTAGCCACAGTATTAGGCAGAAATGCATTAAACCAAGCTGATATATGATGATTTGACATTCCCAGCCTGGTGTCCCCATCTGCCCCAGCCAGCACACAGGGCAAGAGGCTGAGGAAGGCTGTGGTGGGGGTAGAGCCCACAGGGTCCCGGGCAATATCTACCACAGCCACAAGCCCATTACACTTAGCTGTGCTGTGGTGAATTATTGTAAATTATTGGACCCAAAGTACAATCAGCAGGTTGTGGGAGTTTTTGCAGTGAAACCTAACAATGCACGTATGTGTTTGTTAATGCCTGAAGAGTCTAAGACCATAGACTACTATGGGATATATTATATCATAGAATTGTACCTAATGAAAAGTCAGGGTGGCCTTGTTGATGGCTTTGTAGTCATGATCACCCACTGGTGCTGAGGGCCTACCAGCACCTTCCTGGGTTATGCATGGGTTATGATCCTGTGGAACTGCGATGATAGCCATTAGCTCATTATTGCCGGAGCAAGTGGTCCATGGTACACTGCCACCACCTCTCGGTGTGTGGATGAGGCCAAGCTCCAACCTTGGCAGCCTGTGGACACATCTTGAGCGCAGATGGCTTCGTGTAAACTGTTATGGGCTTGCTCTGCGTTCACATTAGCTTTGCTTGACTTAAAAGTAATTTTAGACTCTGTTCAGAGGCTTTCTGGGCACCTATCCCAGAGTTCCCTGCATAGATTCCCAAAACAGTACACTGTGGGTGGGACATTTCAAACAGGCAGCATCCACATTAGGATGAAACCAGCTGAGAAAGAAACAGTTCCGAATTAAGTAAGCATTTGGCCCTGCTGAAATGTGATTTGCTCAAAACCGTGTGATGTAAGGATGTAAATAATCTGGAACGGTCGTATGGACAAACAGCACCACATTCCTAAGGAGAAAAAGAGACATGTTGCATGGAAATTCTATTTTGCAGGCCCACATGATTAAATGGAATTGCAAGCAGAGAGTATATCAGAAAACTGTCGGTTTTTTAATTATAAAATAGCTGTTGTAAGAAATTATAATGACTACTCAAAACAGTCAAACTGGAAGGGGGAGGCGGGACTAAGCTAGAAGCACTCCCAAGTGCCCCTTTGTACCCCTATGTAAGTACAGTGGTACCTCTGGTTAAGATCTTAATTCCGGAGGTCCGTTCCGGAGGTCTGTTCTTAACCTGAAACTGTTCTTAACCTGAGGTACCACTTTAGCTAATGGGGCCTCCCGCTGCCCCCGCTGGGCGATTTCTGTTCTCATCCTGAAGCAAAGTTCTTAATCCGAGGTACTATTTCTGGGTTAGCGGAGTCTGTAACCTGAAGCGTCTGTAACCTTAAGCGTCTGTAACCCGAGGTACCACTATATGGGCTTCAACCCACATAACATCTCATGGCCATGGATGCCAAGCCTCCTGCACCCATTAGCACACCTGGCTAAATGCTGAGTCAGGAGTACAGACAGAGCATCAGAAAGTGACTAAAAACAACTGGGCCATTTCCAATAGCTACACTCTCTCCCCATCCTATGTCATTCAAAGCTTTATCTTTTCCGGGGTGGGGGTGGGGGTGGGCTTAGATATGGGGAGGAATTTTCACTGCTACATTGAAATTCTCACTGGAGAAAATGGTTAGGAGTGGGGGGGATATAGGCGTACTTTTAGAGAGTTTTAATTTGTCTTTTGCCACTCTTTGATGTTATATACCTTTTACTTGTATTCCTGCTGGGCTAGGAGTGTTTGTTGTTAGAGCGCTTTGCATTCATGGCCATGAGAAGAAGAAGGTTTTCTGGATTTTGGGGTTTTTTTTGTTGGGGAGAATAATTACGTTTCCTGGATTTTTGCATTTCCAATGCCTTAAATGGATTGGGATCTGATTTAACATGTTTATTTGACCTGTCTTTAGTAAGCAAAACTAAAAATAATATTAATGACATGTTAATGTTTGTTTTTCCAATGACCTGAGGATTTAAATTAAAATATTTTATTAGGAAACAATATAAATCACACACTAACCACAGCTGCGGGCAGTGACAGAATACCAGAGATACACTACTCATGAGTAGATCCCTTACTTACTTACAAACAGACCAATGACTTTGGATCATTGGATGTGTACATGCAGACTGACTGCGCTGGTGCTCTTCAGCCTACCAGAGATACACTACTCATGAGTAGATCCCTTACTTACTTACAAACAGACCAATGACTTTGGATCATTGGATGTGTACATGCAGACTGACTGCGCTGGTGCTCTTCAGCCTGGACGCAAAGCTCTGACTGGTGAGCCGCTCCACCTCCTTCTCTGAAAGTTCCAATGGTTCTTCACAGTGTTTGAAACTCCCATTTTTCTAGGTGTATTTTTGTGACAGGGAATTTCATTAGCACGAGCAGTTTCTGAGCTCTGGGTGCAGTACTGTGCCTAAGATTCCAGATTAAAACTGCAGAGTGGAAGGAAAGGAGGACCCTTTTCTGCCTCCCCACTTCCAGTTACTCTCTGAAGACTGAAGAAGAGACCCTCTGAAAAAATATTAGGAGGGTAGGCAGGGGAAGGACTAGAGCATGTGAAAAATGAACATAATATTTTAGCTGCAGTTCTTTCATTTTCAGCTTTGTATGTTTGTTATTTAAAAAGTGTGCCTAAACATTCCATTGTTGCGCCCGTAACCTAGGTTTAAGGTGCCATTTAGCTCCTAGCTTTCATTTCTAAGTTTCTAACACTGGTTCTTCATCAGGTACAGACCCTACAAGTGTCCCTATTTTCCAGGGACAGTGCCTGATTTAGTGAAGCCATCCCAGTTTCTGATTTGATCCCGGAATATCCCACTTTTCTTTAGGATGTCCATTTTGTTGTTGTTTAGTCGTTTAGTCATGTCCGACTCTTCGTGACCCCATGGACCATAGCACGCCAGGCACTCCTGTCTTCCACTGCCTCCCGCAGTTTGGTCAAACTCATGTTCGTAGCTTCGAGAACACTGTCCAACCATCTTGTCCTCTGTCGTCCCCTTCTCCTAGTGCCCTCCATCTTTCTCAACATCAAGGTCTTTTCCAAGGATTCTTCTCTTCTCATGAGGTGGCCAAAGTATTGGAGCCTCAGCTTCACAATCTGTCCTTCCAGTGAGCACTCAGGGCTGATTTCCTTCAGAATGGATAGGTTTGATCTTCTTACAGTCCATGGGACTCTCAAGAGTCTCCTCCAGCACCATAATTCAAAAGCATCAATTCTTTGGCGATCAGCCTTCTTGATGGTCCAGCTCTCACTTCCATACATCACTACTGGGAAAACCATAGCTTTAACTATACGGACCTCGGTAGGCAAGGTGATGTCTCTGCTTTTTAAGATGCTGTCTAGGTTTGTCATTGCTTTTCTCCCAAGAAGCAGGCGTCTTTTAATTTCGTGACTGCTGTCACCATCTGCAGATGTCCATTTATCATTGGATAAATGTAAGGAGGGTATGGTTATCCGATCCTCGAGCTGTCTGAAGGGAGCCCTGTATAGGAAAGTGTTTTAATGTTCATTATTTATTGTGGTTTTATATGTGTTAGAAGCTGCCCAGAATGGCTGGGGCAACCCAGTCAGATGGGTGGGGTATAAATATTAAAATTATTATTATGGAATAGGACTTCCCTATTTCAGAGAAATGTTGTAGGTAGGGTATGCAGGTAGCAACCCAGAGGGCCCCTCAAGGAGATCCTCAGAGTTGGAGGCCCTACCTGCTCCTCAAGTTCTTCATCCTGTGGAGGTGTCCAGTTCATCCTCCAAGAACTCCATGCCTGCTTCTAAGTCAGGCACAGCCATGACATTATGCAAACTAACCTATGCAAGCCAATGTATTTTCTGCTTTCCCTCTCCCCTCTCCTCCAGGGCAGCCACAAGAAAGACTGAAAGCTTTTGCTTCCATTTCCAACTGTCCACATTTTAGCATTAAATTTCAATCAAAAGTTGGTAAAATTTGACTATGTTTCATTGAAACAAGCTGGTTTTGTGAACCGCAGTTTGGCTTATTTCAATAAAGAACAATTGACTAACATAGTTTGTTTGGGTTTGGACATATAAACTGTGGTTAGTCAAAACAGAAGTGAAAGTTTCCAATCCGTTCCTCATGGACGTGCTTAAGGACGTGCTTAAGGATGAGAGGGAAGTGAGGCTTGTCTAGGCTTGTTCTCATAATGATTAACCATAGTTTATAATAAACAATCATTTATAATGACGTCCAAACACAGTCGTAGTTTTCTATGCATAAAGTTGTGTTAGGGCCAGGAGTGATCCCAAACCTGGCATGAGGAAAAATATGCTGACAAACTTGGCAGTTCCCCGCTGTACCACAATTCCATTTTTCACTAATTTTTGTCTTTGCTTCAGAGCGGCTTCTGTTTGATCCTGCTGTCACTAAGTGATGTACATGCACTTGTGAATCAATATTTAATGTTAGGGCTAAGTATGTTACAGAAACTCAAAACCTTCTGTCTTTAATATTGTGCACTGATGACCAGTGAACTAAGAATGGAGGCAAACACTTATCCTCTCTTCAACAGATGGACCCTAGCAAATTATAAATAATTTTGGCACATGTTTTTTTTATCACTTCTCAGATTATAGACAATAAAAGCTACTCACTACCACCTGCATCATGGACTTGTCATGCTTTTTAAAATTAGTATGGATACAGACCACAGCCTGCTAACTGAAATCTGAGCAGATAGGCACTGTCCATTTCGCTCTTTGCTTAGTATCCTGCACTGTGATTTTTACTGCTCACTTCCTCTCTTCAATTGAGCAGAGAGATGGGATTTCCACTGCATCCCTTGGGAGCCTATGCATCAGTCTAATAGACTTCACTGTCGGAAAACATTTCCTAGAGATTTGCTTTAATCATTGGTGTCAGATTCCTGTCCTCTGGCATGGCATTTCTCCTTTTGCCTACATCAGTTCAGGTTCCTGTGTTTATAATACTGTAGTAGCTGCTCAGTTGACCATTTCTCTTTACCTGCTGAACAAGCTCTTTTCAGCTGTAGGCTCTTGTGGTTTTACTCTGGAGCAGGGGTCCCCAAACTACGGCCCGGGGGCCGGATGCGGCCCAATTGGCCTCCCAATCCGGCCCGCGACGACCCCCGCCGCTTGCCGCCGCCGCCCGCTCTTACGGCGCGCAGCGCGGCGGCGCTCTTCCAGGTTGGAAAAAAGCGCCAAAAATCCTTTGTGCGCATGCATATGGGTCTCTCCCGACCAAGAAGAGGTCATTTCTGGTGCACTTCCGGATCGGGGGAGGCCCATACGCATGCGCACAAACAATTTCCGGCTTTTTTTCCGACCTGGAAGCACTCCCCCGCCCGCCGGCCCGCATGGGCACGCACTCCCCCGCCCTCCGGCCCGCCGCGCGATCGGCGTGGTGGGAACCGGCCCAAAGCCCGGTAAGTCTGGGGACCCCTGCTCTGGAGGCATTTCCATGTATGCAGGGAAATGCATAATCAGAGGGACATTAGTTTTGTGAGACGAGCTCTTTGAACCCACTGCAACAGGCAAATTGCAATAAAGACAGAATTGCATGACTACAACCTGTTGCAACAGATAAAATTTGTGTCATTAGCCAGACCCAACATGTCTCCGGAATTGGGATATAGCTAAGCTCTTAATGCCTGTTAAATTACTGGTGCTATGTGCTGTTAATAAAAAAAAAAAACAAGCCTTCAGTCCACATATCCCCCAGACAAAGAAACATGTACAACATCTCATCATTTTCCTCTGATAGTATCCATTTACTGTCAACCAGAATTCTTCAGACATTGGCCTGTTCTGGCAGTAGTACTGTGTTAGTTTACTACGAAACACGTTCCTGCCTTTGCATGAATTCCTGGATGGCATCTGAGACTGTCCTGTCTTGGGATTTGGCATGGTGCCTTGTAGTTAATAAGGTGTTCTGAGAAGAGATTGGAAGCAGCTATTCATCTCTCTGATTGCTCTGAAGACCAAAAAGGACAAAGGGGGGGGGAAATAATTTGTTCCTATGTAACTGTAGGCTCCTAAAGGCTGCAGCAAGGATGAAAATGAAAAGTTGCATAAGTTTGTAGACCCCAAGTTTTCCATTTCTCCCACACAGCAACTACTGCTTGTCATGGGACTGTTATTTATTAATATAAAGTAACCATAAAAACAGAAATACGAAATGAACTTGTAGATACAACCATAAAATTATCAAACATCTTGCAGCTGCAGCAAGTTAAAAATCCTACAGACTGTATTTTAACACAAGGATACTTTTTTGATTATCAAGAAAGGCAAAAATATTGTTCATGAGTGTGTGCTTGCCAAGAGTTGTGAAAACAGCACATGCTTAGGGTATCTCTTGCTTGTTCATCTTGCTTTTCCTTTTAGGAACTCAGGGCTGTGTACATTGTTTTCCCCTTCCCCTCTTTTTATTTTCACAATAACCCTATGGTGTAAGCTAGGCTGAGAGTTGGTACGTAGTTCAGATATCAGAGTTATGAAACTGCACATACTTAAGAGTATTTTTATTTATTTTTTGCTTGTTGTCATTGATCAGGTTTGGCAAACCTTTTTGTTTTGTTTTGGTATTTTGCTGAAGACACACATCTTTACCCTGGCACTTGAGGTGTAAATTTTTAGGACCCGCCTTGTTTGTGTGTAGGTTGTTTTACACTGCTTTTAATATGTTTTAAAGTTGTAACCCACCCTGTTGTAATCCACCTTAGGGTGAAGGGTGGGTAATTAAATAATAATAATAATAATAATAATAATAATAATAATAATCAGGGATATGACACATTGCAGTTGAAGTGGTGGTGGGGCTACTTTTCTGGCATGCTTATTTTTCTTTACAGGATCTGTGAATGACTATCTGTCTACGCATATTTGTATTTTCCTTTTCTTCCAGGAGCTCAAGATTGTGTACAGTGGCCTCCCCCCCCCTTTATCGTTGCAACGGCCCTGTGAGGTAGACTATGCTAATATACGTACATAAGCAACAGTTATTGGCAATAGATTACCAGGTGTGGGTGGGTGGGTGGGTGGCAGTGGCCCCAAACCACATACAATATACTAGGCCCAGGAAATGCTGTTGGCATACTGAGATGTGAGTGAATGAAGCATTGCAGTTTCTCACTAAATGCCTGGTGTGGAAGCACCCTGGGGGGTTAAAGAAATGCTATTCCTTTTATACTATACTGTCTTCCCTGCAAAGCTTTTCAAGTTCAAGGCCTGTTTGAAGAGAAACTTCATATAAGAACTGCACAAAAGTCTGTGGCTAGATTTCCTTTGCAGGAGTACCTTTTGTTTTTAATTTGTTCATCTTGAAATTAGAGGTGGGCGAGAGTGAAGAGTACTGAGTTCTAATCTGCAGGTCGAAGTTCAGTACCCATGGGTGTAGCTCTACTCCCCATGGGGTAACATAGCTTAAGAAGTGGAAATATCCCTCCCAGGGATTTTTGGGTATGCAGGATTAAGCTGAGAGATTTGGGATGGTCACCCAATGGGGTACAGGTCTGTCAAAACAACTAAGTGAATTAAAGCCAGTAGTTGGTGGTGATCTCTGGAGGATTAAAAGAAAAACACAGGGCCTCGCAGAACCTTCAGATCTCTTAATTTCTGGGAAGACCTCTATAGGTAGAGAGAGTTGTGTTTGGAAAGGAAGAGAAACAATGTTTGCACTTCGGGGCTTGGCAATGGCCTATGCCAGGGGTCAGCAAACATTTTCAGCAGGGGGCCGGTCCACTGTCCCTCAGAGCTTGTGGCGGGCTGGACTATTTTTTTGGGGGGGGGGGAATTCTACTCATGTAAAAACACGTTGATTCCTGGACCTTCCGCAGGCTGGATTTAGAAGGCGATTGGGCTGGATCCAGCCCCTGGGCCTTAGTTTGCCTACCCATGGCCTATGCAGTACAAGAATCAGGCTGGGAAGGCTCAGGGAGAAATCTGTGCCTCCCTTGTTAGGTCCATAGCCTTGCTCTGTGGCCTGGCTTTTGATATCTGTGTTTCCAAAAAAGCCCCCACCAGCAGGTTATTTCACACTGTGTATTTACTATGGGTAATTCGGGGGTGAGGGGGACCTTTCTTTCCACTTTCACCCTCTCTCCGTTTGTATATTTCTACCAGCATGCTTCTCTGGGCTTAATTCTTGTTTAATATCTTAGTGTCTTTTAATGACAGCGGGAGCTGCAGGATGCTCTCTGTGGGAGGCAGTGGGAGGTTGTGCTTGAGGTAAAGAGACTTGATTAAATACTGCTTTTCTGTGCCATGATTCTTTTCCTCCTTGTTAGGGGGGAAATAGTAGATATGCTTGCTATATTCATGTACAGTATATACCGGTAGCTTCATTACTTTATTCATCTAATATAACGGGCACATCAGAGTTCTTAGTATGGCCCATACATTTAGTTTTCTTAGCCAAGCAAGAATTGCTAACAGGAACTTGCTTTTGAAAATCTTGGTGGGAGATTATGGGCACCATGCTAGGAAGCCAAATAGGTGATATTTCGGAAGTTCCTATACCCACTTCCAGAGCTCTCTTCTAGAATGTTCCATGGGCTAAGAAAATCAGGGGAGAGTCTGGCTCAGACGACAATGTTTGTGCCAGAAGAGAATATATCCTTTTTCTGGAATAATTCCTGCATATCTTAGGAACAAAATAATGCCCCACTTCGTAATTGAGTGGTAGAAAGGAGACAGAGATGACACCTTTTATATAGGCTAGGCAGGGGGTTCCATTTATTTGTGTAAACAGTGGTTTAGAATGCGCTGTACAGTCCTTGCCTCTTCAGCTAAAATGCTGTTTAGGTGGAAAATGAAATTAGCCTGGTGGTCGGAATTTTTCCCGTGAGGACACTTTTTGAAACAAATCTTGCGATGCAGACCTTATTACTCCAGGGGGAGGAAGTTGACCGAACTTGGGAGAGAATCGAGAACAGGGCACTGCAATCTTGCAGTCATGCCTGAGAGTGTATTGATAGAACTGTGGAATCCAGGGGAGCAGCATGGCAGGAGACGTGCCAGGCTGAGCGAGAGATGCACTGAAAGAGTTATGTGGGAAGATTTGCAGGTCAGAGCTGAAATGCCCTAACAGAGCGACGCTGTGGAGAAATTTGCACAGTGAGAATCAGATTGGCTTTTGTAGAATGAAATGCTGCGTAACTCATGTCAGGGAAAGAGAAGGGAGACAGGGAGAAAGTGCAAACAACGGCAGGCTCTGTCTGTCTGTCTGTCTGTCTGTCTGTCTGTCTGTCTGTCTGTCTGTCTGTCTGTCTGTCTGTCTCGTTCTTTCTCGCTCCCTCTCAGGGTCTGATTAAATAGAGCTGCCAGAAGAGGTCAGCCCTTGTTGACTTGCTGACAGCTTGGGTGGAAGGAGATATGATTTGGAAGGGAAGTGATATTGATCACATATTAAAGACAAAACAATCCTCTTCCAAGCCGGGTGATAATGAAGTGAGGGTAGCTGGTTTTTAAGTGCTTCCTAATCATCTTGAAATAAGAATGGTCTGTCCCTGGAAGGAGGAGGGGAGGAACCCAGGCATAATGCAAATGTCAGGAGCTGGCAAGGAGGAATCCAGTTGCTTCTCTTTCTCAGCAGCTGATGTTCAAGGTGGGTATTTATTTGCCAGAATGTTTTTGTTCTCTCAGGTTTAGCTGGTAAATCAATGGCTATTAGCTGCCAGAGATAAATGCAACATCCATATTCAGTGTACCTCAGATGCTGGGAGCAAGCCACAAGGGACAGCTACCCCCCATCTTGCTCTATTGGTGAGCTGCCCTAAGGCAAGGATGGGAGACAGTGTGGGACTGTGTGAGACTCTTCGTCTGATCTGGCATAAGCAGCTCTCATGCAGCTGCCTGTGCCTTCACCATATAATGAAGGGGCTCTTGATTCAAGTAACGCTGGGCTTAATCAAGGTGACACGCTCCATATCTCAGGGAAGGGACCTTCTTTTATGTTGGCTGAGTGACAGCTCTTTTTCATGACTACTGTATATATTTTGCATAAGGAGGAAGATATCGGATACGATTTGGTTTGGATTTCATGACATACTTCTATTTGCATTTCCTGCAACACTCTTTAAATGTACAATATGCTTTATAATTTTCCATCAGTTCTCAAATCTGGTAGAAGTGATAGTGATTTGCCTAAGGCCATCTAGTGAGCTGTGGTCTGAGCTTGGATCTGCTTGTCGTTCTTTTCCATTCTCCAACCCCATCTTTCCTTTAAGATGCTCAGAGTGCATGGGATTGCCTCCATTTTATCCTCGGAATAACCCAGTGAAGGGGGCTAGGGGAGAGAGTGAGTGGCCTGAGGTTGCACAGTGAACTGCATGGCTAGTAGAATGGGGGATTAAAATATATGAAATAATAGAAATATGTAACCTCTGCTGGTGCTTAGGTATTTTTAACACGATAGACACATCTTAACAATTTGCATTAACTCTCTCATAAAAGTTCTTTCTTATTTTGTTTTAGTGACTTCTCTGCCTCTGTTTTAACAATGATCCTCAAAGGACTTTCCCCTTCTTCACAGAGGATAAGGTATGAAATAGACATTTTTTGTTGGGGATATTTATAATGCAAAGTGTATATAAGACTTATCCTTTCCTAGTATTTTTTTAGACTGCTGGAAGGATGGATTGATATTTATTGTGAGCTTCAGAGATCACTTCACAGAGTGCAGAGGTGAGGAACCTTAGGTATGGAGAACCTTCAGATGTTCCCATCTAGTGCTTGGGTCTCTGCTGACCTCCTGCCCAGCAAGGCTTCCTCTCCCAAGCCATGCTGCTCATTGGCCATGTTCTTCACCCTCCTTTAGGTGGGTGGAATGTGTCCTTGAACAGTGATAATAACTCTTGTCTGAATGGAGGACAGAGAGGGGATGTCCATGTGTATTGAAACTAGCCTACCATAGAGAGATAAAATTGACATTAGTTGCTCTACACGTGTTTTTATTGCTATTTCTGTTGTCTGGTCTTTGGCTGTAATAAAGATTGATTATCATTAGTTGCTCTGCCCACTCTTGCCTCTGACTTCACTCACCACTGGTATATGTCCCCCAGAAGGTTGCCTTGAAAGGAATGCAGTTCTCAGGCTGAAAAAGGTTATAACCCGATATAGTGTATACATACCAAAAGGTAATGCGTGTGCATGGCAAACACAAGACTACATGTGCCTATATACCAGGGCGCTGAAACTGGAAGCAGAGGCCTGCTGTACTTATATGAATTGGATAACATGCACTTGTTGCTGTATGGTGTGTGAGGTAGCTGTTCACTGATTACTGAGGACACAGAAATCTTAAGGCTTCTTCATTAAAATATTTATGTCGGTCATATTTAAACTAGAGAAATATGGAAGCAGAAGCTTTTAAAATCAGATGCAATTAAAATTCTTCTCCTCTTCCAATCTTCCCTGAAGTTGCCGTTTTACTCTTCAGTTACATTCTGTTAACTTGGATGAGACCTGAATTTCAAATGGAATGAAGCAGAAACCAAAATGTTTTGAAACAGACTTTCAGCCCCTCGAAGACCTACTTTTTACAGTTATACACTAAGGCACAAATGCAGCAAAACCTCGTCTCTTGCCACCTTGTAGATCAACATTTCAAAGTCTCATGCTCCACAGCTGCTATAGCAACTCCTTTGGGTTCTGGAAAAACATACACACTAAAATACATCAAACTCTGCTACGCATATCATAACTCAGTTCCTTCTTTTGGGTTGCCTGTCAAATCTGAGCTGCTTGGTTTGGCTGAGTTTAATAGAAAAGGCACTGGATTGATTCCTGAGTGTCTATATAAAGATTCACATAAAATATGTTAGCAAAGAGTTTAAAGCTGATCCATTGGTAGGGTCTCCTGGCCTTGCTTATGTAACTCCTGATTAAAAAAGGGAAGTGCAGGTCAGTATTAAATGAGTGGTGACACTTGTCTCCTGGAAGTCTGGAGGTAAAAAGAGGCAAGAAATATGGCTCATTTGCTAATCTAATAACTCCCCATCCAGATTTTCCCTGTATCTCCATCTCCTCACTTGTAGATTTCCCTCTGACCCTATTTTGCTGTCCCTTAAGTGGCATCGAGGGGTGTAGGGAACTGCAGTCAGTAAATCGCATCCAACAATTCACAGTGACTGCTGCTAAATCAGCTAGCTGAGCACCTGCTGTCTGAAAGCTAATGGAACTGAATAGCTGGGTTTTCAATCTTAAAGCAACAGAGACAAGTAAAAGAAACAAACACCACAGAATGTTATACAGTCTGCCCTAATTTGGCTTATGAAAACATCAGAAATGTTTCTTTCTTTTTAGTGCAATAGAAAGTGCAAACCCAAACTTCTAAGCATGAGGTGTACTTTTTGTAATTGTATGGTTGATAAGGTAACCTCAGATAACAGCCTCCTTCATCACTCTGTTTCTATGATCAAGTGGGCATTCTGAAGCTGAAAACAGCTAAATGTGAGCAATAGGGCTGGGCAATAACTTTTTCAACATTGTGATATATAACCAGCTAAACATTGCAATATATTGATATATCACGATATCTGAAATAAGGAAGGAACTATGAAGAGGCGAAGAGGACAATGTCCTGGCAACTGCTACTACTTAAGGGTCTAAAACTGATTATCAGTCATCTCATGGTCACTTTCAGCAGCAGGCAAGCCAAAATACATCCAAATGAGACTTTTGGGTTTGGGCTTGGCTTCCAAAAGGTGGTATTCAGGCCAAAGGATGGTAATGAGTCATAGTGAATACAAATAATCTGGGACTGCCACACTGCCAGCAGGCTTGCTAGATGGCAGCAGCATGGCTGCAGCAGAATCAACAATGGTGGGGGGGGAGCAGTGGCATCCTGGCAACAGTGCCACAATAATCAGCAGCCTGTGAAGCCTTGTCGTGGTGGCAGCAGTAGTAGTGGCCTGCAAGGCCTTGTGGCAATGGCAGTAGTGGCAAGGCCTTGTCATGCTGGTGGTAGTAGCAGCCGCCGCCTGAGGTCTTGTGGTGTTCAGCAGGAGATAGTGGCAGAAGCAGACATGGCCTGTGAGGCCTTGCTGAGGCAGGCTGCCACAGCTTCTCCCACCACCTCCCACTACCTCCAGGAGGATTTGCAGGCTGCCACCACTTCTTGCCACCATGGCGAGGCCTCACAAGCCCCATTGCTTGTGTTGCCATGAGGCCTCGCAGGCTGCCACTACTATTGCTGCCATCTCCCGTTGCCATCGCAAGGTCTCGCAGGATGCTGCTACTGCCAGCACCTGCTGTCACTGCCACGAGTCCCTGCAGGCTTCTGCCGCAAGGACTCGTAGGCCACCGCTGCTTCTGCTGCCAAATCCTGTCGCCACTGCGAGGCCTCACAAGCCAATTCCGTTGCTGCTGCCACTGGTCACCACCTCCACAAGGCCTCGCAGGCCGCTGCCAACATTCCTTGTCACTACTGTGAGGCCTTGCTGCCACCTCCAGTCATGTAACTTAGTGTGCGATTATTGATAATATTGTCATTTATCCGTTTTAGACCCCTAAGTAGTAGAAGTTGCCTGGACATTGTTCTGTCTGCCTCTGTATAATTCCATCCTTATTTCAGACATTGTGGTAGCTTGCAATGTTTAGCTGCTGATAACATTGCAGTGTTTAGCTGGTGATATTGTGAGGTTTATGTGGTGATAATGTTAAAACTGTGTTCATGGAAGACAATCTTACTTGGCTACAAGTGATCGTCAAAGAAGAAGAATATAATGTTGCAATATTTAGCTGTTAAGTTATCCCGATGTTTAGCTGCTGAGGTATCATGATGTTGAAAACCAGATATCGCCTAGCCTTACACACATTGTGATCCACAATATATTGCCAGCTCAAATATTATGAAACAATTATCATGGTGTGAACTTCAAACCAGTTTTGGATGATATAGCGCAGGGGTGGCCAACTCCCAAGAGACTCTGATCTACTAACAGAGTTAGAAACTGGGAGTGATCTACCCCCTTTTGGGGGGTTCAGGTCAAAGCTGTTGAGTTTTTTTAAGGAAGGGAAGCCCTGTTTTTTGGGGTTTAGGTCAAACTTGTTGAGCTTCTTTTAGGAAGGAGGGAGGCCCATTTTTGTTTAGGGCTGTAGGTCATAGTTCAGCTTTTTAGGGAGGAGGAAAATTTTGGGTGAGCTTTTTTAAGGGGTGCCAGTGATCTAGCAGTGATCTACTACAGACATCCAGTGATCTACTGGTAGATCACAATCTACCTGTTGGTTGTGCCTGATATAGCGATATATCGCCCAGCCCTAGTGAGCAAACAAGCTAGGTAATTAGGGGAATCTTAATTTACCTCCTTTAACCTGGAATAGATAAGTATACAGTTGAGTTGCAACCTTGCATGTGTCATTTTGTCTTTTTATTTCCTTAAAATCATCCTACCATTTCAGTTTAAAGCCAATTTCAAAGTTGTTGGTGATTTTTCATCAATTTTTCCACTGTGTAGAGACCTTTGTTAACACTTTCCTGTTTTGGTGACCGTTGACAGGATATCCCATGGTAGCCTGTTTTACTCTCTGCTCCACAGTGTCTTATTACCTGCATTGAACAATTGGGGTTTTTCAGATGTGTGGAGTATGTAATGCCTTAATAACGCCAGTTTATTTGCAGTGTGGCAGTGGATTAACTGTATGCATATGATCTTATTTGCAAAAGCTGCTGTAAACTATGGGATAGAGATATTGTGCAAAAAGGCTGCAGACAGTTTTGAAATTAATATCTTTTTTCTTCTTCTTGGTAAATGGGACACCGTATTGGGAGAGAAATTCTGTATCTTTACAAGCCAATATCTCAAAGGTAAAAAAACAACCCCTGGATTTTTAGCAAAGTAAACAGTAGCACTGAAATAAATGGCAGCACAATCGTGATATTGAGCATTCAGAAGTGGGTGGAATTTACAATTCACTGCACATACATACACAGAGTAGCGTGAGAGAGAATAATGCAATGCGGCATGACTAAATCCTACCAGAATTCCATGCCAATGTAAACAGGGTTTTTTTGGATCAGGATAACACCACCAAATAAGCTCTCAGGTGCCCCAGGCCATTGAACAAGATCTTGCTGAGGGTGGGTCATGGCCATTCTGTAGTAAACTTGCTCTGTAATGCTCAGCTGCTTAAATGTTTCTGATTCAATAACGTTTCCTTGAAATTAACCAGTCTTCTTGTATCGTTGGGCTTTGTACATTGTGAATATGGGGGGGGGGGGGCGGCGCGCAGGAGAACGGTAGCTTAGTTTGGGAGTCTAAAAAGTCAACTGCACTTGATATCTTGTATAGATCTTGAAACCTATTATTTGCAAAACTACTGTTCAGGCCTACCTTTTGAGGGGCGGCTTTGCCTCTAGATGAATCTTGTGCATAGAAATTAATTTTGCTAAAACAATCCCTCTCTCTTCTGTTGCCATGGTAATGTGTCCCTCCTCCACTGCTGCATCGTCTTCTCGTAGCTTCCCTCAACATCCTTGAGTCCTTACATACAGTATATGTATATATATATATATATTTCTGACTTGTTTCCGGCCAGTTTCTTATAAAAGAAAAGAAAAAAGATCAAACTGACATGAGTTCTGTGCACCCTATTTTTGTTTAATAATGGAGTCCCTCTCCTTCACTGTCTAATTCACTAAAGGATAACATTAAGAACTGTACTAGACTGGTGGCTGGCCAAAACTTGTGAACAGCGCACAGCAAAATGGATAATTATTTGGGGTGGGGTGGGGAAGGTAGAGAACAAAAAAATAAGGCATTCTTGAAACTCCCCTACCCCACAAAATAACATGGCAACTTGGCCAACTTGAACAGATCTAATGACATGGGGCGGGGAGATACACCAGTGCTATTCCTGTGAAATGGCTGTTGTATCTCTGGTGGGGAAGGACACAGAAAACCCCCAAATGCCATAAAGAGGGAAGACATGCCCCCCCCCCGGCATCCCTCCAAAGCCCACCAATCAGGGACTGTGCTGATGTGACACACACATGGAGGGAGCCAGTTAATTCACCCCCAGCACACGTGCACAGCACCACAACACACATAACATGCAAAATGACGCTGCAATGTCCCCAATCTGTTAATCTAGTGAGTATATTTCCCCCCTTGGAGGTTGTATGGGAGATACTGCTCATAACTGCTGGTGGGGGGGGGGAGGGGAAGCTCGATTCACTTTAGACAAGAAATAGAGTATTCACAAATAGCAAACTTGAAGGCAGTTGCAGCAGTCATCCTCTGTGTTGTATAGCTCTGTCTGGGCACCCACAATTTGTAATAGTGACTTGAGGGGTCCTGTGAGGTGTTTGAGGGGTGTTCGTGTCTCAATATCAAGGCACAGTGCCTGTAAGGGTTCCAGCAAGTGAAGCATTGGCAATATGTTCAGATTTCTAGAAATGTTCTGGAGACAGGTCGTTTGTGCAAAGTGTTCCCACTGTGTGAAAAGTGCCCTTTGCCCGTAGTTCTCTTCACCAAACTTGTGAGTTATTTGTGTGCACAAAGCTAGAGACAGATAGTTATGTGCCCAGTGACCTCCATTTATATACTGGTTGTGGGAAGCAGTGGAGTTGGTGCTGAGGTAAGTGGCTTTATTCTTGAAAGCAAAATGCAAAACAAGCACATCTCTAGTGATAGTATCTGGAATCTAAACAGGTTATCACCCCGAATGTTCTAACTGCTAGGAATAAAACATTCTTTTATATGAGCAAAACTATTTCTTGTGTAGCTAGTGATCTTGTAAGCCAGGAGTACTGGAAAAAATCAATCAAAAACATTTGAATTACATTTCAAATAAGAATAATCAATTTTAATGTTTAGATTTGATGTCTAAAGAATGAACTAGGAAAAGGGGGTACAGGTGCAATTCCCAAGACTCCCACAGTGCCATGTGTGTCAGGAAACTGCAAACTGAAATAGAATAATGATCAAAGAGCTGGTTGTGAATGGCTCCCCATACGTATTTCAGAGCAACAATGTTCTCTCTCTGAAAGCTTAACCTTTTGGCTCTAGCAGGAGTGACAATACAAAAATGCCTGTACTTTGGTGAAGAGAAATGCTAAGAATAATAGACAGAATAAGATAAGACCGTTTCCCTCACAGTCACATTGCACCCTGCAAACTGACTTTGTTTCTGGTGAGGGGGAATGAAAAAGCTGCTGCAGAAGTCTGGCAAGAATAAAGCTTGTATTTTGTGCTCCCCTGTCGCTCTGCAGAAACTGTTTATTTACTGACCCAGTTAGCAGAGGGTTTTTTGTTATCATGGGTGATTCAGGTACATGAACATAGAAGCACCCAGAGCAACAGGAAGCAGCATTTTCCATGTGACAAAGGAGGAGTGACCTGCAATCTTAGTCTGAAAGGATTTCTCATATGGTATACAACTTATAAAAAAACACAAATTCATTTTATACTGGGCACTTCTTCACATAGTGCACAGTTAAACTATGGAAATCGCTCCCACGAGATGTAGTAATGGCAAGCAACTTGGATGGATTTGAAAGAGGATTAGGCAAATTCATGGAAGATAGGGCTGTTAATGGCTGCTAGCCATGATGTCTGTGTACATCTTCCACTCTCAGAGGTAGTAAGCCTCAAAATACCAGTTGTGGGAAGCACAAGTGGAGAGAGCACTGTTGTACAAGTCTTGGCTTGCAGACTTATCATAGGCATGTGCCTGGCCACTGTGAGAACAAGATGCTGGGCTAGACTGGTCTTTGGTCATATCCAGCAGGGTGCACCTTACGTTTTTCCACTAACCCTGTCATCAGTCTTTTTGCTGGTGTAGAAACAGCAAATGCAAAAATTCCTACTGCATACAAAGCAGATGCCAAACCTACTATTGTTTGCGACAATTCCTCCCCTACTCTTCCGTCGTTCTTCTTCTGTTGTCGCAGTGCTGGCTGATGGCAGTGACACAGGGAGATAACTAGCAACTGAACAGTGTGGAACATGAGCGTAGCCAGGATTTTTGTTGGGGGTGTGTGGGGGCAAACCCGACATGATTGGTCAGTTAGTTAAGTATTTCTTATGTTTTACTGGGGGGGGGAGCTGCCCCCTGCCCCCCTGGCTACGCCCATGGCATGGAGGCAGGTGGTGTAGGGCAGCAAGAAGGGGAGAGGAAGGAGGCAGCTGTGGCAGTTAGTGAGGAAGACATGCTGCGTGGTGTGTAGGGGACTTGGCTAATTGTCCTAATATGGAAGGGCAGCTGCTGATAGCCATGTGTAGATCTAGCTGCCAGAGAAGGGAAGCTACTACGAGCTCTGTGGAAATTTTCAGCTGCCACTGTTGCTAATACTGCAATCAGTTATACTAAGTCTCTGAGTGCTGATCTTTATGTAGACAAAAAGACACCAACCCAGAATCTTGGGCCATGTTAAGTTGAAACAAGAGTGCATCTGGTCATGTGCAAAGTGTCTTTACTTCTAACGAAGCCTTTGCTTTACATCTAACAAAGTCTGCACGTATTGGGAAGAGACAGCATGCTTCCATGTTGTTTAGTCGTGTCCGACTCTTCGTGACCCCATGGACCATAGCACGCCAGGCACTCCTGTCTTCCACTGCCTCCCGCAGTTTGGTCAAACTCATGTTCGTAGCTTCGAGAACACTGTCCAACCATCTTGTCCTCTGTCGTCCCCTTCTCCTAGTGCCCTCAATCTTTCCCAACATCAGGGTCTTTTCCAAGGATTCTTCTCTTCTCATGAGGTGGCCAAAGTATTGGAGCCTCAGCTTCACGATCTGTCCTTCCAGGGAGCACTCAGGGCTGATTTCCTTCAGAATGGATAGGTTTGATCTTCTTGCAGTCCATGGGACTCTCAAGAGTCTCCTCCAGCACCATAATTCAAAAGCATCAATTCTTCGGCGATCAGCCTTCTTTATGGTCCAGCTCTCACTTCCATACATCACTACTGGGAAAACCATAGCTTTAACTATACGGACCTTTGTCGGCAAGGTGATGTCTCTGCTTTTTAAGATGCTGTCTAGGTTTGTCATTGCTTTTCTCCCAAGAAGCAGGCGTCTTTTAATTTCGTGACTGCTGTCACCATCTGCAGTGATCAAGGAGCCCAAGAAAGTAAAATCTCTCACTGCCTCCATTTCTTCCCCTTCTATTTGCCAGGAGGTGATGGGACCAGTGGCCATGATCTTGGTTTTTTTGATGTTGAGCTTCAGACCATATTTTGCGCTCTCCTCTTTCACCCTCATTAAAAGGTTCTTTAATTCCTCCTCGCTTTCTGCCATCAAGGTTGTGTCATCTGCATATCTGAGGTTGTTGATATTTCTTCCGGCAATCTTAATTCCGGCTTGGGATTCATCTAGTCCAGCCTTTCGCATGGTGAATTCTGCATATAAGTTAAATAAGCAGGGAGACAATATACAACCTTGTCGTACTCCTTTCCCAATTTTGAACCAATCAGTTGTTCCATATCCAGTTCTAACTGTAGCTTCTTGTCCCACATAGAGATTTCTCAGGAGACAGTTGAGGTGATCAGGCACTCCCATTTCTTTAAGAACTTGCCATAGTTTGCTGTGGTCGACACAGTCAAAGGCTTTTGCATAGTCAATGAAGCAGAAGTAGACATTTTTCTGGAACTGTCTAGCTTTCTCCATAATCCAGCGCATGTTTGCTATTTGGTCTCTGGTTCCTCTGCCCCTTCGAAATCCAGCTTGCACTTCTGGGAGTTCTCGGTCCACATACTGCCTAAGCCTGCCTTGTAGAATTTTAAGCATGACCTTGCTAGCGTGTGAAATGAGCGCAATTGTGCGGTAGTTGGAGCATTCTTTGGCACTGCCCTTCTTTGGAATTGGGATGTAGACTGATCTTCTCCAATCCTCTGGCCATTGCTGAGTTTTCCAAACTTGCTGGCATATTGGGTGTAGCACCTTAACAGCATCATCTTTTAAAATTTTAAATAGTTCAGCTGGGATATCATCACTTCCACTGGCCTTGTTATTAGCAATGCTTTCTAAGGCCCATTTGACTTCACTCTCCAAGATGTCTGGCTCAAGGTCAGCAGCCACACTACCTGAGGTGTACGAGACCTCCATATCTTTCTGGTATAATTCCTCTGTGTATTCTTGCCACCTCTTCTTGATGTCTTCTGCTTCTGTTAGGTCCTTACCACTTTTGTCCTTGATTATGGTAATCTTTGTACGAAATGTTCCTTTCATATCTCCAATTTTCTTGAACAGATCTCTGGTTTTCCCCATTCTATTGTTTTCCTCTATTTCTTTGCACTGCTCATTTAAGAAGACCCTCTTGTCTCTCCTTGCTGTTTTTTGGAAATCTGCATTCAGTTTCCTGTATCTTTCCCTATCTCCCTTGCATTTTGCTTGCCTCCTCTCCTCCGCTATTTGTAAGGCCTCGTTGGACAGCCATTTTGCTTTCTTGCATTTCCTTTTCCTTGGGATGGTTTTCGTTGCTGCCTCCTGTATAATGTTACGAGCCTCCATCCATAGTTCTTCAGGCACTCTGTCCACCAAATCTAAATCCTTAAACCTGTTCCTCACTTCCACTGTGTATTCATAAGGGATTTGATTTAGATTGTATCTTACTGGCCCAGTGGTTTTTCCTACTTTCTTCAGTTTAAGCTGGAATTTTGCTATAAGAAGCTGATGATCTGAGTTACAGTCAGCTCCAGGTCTTGTTTTTGCTGACTGTATAGAGCTTCTCCATCTTTGGCTGCAGAGAATATAATCAATCTGATTTCGATGCTGCCCATTTGGTGATATCGATGTGTAGAGTCGTCTCTTGTGTTGTTGGAATAGAGTGTTTGTGATGACCAGCTTGTTCTCTTGACAGAACTCTATTAGCCTTTGCCCTGCTTCATTTTGAACTCCAAGGCCAAACTTACCAGTTGTTCCTTTTATCTCTTGATTCCCTACTTTAGCATTCCAATCCCCTGTAATGAGAAGAACATCCTTCTTTGGTGTCATTTCTAGAAGGTGTTGTAGGTCTTCATAGAATTGGTCAATTTCACTTTCTTCAGCACCGGTAGTTGGTGCATAAACTTGGATTACTGTGATGTTAAAAGGTCTGCCTTGGATTCGTATCGAGATCATTCTGTCATTTTTGAGATTGCATCCCATTACAGCTTTTGCCACTCTTTTGTTGACTATGAGGGCCACTCCATTTCTTCTACGGGATTCTTGCCCACAGTAGTAGATATGATAGTCATCCGAACTGAATTCGCCCATTCCCTTCCATTTTAGTTCACTGATGCCCAGGATGTCAATATTTATTCTTGTCATCTCATTTTTGACCACATCCAGCTTACCTCCATCCATGGTTCTTACATTCCAGGTTCCTATGCAATATTTTTCTTTACAGCATCGGACTTTCCTTTCGCTTCCAGGCATATCCGCAACTGAGCGTCCTTTCGGCTTTGGCCCAGCCGCTTCATCAGCTCTGAATCTACTTGTACTTGTCCTCCGCTCTTCCTCAGTAGCATGTTGGACGCCTTCCGACCTGAGGGGCTCATCTTCCAGCGTCATAACTTTTATATGCCTGTTGTCTTTGTCCATGGAGTTTTCTTGGCAGGGATACTGGAGTGGCTTGCCAGTTCCTTCTCCAGGTGGATCACGTTTAGTCAAAACTCTCCACTATGACCTGTCCATCTTGGGTGGCCCTGCATGGCATAGCTCATAGCTTCTCTGAGTTATTCAAGCCCCTTCGCCACGACAAGGCATTGATCCATGAAGGGGGCATGCTTCCATAACAGGTGCTATAACTTAAGTGGCTGTGCAATTGTGTGTGTGTTTTTCAACAACTGGGGGTGGAGGAGTAATTCTCATTTTACTCCAACAAAATTTGTCGTTATCCTTTGCATATATGCTCAGAACTAGGTCCCATTATCTTTTCAGTGTGATTTAACTTTCAGGTAGGTGAAGTTGGATATTCTTTTCTATTGTCAGTTGGGAGGCGGGGAGGAAGTTTGCATCTGCAAAGCAGAAAACAAAACATCCCCCCCCTAAAGTAGATACTCTGTCTGGCAAGCAAGCATGAAACAAAACAGAAGGAGAGTGTGTGTTTTAAATTGTTTTTTTTTTTTGTGGTGGGTGGTGGTGGTGGTTTGCATTCACCAGTGGATGCAGTAGGGGGAATAGTATGGCCTCTTGACAAGAGAAGAGGCTTGGATAAGTTTGTGTTTTTTCTTTCTGCCCTGGAGCAGGAGAGGGAGTTTGTATCTTCCACTCACATCCAAGATCTTTCTTCAAGTTTCTCTCCGTTTGCTCTTAATACTTGCTCAGCAGCCAGGCAAAAAGCTGAAAAAAAGATCCCCCTCCACCAGAAATGATAAGACATTAGCTACCTCAGTCTTCTTGTCTGCAACAAACAAACAAACAAACAAGAAGTCTTTTACTCTCCACTGTTGCTGCAATGAAGCTAGAGACCCTCTGATTCTTCCTCTGCTGCCCTTCCCTCTGCCTTCAGACTTCCCTACTCATTAGCAGCAGCTGCTGCTGCAAACCGAAATGGCATCAATTCTGAGAGTCTCTTGTTTTGGGGGGGATGGGATGGGACCAAAGCAGGCATGTGTCACTTAAAAACAAAAACACCAGCTGGATTCCACTGCATAAGCCTACATGGTTTGTGTCCAGGATGATAGTCAGGGTCTCTCTCCTCCCATAACAACCTCCCCTGCTCTATCTTGCCCATGGCCAAGGGACAAATGGTTGAGTCCTGAGAAAGGGTCCTCTACATGGCTGTACCCAGATTATGGATCATTTTACCTTCTGAGTTCTCTCATACACCCCTCTCTAATTTGTTTTGCCACCTCATCAATACTTTTTGATTTCAAAAGGCACTTGACCTGCTGGGTGGATAATTTTTTTATGTGGCAACCCCTCGTTTTTACATGATTTTTTATATGCTGTGCCTGTCTGTATTTTATTGTTTCTTGCTTTGTTTTTATTATTATTATTATTATTTTGTTAAGTTGTTGTATAGTTTGTAGTTTGCTTTTTTAAGGGGAAAGGGTCAGGGCTGCCTGGGAGGGGGCCTCAGCAAACAGAATGGCTGGGGCTGGTTCCACAGGGGGGGATGTACTGGGACACCCGATCTCAGTGATCATGGGCAGGAGGAGGAGTTATGCTGAGACCAGACCATGTCATTACCGAGCAGGCAGGCTTAGTCGTTGTCTGAGGACTATCCCTGCCTCCAGAGTGGTGCATGCTCTGGTTATCTCCTGCTTGGACTACTGCAATGCGCTCTACGTGGGGCTACTTTTGAAGGTGACCCGGAAACTGCAATTAATCCAGAATGCGGCAGCTAGACTAGTGACTGGGAGTGGCCGCCGGGACCACATAACACCGGTCCTGAGAGATCTACACTGGCTCCCAGTACGTTTCCGAGCACAATTCAAAGTGTTGGTACTGACCTTTAAAGCCCTAAACGGCCCGGTCCTGTATACCTGAAGGAGCGTCTCCACCCCCACCATTCAGCCCGGACACTGAGATCCAGCACCGAGGGCCTTCTGGCAGTTCCCTCATTGCGAGAAGTGAGGTTACAGGGAACCAGACAGAGGGCCTTCTCGGTAGTGGCACCCGTCCTGTGGAACGCCCTCCCAGCAGATGTCAAGGCAATAAGTAACTATTTTACTTTTAGAAGACAACTGAAGGCGGCCCTGTTTAGGGAGGTTTTTAATGTTTAATGCTGTACTGTTTTAATATTCGGTTGGAAGCCGCCCAGAGTGGCTGGGGAAACCCAGCCAAATGGGCGGGGTATAAATAATAAATCATTATTATTATTATTATTATTATTATTGGTTTGCACTGTTTTTATTGTTGTCGTTTTATTTTTTTATTTTTTTTATTGGTTATAAAACAACCTGGAGCAATGCAGATGCATTGGAAGGACAGCATATAATTATTTATACCGCGCCCATCTGGCTGGGTTTCCTCAGCTACTCTGGGTGGCTTTCAACAGAACACTAAAAACAGAATAAAACTTCAAACATTAAAAACTTCCCTAAACAGGGCTGCCTTCAGATGTCTTCTAAAAGTCTGATACCGTAGTTGTTTATTTCTTTGACATCTGATGGGCATTCCACAGGGCGGGTGCCACTATTGAGAAGGCCATCTGCCTGGTTCCCTGTAACTTTGCTTCTCGCAGTGAGGGAACCGCCGAAGGCCCTTGGTGGTGGACCTCAGTGTTTGGGCAGAATGATGGGGGTGGAGACGCTCCTTCAGGTATACAGTACTGGGCTGAGGCCGTTTAGGGCTTTAAAGGTCAGCACCAACACTCTGAATTGTGCTCGGAAACATACTGGGAGCCAATGCAGGTCTTTCAAGACCAGTGTTATATGGTCTCGGCGGCCACTCCCAGTCACCAGTCTAGCTGCAGCATTAGTTTTAGTTTCTGGGTCACCTTCAAAAGTAACCCGCATTGCACACCCCACATAAAGCGCATTGCAGATAACCAGAGCATGCACCACTCTGGCAAGACAGTCCACGGGCAGGTAGGGTCTCAGCCTGCATACCAGATGGAGCTGGTAGACTGCTGCCCTGGACACACAATTGACCTGTACCTCCATGGATAGCTGTGACTCCCAGGCTGTGCACCTGGTCCTTCAGAGGCACAGTTACCCCATTCAGGAACAGGTAGTCCTCCACACCCACCTGCCCCCTTTCCCCCAGAAACAGTACTTCTGTCTTGTCAGGATTCAACATCAATCTGTTCCCTACCATCCATCCTCCAACCACCTCCGGACACTCACACAGGACCTTCACCGCCTTCATTGGTTCCAATTTAAAAGAGAAGTAGAACTGGGTATCATCCGCATACTGATGAACACCCAGCCCAAACCCCCTGATGATTTCTCCCAGCGGCTGCATGTAGATGTTAAAAAGCATGGTGGAGAGGACAGAACCCTGAGGCACCCCACAAGTGAGAGCCCACAAGCTCATCCCCCAACACCACTTTCTGGACACGGCCCAGGAGGAAGGAGCAGAACCACTGTATAACAGTGCCCCCAGCTCCCAGCCCCTCTAGACTGTCCAGAAAGATGTCATGGTGGATGATGTCAAAGGCCACTGAGAGAGCCAGCAGAACTAGGAAACAGCTTTCACCTTTGTCCCTAGCCCACCAGAGATCATTGACCAGTGCGACCAAGGCAGTTTCAGTCCCATGATGAGGCCTGAATCCCAACTGGAAGGAATCCAAATGCCTGGAGTTGTTCAGCAACCACCCGCTCAATCACCTTGCCCAAGAATGGTAGATTTGAGACTGGGAAATAGTTGGCATATTGGCTGTGTCTAAAGATGTATTTTTAAGAAGTGGTTTAATAACTGCCTCTTTCAGCAGGTCTGGGAGGGCTCCCATAGGTTATGTACAGAAACTGGATTTGGAATGGCTATGATTAATAGCACCCAACTCTGGCTTTCCTGGCTAATTTGGGACAGTTGGAGTGTATGTTTCTAGGCCTCAATAGTAGCACTTCTACGCCAACAAGCTCTGGATTTGTATTTACAAACAAATGTAATTAACTGTAAAGTACTGTAAATTACAAATGTAATTAACTGTAAAGTACTGTAAACTGTAAAGTAATCTGAAAAATATAATAGTTTGAAATCATTCATACACATGTTTGAATATGTACAAAACAAGCAAGAGAAAAAAACCAGGAACAAAAATTACAGTAAACCCACGTCCTTGATAAGCATAGAAAATTGTTGGATATAATACCATTTATGCACCTTATGTGGGCTTTCTTTCAAAGTTTTATTGAAAAAGGAATGATTCTCACTCTCCTATCAAGACAGGAAAATATTTTAATGAAAACATGACATATAATTGGACACTAATGCAAACAAAATGTTATCTGTGTACGTTAACTTTTAAGAGAAGGAAAACAGAATGAACTACCTACATAAAGAACCATGAAATAGTGAGAAAATACTGCAGCAATGCATGGAGGGATAAGTAGAACTAACATCTTCACTCCATAGCAACAGAAGAAATCAGTAACTAGGGGTGGAGCAACAACAACGAAAGAACGAGTACAAAACCAACCATGGGCTTCTGTATTATAGCACTATATATGGGCGAATTTTCTATATGGGTAAGCTGGTCATCAGTGTCCACACTGAGGTAAAAGGTATCTAACAATGTAACATAGTCAAAATTTTAAGCTGAAGTAGGGAAATGTTATATTTCATAGGTGCCCAACCTATAGCAGTTTGGTATCACAAGCGGCAGGAATTTATGGCACAGTATGGGAGCCCGTGGGCCTAATTCTGGCTTGAATTCAGGTCTGCATTCAGGCCTGTTTCCCTTATGCTGACTCATGCCTTTCTCACTTATGCTTCCTGGTCCTTGGTATAGTAGATTAGAGGCAAAGCAAGACCAATTCATGGCAAATGCGCTGTAGCAGGCACTAGAATGGTATTACCTCAAAATTAAGAGGTGCTCCATATTGGCAAAAAAGGTTGACCACCCTTGTGATTGTTAAATTATAAATACACAAAGTGTAAACTGATTTCAACAAATACATTATCTGTAATCAATAATACAACAGTTTCAGAACAATAGCCAATAGAAACAATTTCATCTCTCTATATACATACACATCATAATCCATAATCAAAGTAAGAAAATATTTATTTTAACTATAACCAATAATTACTAAAGAATCCCCCCTAATATTCAGTTTATCATAATTATCGCTAAATACCTATAATAATAGACTTTGTAAGCTATGGGAGAATTTGTTCTGTACCTATAAAGCAAATGCTGTATTTGCGTTAATGTCTGTTTCTGCTTCATATAAAGAATAAAAGGTATCCAACGCTGTTCAAAATTTTGCTTCTTTTGATTAACTCCCAATAAATATACTGTTTTGATTAATTAATCAGTTTTTTAAAATTTAAATATATACTTTAGCCCACCCTTAATTGTCTGTTACCAGGAGAGGATGAGAGGTTAAACAGCTCTGTCAAATGTTGGGAGAAGGGGATAATTGGGGTTGGGAGAGAGTCACTGTCCACTTCTAAGAGGAGCTCTGGCAGATGGTGGTGAGTTTTGCCCCAGACTGACATTTCATCTTTTCTCCTCCTTCCCCCATAAATCAGGTAAAATGCTTCCAGTTTTGCCACCTGCAAATGGAGGGGTATGACAGAACAGTATTTTGGGATGGCTTTTCTCACAGCCCTGTCCTCACAGTTACTTGGAGATACAGTAAAGGCTTTTTAGTGTATTACCTGAGTTTGCCATCAAGTAATTTAGCTAGGAGCTTCAGTCAATTGTGGCTTTGTGATTAGCATGCCTATATAATAATACACACATTTCCAAACATGTGTTTGTCCTGCCCACACATCACATTTTTAGGTGTACACTTAAAATTTCTTGGTGTACACCTAAAGAACATATTGTGTGAAGCAGCCTTAAATCCTGGTGATTTCAGTGATCCTTAAACCCACGTTGCTGTTTATTAAGGTTATAAATGTGTTAGTCTCCTTTCTGTAGGTTACACATACTATCTTTGAGCCTTCCTCTTCTGGACTCTTTGAAGCTCCCCTGCATTATTTCCAACCTGTCAAAATGAAGGGGGGGGGAAATGAACTCTTACTTCAGAGTAGTCAATCTAGAATAATTAGAAACCCTTGGTTCTGTTCTCAAGAATCATAGATCAGCATTAAGCCCACGAATTGGAAACGTGAAAAGCGCCTGTCCTCTGCCACCCCTCACTTTATGTGCAAAAGATGGGGGAAGTCCCCCGAAGGGAACCTCGTCAGGATTAACAGGTGATCTTGAGCAGGCAGCTTGAGACTACAATGCATTGAAGCCCTTTGTCTTGGCTGGGTTCCAGTTTGGATGAGTACTTCTCTCTCCCTGTCTGAATTTCCCGTTTATATTCCAGCCCTTGATAATCTCCAGCCCTCCCAGCTTTGTACAGTATGTGTAATGCGGGTGGCAGGCGGAGAGCCGCTGTCTCCTTGTAGCCTCCCCCCCCCCCCAAGATCTCTGCAAAGCTCCTTGGGGATAAAAGGGGCTGTTTAGAAATGTAAAGGTGTTACTCAACACCTCTCTGGCTTTGTAATGCCCCCTTTAGGCGTTTTCCGAAATCTACTGTCTCAATGTGCATTTGGATGTGTGTGTGTGTGTGTGTGTGTGTGTGTGTGTGAGAGAGAGAGAGAGAGAGAGAGAGAGAGAGAGAGAGAGAGAGAGAGAGAGAACACGTCTTTCCCCATCTTTCTCTCTCTGAATAAGAAGAATGTGCTGAGCCCTCTGGCTGGGAGCCAGGACTCTCTGTGGAAGTATAAATCGACCCATCAGGGGAAAGGGGGGGAGAGATTAACGTTGGCCGTCTTCATTAGTGGGTCCCCTGAGGAAGCCGGGGCTGCCAGGAGCTGTGAATGAGACCAGCTGGGGAAGGGAAGGGAAGATTCGCGGTTTTTATCACTCCCTTTAGAGTCTCCTGAGGAGAGGAGAGAATGATAGCGGCGGAAGGACATAAAATGAAGGAAGGAGCCGAAGCGTTGTAGCAGAGCGCTTGCTGCCTTCTGATTGGACGAAGGGGTATTTGGCTGCTAGTCCACTTCTCCAATCAGTGACCAGTGAGCTGTTTGGACTACTTGGCATGCTAATTGGGAGAAGAAGAGAGGAAATTGGCCCCGTGGCAGCGCGATACCCTGCCATGCCAAACAAGCCAGAGTAATTACACTCGCAGCACCTTCATTATATGGGTTTTCAGGGTAACCTGAAAGGAATAATTCTCCTTTTCTTTTTTTCCCCTTTGGCGCTTTCATCCAGGTAATTTTACTCCAGCCCTTCCATGCTCTTTGCATACTTAACCCCTTCCTACTAAATCTCCTGTCTCCCTCAGGCCCGAGTCTTTTGTGCATGCAGGGGCCTGTTTTCACTTGCATGCAAGTTTTGCCTTTAGCCCAGGTTGCTCAGTATGGGAGCGATTGCAATTTCTGGGTTGGGAAACGGTTATCGCCCCCCCCCTTTCTCTTTTGTCTAAATCTTGAAGAAACACATTTCTTGGTACAGTCCTTGACAGATTGAATTGTGATGGAGCTGCTGCCGGTACAATCCAGTTAAAGCTAGTCGCTCCTCCCCCTCCCCTTTCCTCCTCCCCTGTTTCTACATGCAGAGGAAGGATGCAGATATGACAGCTCTGGCTCTTGGAGTTCTTTATTCATAAATACAGGTATGATGACATTCTCACTGCCTGTCTGAACTCTTGATCTCTAGGGAATCACAGACGGGGAAGTTTGTAGTCCCTTCCCCCTTTTGGTCCCTTACAGGCTCACCGTTTGTCCGGAAGGGGATTTGTGAGTGTGTGGTAAATGTGCCGCTGCTTTTTAGCAATGGGACAGAGAACTGGTTAAGATATAAACAAAGGCTTGATACCCAGGGACCTGGCTTTGTCAGCCTTTCCTGAGACTAAATGGTCCGCAGATAGTTGGATTCCAAGAATAGATTAGATTCCACATTGCTAACACAATGCAGGAATTTGGGCAGAGTTCAGGCTATTCCCTGTCTTTTCACAACCGCCTGGCACTCTCTGAAACCAGGCACTTGGAACAGGTGCTGTTCCTTCCTTGGCTGAAATGAGCATCTAGTCAGCCAGGAAAATTGTAGCTCTAGCTTTGAATGCCTGCCTTTTCCCTGTGGAATGAGGCCTGAGTGATTCCCTTCCAGACAGCTGATCTGACAGTGCTTCCATTCCTGTTCTTTTTCTTCTTTTCAATCTTGTTTCTCTGTGGATAATTGAAGTCAAAATGAGCATAGAATGGTTAAACAACTTCCAGGGTTTGTCTTTTATTTTCCCCAGATCCTGGGTCAGAGGTTTATGTTTGAATGGAAGAGAGATTCTAACTCTAGAAATTATGCCAGAAATACATGTGTATGTGTGTACCTAGACTTGTCTGCTATTCTCATGTGTGTTCTGCAGATAGTGACAAGGTGGATCATTATTTTCACAAGAGCTTTCATTTCACTAATTTCCTCTCAATAATCAGCATCTTACATTTCTAAGGTGCCTAGAATCCATGATCTCTCCTACAGGGTTATTTGATCACAGAAATTGCACCATTATTCTACCTCTGAAAGGTGAAGATCAAAACAACTGTGGTTTAGATTATAATTTGCTTTGTTCATAATTTGGTATTGTCAGTTAATATGGATTGTTGTTCCTGTTTTATATTTGTAACTGCCATGGCCTTTGGTCAGTTCAATTCAATAAATTACTTTCCAAGACAAATGCAATTTGTCTGTATTGTGAAAATAATACCTAGTGAATCCTGTATAATCTATAATATTATATGCTCATACTGCCTCACATACATTTAGAATCATTACAGCAAACTTATGAGGTAAGCCACTATTAATACTGTTGACCAGTTCTCATTGGACTGGGTGAAGTGGAGGGAGAGGCAGTGAATGGTCGGTGGAGCCAGGGGTCATAATAAAAGTGAAGGCAATGATAAATATATCCACTCCCTCCTATTTTCTCCTGTACATTTAACAGGAGTCTGATGTACAAAAAGTAAACAGGTGAAGCTTTGCCAGTGGTGCGAAAAACATCCAGCCTGAGCTTCTGTGTTTATTAGCTGGCATCCATCTAAGTAAGTCCCACTGTGGTCAAGGGGATTTACTCCTTACTGCGCAGGTTGCAGAATCTATCAATTTATTCAGAGTCCATTTACAAGGGGGGAAGACTCAAAATATTTGGTATATTTTCATTTGTAACAAAGCTTTACTTTTCAGTGTGTGGATGCTGAAAATGAAGTTCATCAGTTTGCCAGGATGCCATGAAGTTATAGATTAAAGCAAGTTAATTTTTTGCACAGCAGGTTGCTCTTACACTCACATGAGCAGAGCCAGTAAAAATAAGTTGGCAATCCTGCTGTTGCCATGTAGTCTAACAATATGTTTTGAGTTGTACATTTGCAAGGTACAAGTAGGGTTACCATTTTCCCTCCTTTTTCTTCTTGATGAATCCCCAGGACCACCATTTATGAGATAATTTTATTTCCATTCCTAGTCCCAAGTACAAGATAGATGCTTGTGACATCCATTTTGAAGTACGGTAACTGATACTGTGTTTTTATACATGAGTACAAAATTATCTCCTAAATGGCCCTGGGATTTTAAATAATTTGTCCCCATACAAAGAAGAACCTTGGAAATGTGTTCTGCTTCATTTCTTTGCTATGAGAAGTTTTGGAAACTCTGCAACTGCCTTCCCTTTAGAGTGGTTTGCTGGGCTGATCAGTGCACAGGATCCAGCACAAAACTCAATTGTCTGCCTAAAGACAACTGAGAAATCATACAGACAGATGTGCTCAAAATACTTGGTCAACTGGAGTGTCTGGTTCTTCAATAATATGCACCACTTCTCTAAAGATCTAAGGCAAACTTACCTGCTCAACTGCCCTTTATTTCACCAGCTTCCATTGCTCTTACTTCTCATATTCTAATTCTAACATATTAATATCTTCTTTTTAAAACATTAACGTGGGGGGAAATTCTGGTAATTCCTATCATGGTAGTTTTACTCAGCAACAGGCAGCAATATCTTTCTTTAGAATTTTACACATAAAAGTCTTATTAAAATCAACTAAGACTGCAGTTCTCTTCTGCCTTACCTGGAAGTATGCCTCATTGAACTCAATGGGACTTACTTATGAGTAGGCATTTATAGGCTCCCATTGTACACTTATGGTTTGTTGACAATTTTCTGTTTATTTTTTGTAAACCACTTAGAGGTTCTATGTACGATTGAGTGGTATTTTTCCTTCTATAAGACAACCCCTATTTTTGGGGACTCCGATTTAAGAAAATGGGGGGGATATGGCCCCCGTGTATAAGATGCCCCCAAATTTTGGACTTTATTACTTTATTTTTTAGGGGGAAAAACCTAGTCTTATACATGGAAAAATACGGTAAATGTTGCTAAGTAGAATAAATTAATTAACCCATGCCTGACTGTGTGTGGGAGAGGGTTAGATAAAACAAACAGATTGAAAGAAGAAATAGGTGTATTAGCTGGGAGTTGAGAGACCTGTGGTATTTAGAAAGAAATATTATCAAAGTTGCGAGATTGTTGTTAAGACAATTGATGATGACGATTTGAGTTGTGCATATCCCCCCCCCTCTTGTTGGGCACAGAAAGAGAGACAAAAACTTTAAACTCCTGAATTTCAAGCAAATTACCAGAAGAGAACCTTCACCATCTGTCAAAAAATGTGACTTGGTGTAGCAGAGACAGAAAGGCTGTTTACTATTTGGGTCACTGTGTTGTTGTAGTTAGTTTGCTGCAGCAAAAACAACAAGGAGTTTTGTGGCATCTTAAAGGCTAACAAATATATTGTGGTAAAAGATTTAATAGATGCACGAAGTGTTTTCCTGAGTTACACACACACACACACACACACACACACACACACACACACACGGTTGGGAAGAATAACTGTAAAATTTCTAGTTGGGCCAGTCAGTGGAAGGTGGTTTGGGAGAGGGAGTACTATATTTTTGCTGTGCCAGCTACAGCTGCTGTGACAGAGAGGCACATATCGGACTCATTGCTGGTCAGTGGGCCAGTTTAGGTCTACCAGGTACTTTTTTAAGTGCCACTGAGAGAAAAACAAGAAATAATGGTTTCAAGATTTTAAAGACACATGGGAAAATATTCATAACTATAACTTATGCAGTGGAATAAAGAAGCTGTGTCATTTCATTAAACCTCCTTCCCTCAGCAGAGGGATTTTTGATCACCTGCTGTGAACAGTTGGAGGAATCCTTTCATTACTTAGATGATGAACAAAATATCTTCTGATTAAGTGATTCACTGTTACATTTGAGTTCCATATTACAATCCCTAAATATTTTTATTCTCTTAAAAAAATACACGTGTGTGGTGATTGGGATTGGGAACATGGGGGAGGAAGTCATGTTCAAATATATTAAAGGATGCCATATAGAGGAGGGAGAAAGGTTGTTTTCTGCTGCTCCAGAGAAGCGGACATGGAGCAATGGATTCAAACTACAAGAAAGAAGATACCACCTAAACATTAGGAAGAACTTCCTGACAGTAAGAGCTGTTTGACAGTGGAATTTGCTGCCAAGGAGTGTGGTGGAGTCTCCTTCTTTGGAGGTCTTTAAGCAGAGGCTTGACAGCCATCTGTCAGGAATGCTTTGATGGTGTTTCCTGCTTGGCAGGGGATTGGACTGTATGGCCCTTGTGGTCTCTTCCAACTCTATGATTCTATTCTATTATATGATTCTTTCTGTTCACACTGTGTGATCCCAGTCCAGATCAGCCCCTGTGGAGCACTAATATTAGCCCCAGAGGATAATTAGTGCAGGGGCAAAGAGAAATCCCTCCCTACCCCTCCATACCGTGAGCCCAATCCAAATTACTTTTTCTCCAATGACTGCTTGTTGAAGAAGGAATTTATGTTGGTAGGGATAATGTGCATTTTGATGATTGGTAGACACATAGCTCAAAGAAATCTGCTGGAAGACTTTGTAAGAATTTTGGCTACCTCAGAAGGTGTATTTTGTAAGAACAATTTGATAACCAGGATGGGCACTCACCCTTAGGGCACCAGACTAAGTTCAGTGACTGAGGATTAATCCACACTGCGCTTGTCCCATGCATGGGTCTGAGAGTTTTCTGTTTGTTCTCTGCTTTCTAGTCTTGGGTCTGAGCAGTTTTTCGTTTATCCCACGACCATTTACCACTGAATCAGAACAAACATCAATCTGCAAAAAGAAGACTGGTGTTTGTTCTGATTCCGCTGTAAACAGCAGGCTTTCTTGGGGGGAAACGGTGGAACCAGTGTGAATGAGCCCTCAGTGTTTCTTGACAGTACTGTCTGCAGTGAGCTAGAGCAAAATTAGTGAGAGATAGCTCTGGACCCTTTTCATGGCAAATTGCTGCGAAAGCCTGGGAGCATTTGGCGAATCCTGCACAAGCCACACAACTTGGCAATGTGACTCACGCATGGAAGGGGGCTTTAATTATGCCCCTTGAGCCGGGCACTGTTTATCATAGGGCCAGCCTTGTTGATAATCCTGGGTCGAGAAGAAAAGTAGTTATAGTTTGGAAAAGCTATGAACAGCCACTATTGCTGATATTCTAAGTCAGCTTAAATAATAATAATAATAATAATAATAATAATAATAATAATAATAATAATTTGTTCTTGGGGTGTTGTTTTCAGAGTTGCCTATGTTTCAACCACATATTAATGGTTGTGGATAGGAATTAATATTTTGCTACTGTGCAGTTGTACTACAGTACTCTCATTCTCTTCAGTGCGTCTCTAATGCTACAATTTGGTTCATGTTTATTCAGAAGAAAGTCCCCAGCCTAAGGTTGCAATCCTATACAAACTTACTTAGGGGTAAGGGCGGCCTATTTGACTCAATGGGACTTATGTCTGAGTAAATATGCCTAGGATTGGGCTGCGAATGATGGATTAAGTCAGGGGCATGTGGAAATGTGGGCTCTGAGAGTGGGTGGGAATCAGAAAGGTGGGAAGCCTCCCCCCTTCTTTCTTTATCTCCAAACCATGGTATTCTTTTCACCCAGTATGGGAGGGAACAGTTTTTACTCCCTTTGGCTCAGTCTTTTGGGCTTTTGTCAATAACAAATGATTTTGCTGTGCCTTATTTGCATATTGTTTTTAAAGCCTCTGCACCATCCTGTTCTTTCTTCCATCCCCTCCTTTCTTCCCCCCACCGCAACAATTCTCTAGACGTTTAATTCTTCCAGCCCCCTCATAATACGTCTTTCATTTTGTTCTGATTTCCAATGCCCAGGAGCAAAGAAATGGAGAGAAATAGAGAAATAGTCTCATTCTTTTTTTTCTTATCCGGGAAAGGGAATTGCAGGCAGGCAAAACTGTCAGCTTGGCAGCATGAGAGAGAGACTCCATCTCTGAAACGTGCAGAACATTGCTGTCAATCCCGAATGATCTCCTTACAGTGCCACACATCACAGTTCCTTTCTTGTCAACTGTGGATGGAACTTCCCTTCAGAATATTGCTGTCATCCTCTGCTGCTTTTACAGGGTCAGAAACCAGGATTAGATGCAAGTCATAGAGCTGTCCTTTATGACAACCTCCCCACCCTCCCACACCTTTGCATTAGTGCTATACTTCCACTAGCGGCATCGAGTCTCTGTGCAACGGCAGGGAGGTAGCTTTGCTGTAGGAGTGTAGCTTGTTTTGATTTGAAAAATGAAAACGAACACCAAAAACAGCCCAAAAACAAATGTCAGGGGTGATATTCAGCCTGAATATTGTGCATGCACATGAAAGCTCATAACAAAATAAAAACTTAGTTGGTCTTTAAGGTGCTAGTGAAGGAATTTTTTTATTTAGCTTCAACTAAAGGGTTAAGGTCCAGCCACCTCCAAAGGACATGATTTTCAAAAGAAAAGAAAAAGAAGGGGCTCATAAAATAATGTGGAATTGTTGAACAGAGGGGTATCTGTGTTGGTGTTTGCTAATTTTTAAAAAGTGATTTCACACTGGATTTTCACATTTTGGAGCATTTGGGTTCTAAAAAAGTAAAAATATGAGCATTTAGAAAGAATTCCTTCGAATGGTGCAATCATAGGTAGAGGACAAGGAGAAGATGATTCTGTTGCTCATCATCAAAAACAACAAAAAGCAGGACTGTTTGTTTAGACATCTGGTAACTGCTTGCCAGGCTGCCAGGTTGTTAGAGATACCATTCAGTTGTACAGCCTTAAAAGTGGACATAATTCTTGGAGGATGAGGCTGGCAAGCTGTGTGCTTAAATCTTGTCCATTGATTTAGGCAGCCAGATGTGGGCTGGCTTGAGTGGATGACAAATGCCTCTTGGACAGGTGGAGCAATAGTTAAACTGCTAAGAAAACCTTATTGGAATCTAGCCCATTTCCAATATTCACTGTTGGGGCACTGTTCTTAAAGATGTGGTTCTAACCCATCTTAAGTTTTCCCAAATGCTAGATTTTCTAAATCCATCTTAATCCAAGTTATTTCCTGGATTGGAGACTGAGATGTCCTGGTACCAACCTAGTAGTTAATCTGTTTCAGGAACTGGACAGAGGTTTTGATGGACCTCTCAGCAGCTTTCATGACCTTCTATTGTTGTATGCTTCTGGACCACTTGGCTGTGAGCATCAGTTTATGGTGTCTCTGATCCTTCCAGAGAGTAGCTGTCAGTAGCTGGTGCTGGGGGACTTCTGTTTACCATCTTGACCATTGGCTTACGGTGTCATGTGGGACTCTTGTCCTCCATGCAGTTTAACATCCCCATGAAGTCTCTGGGAGGGATTGCCCAGGAGTGACTTGACTTACTTCTCTTTCCATGTCATTGTAGAGAGACTGTGGCGTTCTGAGATCATTAAGGGACTGCAAAACAAAGGGAAGCTTAATCCAAACAATGTATAAGTACTCTTGGACAGTAGGGCTGCCAACCCAGTGGCAGTAATATAGCCTGTTTTGGATGGATTTGCAAACCGGGAACAAAGAAAGCTGCACAGATTGGTAGCGTTGCTCAGTCTGTTCCAGCTAGCTGCAGCACGAATGTTTTTGCAAGTAATGTTTATTGAGCATGAATCCCCCTCCCCCATTGCTAAACAAAAAATCAAGCAGGAACGCTATCAATCTGTGCAGCTGTCTTTGTTCCTGGTGCCTTCCATAGCTGATTCCTCCCACACACAAAAATCCATGTTGTTGTGCATGGGATTGTTCTCTGCCTTAAAAACCAGATTTGCATTGGGGAAAGATGACCAGAGAAGCTAACCTGTAACCCTCCAGATGTTGTTGGTCTATGGGGTGAGTTGTGGCCCAGCAACATCTGGAAGACCGAAGGTTAGCCACACTGCCATAGACTATTGTCTTAATTGTTTCCCTTTATGCACTACTGCCACGACCTGCCCCCTTACATCTCACTCGTTAAAACTGTTCACCTAGTTTGTTGATCTTTGTCTAACTTTTTCAAAACCCTCAATTTAAAAAAAAGAAGAAGTTTGCAGCTTGGTTCTGCTTCTGCACCCAGCTTTACTTCTGGTTCCCTAGGCTGAGGCAGTGGCCTGGAGCTTAGGCTGATATACTTTGACTGTGCAGATTTCTGGAGGAAGCAGACCTGGGCATAGTTAGGCACACACTTATTTTTAAAGCACATATGCTCCTATTCAGTCATGTTTCCAGGATGATTTAAATACAAATACAATGGTACCTCGGGTTACAGACACTTCAGGTTACAGACGCTTTAGGTTACAGACTCCGCTAACCCAGAAACAGTACCTCGGGTTAAGAACTTTGCTTCAGGATGAGAACAGAAATTGCATGGCCGCAGCGGGAGGCCCCATTAGCTAATGTAGTACCTCAGGTTAAGAACAGTTTCAGGTTAAGAACGGACCTCCAGAACAAATAAGTTCTTAACCCAAGGTACCACTGTACAACAGAAGAAAAGAAGAAGATACAATAAAAATAAAAGCCACGGCAGAAGCTAAAACTATATAAACTTAGGAGAGCTGGGAGAATAGAAATGACTTTGTCTGTCATCAAAAGGATAATAATGATGCTGGCAGATTGACCTCCCTGGGGAGGGAGGAGATTCCATAAACAGGACATGACTACTGAGAAGGCTCACTCTGTAGTTGACATTGGCCTTACCTCATATGCCTTGGTTACATGAAGATCAGATTAGTGTAATGTACTCCATATGGAACTTCCTTTGAAGAGATTTTGGCGACTTCAGCTGGTATGAAATTCAGCTGCTAAAGTGCTGAGTGGAGCTATATTTTTTTCCCAAGGATATTTCTCCATTTTTATATTGCCTTCATTGGCTGTCAGTCTGTTTTGAAGGACCGTCAGAAGACAGTCCTCTCTTTGAAGGTGTATTCTGTTTGAGGGCTTTCCAGTCTGAGTCTGCTTTAAAGGTAAGGAAGCATGAAAAAGGAGAGCAGGAACCTTGAAGCTGCCCATCCACACTTAGCAGCACCTGGTCAGCAGGTGGAGCAGATGCACCAAGTCACCTGATGCCTTAAGAACACAAGAAGAGCCTGCTGGATCAGGCCAGTGGTCCATCTCGTTCAGCAGCCTGTTCTCACCATGGCCAACCAGATGCCTGTGCAAAACCTGCAAGCAGGACCTGAGAGCACAAGAAAGAACATTTCCACTTGGCAGTTTGCAGCAACTCTATTCACTTCCCCAGTGTGGTAAAATATATTACATATATTTTTATTTAAATTTTGGTAATTATTTCTTGTGTCTATAAATATAAATCATGTGCAAATTGCTGTCTTATTTTGTCCTCTTTATCTGGTGATGCAAACCCTCCTTTTTGACACTGCACAACTGGCCATCCTAATTCAAAGTGTTGAATCGAGGCACAATTCACCTTTAAAACCCTAAACAAGTTGGGACCTGTATACTTAAAGGACTCTCTCATCTCATGCAGTCCTGCAATCCCTTAGTAGGATAAGCCATTTTGTGTATCTTCCTCTCTCTTTTGTACACAGAATCGTAGAGTGAGAAGGAACGCTGAGGATCATTTAGTCCCCCATTTCGTGTACGTGCAGAAGAGTGTGCTCAGAAGTGGTGCCAAGGATGTAGAACTCCTCTCCCTGGTGGTCTGCTTAGCCTCACTCCTTTGGTCTTGAGTTGACTGAAGAACTTTAAATTTTTGTTAGCCTTTGGCTTCCCTTTAGTGCAGTGGTGGGGAACCTGTGACTCTCCATACCGTATGTGGTTGGATTATTGGGGAAGCTAACAGGGGCTGATGAGAGTTGGATTCAAGCAATATCTGGAGGACTACAGGTCCCCTACCACTTGATTTAGTGTGGCATTTTTGCTTCCTTTGGTGTATGTTGATTATAACTTCTTTATTGTTTTGAGCTTTTCTTTAAAAAAGTAAGTATTTTTAATTTGCTATGAGCCACCTTGAGCACATTGTTCAGAGTAGAAAAGTGGGGATTTAAAAATTCCCTAAACAAACAGGTAAATAAACATAAATAAATAGATCCTTTAATCATACAGAGGGGGCAGTCATGGCGTGTTGTTGCTCCTTAGTTCTTTCTGTAAGGTGGAGGTTTGTTGGGTGGATAATAGGGTCGCCAGACTCAATAGTGGACAGGACTTCTGTGCCTATAATTGCCCTTCTTTCTTTTGAGTCTGGAAACCTTAAAGAGAAACCAGCAGATCCTTTGCTTGGAAATTAAACACTATCTGGCAACCCTAGTGGATAATGCTTTTGCAGATTCTGGGACTGGATGAAATATTCCTGTATATCAAAGCCACGAGGAATTCAGTTGCTCAGTAACTGGTGGGGAGTTTATGCTAATAAAAAATACTGTTTGATAATATGAGAGCCATTACTATGCTATAAGAGGACAGCTGCTGGAGGCCTTAGCAGTCAGTAATGCCCTTGGGGCTTGGAGGCAATCCAGCCATCTGGGAGCAGCAATATTTGGGTGATCTAGTGCTGTGCTGGAACAGTGTGTGTGTGTGTGTGTGTGTGTGTGTGTGTGTGTGTGTGAGCATACACCATCTTCTATCTGGAAGAAAGTTATTTAAGTCAAATGCTGTTTTACTACAAGCAGTTGGAAGGTTTTGAACAGGAAAACGAGTGAAATAATTGCACAGCACTATTTTCATATATATTTGTGTATGTGTAATGTAGTGTGTGCGCGTGCGTGCGTTTGGACACAGAATTCTGAATAGTTTGGGGAACTTTGGAACATGTAAATGAACAGAAATCACAGCCTTTGGTTTACTATGTAAATTTGGATAGTAGGCTTTCTATTCCCACAACTAGATATTTAAAAACCATAACTGTTATGATTTAATCTTCCGATCTTTATTGGAAGGTATAAGCCTATTGAAGGTAGAAGTACTTATTTTAAAACCTAGACTTTTGCCTCTGAAATTTCTAACATTACCACCATGCTGATTAATTGTTGTTTCCAGCCATTGCAATACTTTCAGGAGACTCCCAGTTTTCCAGTGATTTGCTTGTCTCCTGAGAGTCATGTCATGAGCAAAATAAATAGTCTCATATATGAATGCATCAAAACTAGATTGTGATGCTATTATCTTCTTGGTTTTTGTGGATATTTATAAAAAGGCAGTGGTCCAATGAGTGCCACTCAACACTGAAGTATAATGGCAATTAGTAGATCTCTGAAGTCTGAATGTTGGCAAATTTCTATCACCCCTGATGTCCTCCCACTTTGATTAATCAGTTAAATGTTGTTTTTTCTTTGGTTGTGCAACCAAGACGTGGCAAGTCAGAGACCTCCATAGGCAAACATCTTCATTCATCTCACTTTTAAAAAATAAAATAAAAAGGGAAATGCACAATATAGCTCTTTTGAAAATTCTTCTCTGTCATATCCAGAAGGGATGATGAGGTCTTCGGTGGGGGAGGGTTCACTTCTACCAATTCCCTGCTCTCTGTAATGGGATAGAATTCGCTCATACTCATACCAGTAAGCTGCAATAAGAGGTGACCCAGAGATCCTGAGGCAGAGATATAGAGGCGGCTTATCATTTGGCATGAGATGACATCACAGCTTCCTAGTTGATGGTGGTCGAATGTTGAACTTGGTAGATGCCACTTCAGATTCCAGCTCAGCCATGATCTTACAAAGTGGCCTTGAAAAAGATGCACTTGAACAAACAAACCCTGATTACCTGAAAAACTGAAATCCATCTTGAATGTTTGCTGTGAGGATTAATAAGTAGGATTGTAAGCCACAATCAAATGCTAAGGTGATGATGATATTACAGTTCAGTGCTTTTGAAAAGGGGCAGAACTATGCAGCACAAACCTATACATGTTTACTTAGTTTCAGTAAATGAGATTTACTCTCATCTGAGTGAGTTTAGGATGGCAGCTGTCACACATTTCTTGATTGACAAGCAAGAAGTCATTTATTGTGCAGGAACACTTGAGCACTGCAGCCTCCATATCATGTTGGGACTTCAGCCAGGAGTATGAGTGTGTGGACCAGATCCTTCCAAAGTTGTTTTATCACAGGTTGATTGTCCTTCCTGGGATATATAGAGGCCCAGTTTGCACACAGCAGTAAACTGAACAATACCAAAGATTGTGGCTGCTTTGAATCCCCCCGTCCTGCCCTGTCCTCCTGCTACCCAAAGCCAAGCCCAAAGCTAAGCCTGGCTTAATCTTGGGTCTGAACCTGACTTGTGGTTTGCCTTATTAAACCAAAAAGCTGAGTTTGGGCAAAACTTTAAGTCCAACCCTGGCTTGGCTCTGGGTAGCACATTAGGAGGATGGGGTGGGGAAGGAGCACAGCATCCATTTTTATTTGCCTCCCCAAATCTGTTTTGGAGGGTGGGGGGAACCTGCAGAATAAATTTAGGGAAGTGGGGCAAAAGTCCCACTGGGCAAGTGTGAATCCTTGTGCTGACTAGATTCTTATTTAGCACTAGCCCCTTACTTCAAAACTTTGCCAGTGCAAGATCCTGAATTGCTGCAAAAATTATAAAATAACATGACATTCTCTTTCCTCTCTCATCACCCCTAATATTTTTACACTGCGTGCTATTCTGCATGGGGGTCTATTTTGTGGCCTGTCCAGCTGTCCATTTCAGTATCATGTTTCTTACAGGGGCTGTTGGCAAATGATAAGGAGGAATTGACAGGACAGTACCTTAGAAGAAATCCTGTATAACTGGGCCATGTGGTATTAGCAATTAGTTCCAGAGTTATAACCTGAGACATGAAGGTTTGTTTCCCCCATAAATCATTATTGCAGATGTGGTATGATTGCATCTGCAACATTTGGCAGTGGGGAGGGATTGGTGTGTGCAGTGTAGTGTCATGTTATGTCTGTCGACACTATTTCATTAGCAGCTCTTTCATAGTACCTGTCCTTTTGTGGGCAGATACACACTTCAAGAGGCAGATGAGTTTCCTGCATGCTTCCTTACGGATTAGCAGCAAACTCTGCTGTGTAAAATGTCAGTCAGCCCTGACATCAGCCAGTTCATACATGCACATAAATCAGTTACTTTTTGATTACTAGATTATTCTGGGATTGATGACTGGCAACAGAATATGTGACTGACTCAGTTAGAAGTTTTGTATTTGAGGTCATATGGGATGATATGGAAATTCTATGCTGTTCTTTCTCTGATGGCTCATTCACACACAAACCTTATAGGTGGAGCTTCCCTATCACCTCAGATGTGAAACTTGGAAATGAGTCAATTCACATATTCAGTTGTCATTCATTGAGTGATAGGAAAGTGATTAGTGATAAAGCAACGATACTTCGTTTGTCCATTATTGTGCATTCGTGAATCAGACCTAAAGTAAGGCTGTGCTTATGCTCCCCTTTACTGTGCGCTCACTACATTTCCAGTGTTGGGTTTTTCATCCATGTTCACATGACATTATCCAAAATCCTTATGTATCCTGTACTTCATTATAAATTACACCTGTTTGATGTTACTTCTCAAATCAGCTTCACACCAACTGGAATCCTTTAGACTCCTCTCCAGCCTACATGTGAACACCTTTGCTTAGGGTAAATGCATCCCCCTTCCCTCATAGAATCAGAGAGTTGGAAGGGACCAAAGGGTCATCTAGTCTAACCCCATTCAATGCCCCTTGGTGTGTACACAAACAGAAACAAACTGACATTAATTTGACACAAAAGTACAGTATAGCATTTACCAAAATGTTCCTTTGTGCTGGAAATTCTGTCTCTTACAAAACATGAACTTTCATACACTCTGGAGAGAAGCAGTAGTAACACATGCAAAGGAGTGTTATGCCTTGTCTGTAAAGAAGAGGTAGGGAGGATCTGTTAGAATCTTTCTTCTGAAAGCAGCTACTGCAGCTACAAATAACATGCTAAGATTTTTATTTGATTAAAGAATAAGTGAATACTAAAAAGTAATTTTAAGTTTTATTTTACTCAACACTAATTCTTTCTGAAGTATGCAGTCACAAACTAAAAATAACCTAATCTCTTTGTATTTAAAAGTAAGTGCTGTATAGGTTTCCTGCATAACTAGCTACTTTTTCTTGTACTTGTGCCTAGGTTGACCTTTGAATGATATTACCAACAGAGCACCAGTGTTGCCTTTCCAGGGTCTTCAAAAGCTATGTAAATTATGAATAATGTGTTAAATTAGCATACCTCCTTTATGTAACATCTAACTGCTCCCCCCCCTTTGTATTTTAGAAGGTGTGATTTTTGTGTATCTAGCTTCCATTTCATACCATCCCAGGCAGGAAAAGAGGGATGGAGTGAAAGGAAGATTAACTACTGTAGATGCAAAAGAAAAAGGAAGGGACAAGAAGAAAAAGAGCCTAGTTTTGGATGATATGTAGTTACTGTAAGTTCAAAGAAGCCTGCTCCAATTGTAAGACAAGAGGTATGGAACATCTTTACACTCCCTTATGCCTGAAGCATGTCTTCCTTCACTTGCTTTTAGAGCAATTCTGGTGTTCATGTCTGCCAGGAAGCCACACCTGTTGACTTAGAAGCTCTGTTCCAATTTCAGATACAGTACTTGGGAAAAGATTGTCATTACATAAGGAGGAAGAGGAAGGAATAATTTGGCACTTACTCAAGTATAATCTTTGTTCCCTTAAGAAATGTCCCAAAGATGAACTGTAACATTCAGAACAGGCTCTACAGCAGATATGGGAAACTTTGGGCCTCCTAGATGGTCAACTTGCGTTAGTTCTAAGCAGCAAGGTCAGGAATGGCAGCTTTCCCCTTCCCCATACTGAGGCCCAGTACCGAGGGCCTTCTGGCGGTTCCCTCGTTGCGAGAAGCCAAGTTGCAGGGAACCAGGCAGAGGGCCTTCTCGGTGGTGGCGCCCGCCCTGTGGAACGCCCTCCCATCAGATGTCAAAGGAAAAAACAGCTACCAGATTTTTAGAAGACATCTGAAGGCAGCCCTGTTTAGGGAGGCTTTTAATTTTTAATAGATTATTTTATTTCATTTTTTTGTTGTAAGCCGCCCAGAGTGTGGGGTATAAATAATAATAATAATAATAATAATAATAATAATAATAATCCCTGCTAAGGGTAACTCAAATTTAGGCCTGCTCCCACAACAGTCTTCATAAGGTAAAGGTAAAGGGACCCCTGGCCATTAGGTCCAGTTGTGGATGACTCTGGGGTTGCAGCGCTCATCTCGCTTTACTGGCCGAGGGAGCCGGTGCACAGCTTTTGGGTCACTCATAATTCTAACTAAATTGCTGGTTGTTGGATCTAGTGCCATCCTCGGAATTGTTTTTCAACCTCAACTCATACACTTGCTGTTGCATGTTCTGTGTTTCTTTTTTATTAAAAAAAAATCAACGAGGGCTAGAAAGATGGTTGAAAATAAAAAGTTAGACTAGAAATGGGAAACTTGTGGCCTTCCAGATGTTTTTGGAGTCCAGCTTCTGTCATTTCCAACCCAGTTGGCCAATGGTCATAGATGATGGGAGTTGTAGTCCAACATCATCTGGAGGGACACAGTTTTCCCATCCCTGGGCTAAAAACTTAACCAAATGATGTACTAGCCAGCTACTGAGTAGTAAGCTTGGAACCCAAGTAATATCTGGAAGATGGTGATGCAATATGGCCTCCTCCCTATTGTGTCAGCATTGTAGGAGTAGTGATGGGAGAAAGTATTTTTTCCAGTTTTTTATATTCCCTCCCTTTTTCTTCTCCCCAGAGAGTATTCTGTTAGTAGGCTAGCATGAAGAAGCAAGCCTAAAAGGGGAGAAAATGGAATTAACTATCTACCAATAAATGTGTCCAAGTTTATTTTATTATTATGACTTTCATGTATGTTGGGGACCTTGGGATGGTTCACACAATCACAATTATAACCCCATTAGGATAACGGTGCACCAGGGGAATATTTAAGCATTAAAGCCCATGTTAAAATATCTTACACAGTCTATTCTCTATACATGTTTATTTGGAAGTAAATCCCACTGTATTCAGTAGGTTTTGTTTTTAAACTGCAGAGTATTGTGGTCTCAAGCTGCAGTCCTATGCCCATTTGCTCCCAAATAAATCCCATTAAACTTCATAGTAAATATGCATAAGATTAGGCTGCACATCTTATTAGATTGGTTTTTGTTTTTAGAATCATAGAATTGCAGAGTGGGTCATCTGGTCCAACCCCCCGGGAATACTGGAATCTCAACACGTGGTCACCCATCCAAATTTAAACCACCCCAGACCCTGCTTAGCTTTACAAATGTGCTAGCTGTTTTATTGCTGCACCACAGAATACATCACAATAGGCAAGGGTTTCTAGAGAAAAGACTATCACCCACTTCTGAATTTTCAGAGATGGGCTGGTATGGCTTCATAGATCTTGGACTCTGCATGCTGCCTTAGCCCTTAGCCTCTGCCAATGCCTGTATTCAACTATGTTTAGGTACAATCCTTGAGAAATTCCAGAAGGTGTTTAATTATGCAAAACACCCTTTTGCTCCTCGTGTCTCTTTATTTGGAAGGATTTCATTAAAAAATCAACCTCAAAGCAGAGTTCTTCAGGTGGGCTTATAAAGGTTCCTTTCTCAACCGTGGTGTGCATATGCTTGCATGCATGAACACATGCACATGTGCACACATGCTTGGTTTTAGCAATGTAATTGAATTTTAGCTCAAGTTATTGTTATCTGAATACAGATAAAACATCTGAAAAACTTAATTAAAATGCCTGTCACCACTTCATCTCTGTACTATACAGATATTTTCCACACTTCACTTGGTTTGTGCACAGTCTTAAATGATAATAAGCATTCTTTTTTCTAAGGTAAAAAAACACCCTGAAATTTAGGAAAGATTTCAGCCGCAAACAATCGTATTTGCTACCTTGAAGATGACATTTCAGGGGCCTTTTATTATTTCAGTGCTTTGTATTATTGTTAAAGCAGCAGCCCTGTACTTGAAATATATACATAACCATGTATATATGTAGAACTGCAGCCCAAGTGCTCACATTTTACCCTTCTTTTTGCATTCATGAAAGCTCTGTGAGATATCTTTGAGAATCTCATGTGTCATAACATGCCTCCCTGAGATAGGGTTGAAGAAAGCAGAGTAGCAATGCTGTCCTTTGATAACTGGGAGAGTTAGCAACAAGGCATAAAAACTATAGAGTACTTTATACAGCACAGAGACATCTTCCTGGATTCATGGTGATGAAAGCTCTCGTAGGCAGACCTAGTGGTTGGCTTTTTAAAGGATTGAAACACATTCTGGTAAATAACAGCATACTGTGTAAGACTAGGAATGGGCATATCTGACAATTTTGATATCTCTCTGTTTTTCATTTTTCCAGTCCTCAATTCTCCACACTTTCCCATACGTTTGTGATTTTTTTGAAGTCCTCATGAAAATTCACTAGCATTTTACTGCAAATTTCTCCCAATACACACCTTTTGTATGCACTTTCCCCCAACATCACAGAATCACAGACTTGGTAGAGTTGGAAGAGACCACGAGGGTCATCTAGTCCAACCCTCTGCAATGAAGGAATCTTTCACCGAACATGCATTTTTCACAAATACATGCATTTTTGTGCCCCCTTATCCTAGCATATGAACTACACTGCAAGTATGTGCAACTTTTGAAGGATAGCTATGTTTTGGTTTGGAAAGTGCAAATTAGATAGGTTCACCTTTAACTAAATCAACTTTCTCCATATCTAAGCAAGACCAATAAACTTGGGTTGTTAGGTCCAGACTTTGAGAAGCTCCTGTGACTTTTAACTGTTACATTGAAGAAAGAAAATTCACCATGCAACTTTGTGGGTTAAACCACAGAGTCTAGGGCTTGCTGATCAGAAGGTCGGTGGTTCGAATCCCTGCAATGGGGTGAGCTCCCGTTGCTCGGTCCCAGCTCCTGCTCACCTAGCAGTTCGAAAGCACATCAAAGTGCAAGTAGATAAATAGCTCCCACTGCGGCGGGAAGGTAAACAGCGTTTCCGTGCGCTGCTCTGCTTCGCCAGAAGCAGCTTTGTCATGCTGGCCACATGACCCGGAAGCTGTCTGCGGACAAACGCCGGCTCCCTCGGCCTATAGAGCGAGATGAGCGCCGCAACCCCAGAGTCGGACACGACTGGACCTGATGGTGGGGAGAATCACATCTAGTGAATTTTCACCTCTGCACAACTCTTAAAAGCACAAAAAAACCACTTTGGGATTTCGTTGTCTTAGGTGTACTTAAAATTGCATAGTCAACTGATCCAGGTTTCCTCAGATTGGTGAGGCAATGGTGCACGGATAAGAGTTTCTGCCTATCAAGCTGCTGTTAAGGACTCTTATATGCCATGACAAGAAAACAAAGGGGTGGATAAACTATATCAGCAAAATAGTTCATTCCCCTACCCTAGCTTCCTCTTCACCATTTGACCATGGGCATTAAGCTCCTCGGTTGCAGCAAGGCAATCTGTACCACATAACAAAATGAAGCACTTGCTTTGAGCAGGAGACTGCCACGTAGTACCATTTTTTGGGCCGCCATCTCCATCTCTGTACAACTTTTAAAATAATGAACTCCAGTCATTTTAATACTGTGACAATGTATAGCTACAGGGTTATGTGGACTTCACTTCTACTAGGGCTTTCTTTAAGCACCCTCCCAATAATACTGGAAACTGTAGCTTGTTAAGGGTTCTGGGAATGGTAGTTCTTTGAGGGAGGAAACAACAGTTCCCAGGGTTCCTTTGGGGGGGGAGTGCTTTATATGAATGTGGTGCACACAACCTCCTATTAACACCGTGGTGAGAGGGGATTCTGGAATGCTATGTTTTATGTTTCTGTCTGCTCCTATGATCTATGTTGGAATTTCTGTTTAGTACCTAGTACTGCCTCTCTGTTTCTTAAAATGGTGAGATTTTATGCATCGCACACCCTAGAAGATTTTAGTGCCCCTTACTTTGAGGTTCTGTTCCTAATATTTCTTCAAAGGACTAGATTTACTATTGATTTGTTCTTATCAAACAATTACATATATAAAGGATAGGTTTGTGTGAGTGTGCATGTGTAGTTGCTGTGTATGAGCCTCAGTTGCTTAGGTGGAAAAAAATTGAGTAAATTATATATTGAACTGCTAACTGGTGTGGAGGCCTTGCGGTTTCCATGGTAACTGGGCTGGAAATAGCTCCATGTGACATCAGAATGGCACAGGTATAGTCAGATCCAGCTTTTTCTACCACCCCCAGCTAGTGAGCGCAGTAGGTACAGATATCACACGTGATTAGCAAATAGTAATATGCTCAGAATTTCAATTAAAGTATGTAAATATTCAAACAACCTGGGGTGACTTCTTATCTCTAGTTAGTAAATTAGAAGAGTTCATCATATGCCTGGAAAATATATGAATTCTCTTGCAGGTAAGAATTAGAAAATATTCCCCTTCCAAACTCTCCATTCAAGCATCTGCATTTCCTATATACGTGTTTTTTAAGTTGCTGTAAAAGATCCTCCAGCTTCTATAGGCAAAAATAAAACTGAGATTGGGACAAGAAACTGCACTTTTAATTGTGTTAACACAATTTTTAAAAAATGGGGGGGGGTTAATACTCTTTCTCCACTATATGCTGTAGATAAAGATGAGTTCTCTGTAAACGTATAATGTTTTTTGCTGGAAAAAAATAATGAAATGTTAATTTTGACATCATCCTGATTTTTCAGTTATTATATGAGTGTAAGCTCTGCTGTACTGTACTGAGGAAGTAGCAGTGAAAGGCTTGAAGCACTGAATTGATTGGTAAAAGATTAGTGGTAAATGAATTTATTAATGTGAGCATTTTTACATTTTAATAGAAAGAGACAGGGTGTTGAATTTTTAACAGAGGTGTCTTTTAATCAAAATGTTAATTAGTCATTGACTTTAAATAGTTTTACAGAAACAAGCAGATCTATTTAAATAGTATAATAATAACGAAATTGCAAAGTATCCTGTCCTGGACCATGTTTTGAAGCTACAGGTAGGTAGCCGTGTTGGTCTGGATCGAAGTAAAATAAAAAAATTCCTTCAGTAGCACCTTAAAGACCAACTAAGTTTTTATTTTGGTATGAGCTTTCGTGTGCATGCACACTTCTTCAGATACAGTGAAATGGAAGTTTCCAGGCACTTATGTAGAGAAGGGGTGGGGAGGGGTGGGGATGGGGAGGGGGGATCACTCAGAAGGGTGGTGGAAATGGGTGATTGACTGACTGATAGCTGTTGATGACCGCAAACGACTGCAAATGGTTTTGCATGAAAAAGCAAGGGTTGAGATGGCTGAAGATCGCTTATCATGTATAATGAGATAAGAACCCGATATCTCTGTTCAAACCAGGTCCCTCCATGGTTTTGAGCTTGGTGATAAGTTGCAATTCAGCAACTTCTCTTTCCAGTCTATTTCTGAAATTCTTTTGTAGTAAGACAGCTACTTTGAGATCTTGTATAGAATGTCCTGGGAGATTGAAGTGTTCTCCTACACAAAAAGTTACACAAAAAGGGACTCCACATGGACCCCTCCTGATGGACGCAATACCACACTAGATCTGTACATCGAATGCTTCCGCCACAGAATCCAAACGGATGTGACCAGAAAACACCATCGCTTACAACAAAATCTAAACCATGCTGAAAGGAGAGCCATAGAAAATCTCAGGAACAACCCAGACATTATAATTAAAGAGGCAGACAAGGGTGGAGCTGTCGTCATCATGAACAAAACTGATTACATCCAAGAGGCCCACAGACAACTTTCCAATACTGCCTTTTACATGAAATTGGACTCAGACCCCACACAAGCATACAAAAAAGAACTGAACAAGATTATTAAGGAGCTACCCCTACACATCCAAGAACAGATCCTCACAAACACACCAGCGGAACCTCGGCCAGGAACTTTCTATCTTCTACCCAAAATACACAAACCAGGAAACCCAGGACGCCCCATCATCTCAGGTATTGGCACCATTACAGTGGGTGTTTCCGGCTATATGGACTCTGTTCTGAAACCATATGCTATCAGTGCTCCCAGCTACGTACGTGACACCACAGATTTTCTGAGGAAAATACAATATTTGAACAATCTTCCTAACAATACTATACTAGCCACTATGGATGTGGAATCTCTATATACCAACATCCCACACAATGATGGTTTACAAGCCATAAGGAACACCATTTCAGATAAAACCACAGCGGACTTTGCTACCAAACTCTGCCACTTTGTCCTTACCCACAACCACTTCAAATTTGGTGATGACCTGTTCCTCCAGATCAGCGGCACAGCCATGGGCACCCGCATGGCCCCACAGTATGCCAACATCTTCATGGCAGATTTAGAACAACGTTTCCTTAACTCCTACCCACTCAAACCTCTCCTGTACCTGCGATACATTGACGATATTTTTATTATCTGGACACATGGACAACAGACCCTGGAAACCTTCCACCAGACATTCAATGACTTTCACCCCACCATCAACCTAACAATGAACCAATCTATGCAAGAAATACATTTTTTGGACACTACTATAAAAATACAGGATGGACGTATAGACACCACCTTATACAGAAAACCAACTGACCGACAAACATATCTACATGCTTCTAGCTACCATCCCAAACATACCAAACAATCCATCGTATACAGCCAGGCCTTACGTTACAACCGCATCTGTTCCAACTCTACAGACAGAGAATCTCACCTAAGAGATCTACAGCAAACCTTTTTAGAACTAAAATATCCACCTGATGAAGTTAAACAACAGATCAACAGAGCCAGACAGATACCTAGAGAGAACCTGCTGCAAGACAGACCCAAAAAAGAAAATAACAGAACACCACTAGTCATCACATACAGCTCCCAAGCTAAAACAGTACAACGCATCATCAGAGATCTACAGCCTCTCCTGGACAATGACCGCTCCCTTTCTCAAGCTCTGGGAGGAAGACCTTTCATTGCCTACAGACAGCCACCCAATCTTAAACAACTCCTCACCCACAATAACACAACCACCAGACTTAACATGGACACTGGTACCAGAGCCTGCAATAAACCCAGATGCCAACTTTGCTGCCACATACACCCAGACAACACCATTACTGGCCCCAACAACATCCAACATACCATCTCAGGACTATTTAATTGCTCATCCTCTAACATTGTGTATGCCATCAAATGCCAACAGTGCCCTTCAGCTCTCTATATTGGACAAACAGGCCAAACCCTACGCCAAAGGATAAATGGACATAAATCTGACATCAGGAACCAGAAGACAGAAAAACCAGTAGGAGAACACTTCAATCTCCCAGGACATTCTATACAAGATCTCAAAGTAGCTGTCTTACTACAAAAGAATTTCAGAAATAGACTGGAAAGAGAAGTTGCTGAATTGCAACTTATCACCAAGCTCAAAACCATGGAGGGACCTGGTTTGAACAGAGATATCGGGTTCTTATCTCATTATACATGATAAGCGATCTTCAGCCATCTCAACCCTTGCTTTTTCATGCAAAACCATTTGCAGTCGTTTGCGGTCATCAACAGCTATCAGTCAGTCAATCACCCATTTCCACCACCCTTCTGAGTGATCCCCCCTCCCCATCCCCACCCCTCCCCACCCCTTCTCTACATAAGTGCCTGGAAACTTCCATTTCACTGTATCTGAAGAAGTGTGCATGCACACGAAAGCTCATACCAAAATAAAAACTTAGTTGGTCTTTAAGGTGCTACTGAAGGAATTTTTTTCATGTTTTGAAGGGTACACATCCTGAAAGCTAGCCCTTTTAAGTGCATATGGGCAAGTAAGACTCAGAAGTACTGCATGTAAATATATTTCCATAGAGATCAGAAGGAGTGGGGTGATTAATTTTGAAACCCAGCTCCCCTTTCCTCTTTCCAGCCTTTCGTAGCTCAGTTCTTTCCAACCATCTATTTGTGGGTGAGAGTATAGATATTCTGTATGCATCCTGCTAGATCAGTGGAAAAAGATTAAGGGATGTTTTCAAGAATTATTTTAGCCGGAACACCCAAGAGTCCAAGGTATTTTGCTGCCTGAGCCAGAACAGCAAATAGTGCACCTCATTGTCAAGATGCACAGTACCCTGAGCAGAACAAGTTATTTTGGTACCTGAGGCAGAAAATCCTGCAATAGCCTCTCTCTAGGAGTTAAAACGCAACAATAGCCTAATAAATCAAATACCATGTTTTTCCATGTATAACATGCCCCCATGGATAAGACAACCCCTATTTTTTTGGACCACAACAAAATATTTGGGGGGGGGGGGAATCGCCCAAAGTTGTTGAAGTACGGCCACCAATCATCGTCTTCACACACAATCGCCGCCAAAAGCTCACCTGCACACTCAACACAACCACAGCAGATTGAACCCCATGCCTCACCGCTGCTGTAAATAGCCCGTCCAATTTCTGCAGCCGCAGCCAATCATCAGCAGGCCTTGCTGCACGGCCAGTCACCGCTGCCAATCTCCTGCTGGCTGCTGCCATCAATCACCTGTCCCCCCTCTGTTATCTGTGTTTAAAATGACCCACAATTTTTGCCTAGTGTTTCTAATGAAAAAATATAGTCTTATACACAGACAAATATAGTACCAGTAACTAAGTTTGCTGGCCTTTCATGATATTCAAAACCACCTGCCCAGTGGAGGTGCCTGGCTGTCTAATGGTTGGGCCAGCCATGGGAACACCTCTCCCTTTGTCTCATGTGTCCTAGCTACAGAGTAGGAGGGAGGGAGGGAATGACGCTTGCTGGCGCTGACTGTAGAGAAATGGTTAATGTCACCAGCTTCTCCAGAGGCCTAATGGTCTGGGAAAAGCTGAAAGTGAGCTTTATGCAACTGAGAGGGACAGGAGATTGTGAAAAAGGATTATTACAGGCCTTGATTGTGACAGGAAATGAGCAGCTCCTACTCCCAGACTCTGCTTTTCAACTTTTCCTCTCAAGAGTCTTCACCTCCAAAGCCGACGGAGCCGCCCTTCGCCATGCCTGGCCCCAATCCCAGCGCCAGCAACGTGGGCGCCTCCGGCCGCTCGCCCAGCAAAGCCGTCGCCTCGCGGGCCCCAGGATCCACCGTCAGGCAGAGGAAAAGTGCTAGCTGTGGAACAAGGAGTGCAGGCCGTACAACTTCTGCAGGCACTGGAGGGATATGGAGATTTTATACAGAGGATTCCCTTGGCCTCAAAGTTGGTCCTGTTCCAGTTCTCGTTATGAGTCTCCTCTTTATTGCATCTGTATTCATGCTGCACATCTGGGGCAAGTACACTCGGTCATAGACTTCGCTATATCTCACCTTGAAAACTACGATTTGGACCAAAAGTATGGTAGCTTTCAGAGTTTACTGGGAGTAAAGTCATTTGAGCTGTTTCTCTAGATAAAACTCTTGATTTTTTTCCTTAATTGGTATTGCTGTTGATTGCTCTTAAACTTTCTCTAAGAAGGGTTTTTGATTCCTTTCTGTCAAAGTTTATTGCTATTTCCTATGTATAAAGTGCAAATGATTTTCATTACGATTTGTCTACATAAAAAAAAGAGTCTTCACCTCCCATTTGGGTGAGAGATGTGGGGAGTCTGAGGCTGCACACACACCAGACACATCACTTCCTCAAAGAATCCTGGGAGCTGTAGTTTACAGCTTCACAGGGCTACAGTTCCTGGCATTTTAAGCAAACTGCAGTTGCGGTTTGAGGACTTGCCCCCTGCGAGAAATGAAGACACAGTGACACATGGATTTGAGTTAATGGGTAAAATAAGGTCACAACTTTTGGTTAGAGCAAGAGAGAGGTATTGGCTTAGGCATTGGACACCCTAGCAAGCATGACCCCACCCCGCTCTGCGGGGGGTCATATCAGGTTAACACCCTGAGGGAGGAGCCTGTTGATGCAAATACAACTGAAAGCTCACCCTGGTGTCACCGGGGGTCGTGCCATGGCCCTAGCCTCAGCAGGGCATCGGACAGGATCCACGACCGCCAGATCCCTTAAGGGGATACCCCTATAAGAGGAGGGTTGGATGATGGCCACAACCAGTCTTCAAACACACCAGACGCTCCATTTTCCAATGCCTAACCGCCAAATACCGAAAGAAAGTTGTGATGAATTGCTACGAGGTAGGCGAAAAAACCAAGAGGCCGGTACCAATTAGCCAAATGGATAAAAAAAAACTCCTACCAGGCCCCTTGGGCAACTAAGGCAACCAACCGAAGTCCATAGCAAGGTCAAAGCACACACACAAATGGAAGACCTAAAGGGAGGGTGGGCGGGAGATCCGTCGGGATGCCGAAGGAGAAGGAAGATTCCCCTGCTGCCACGCCGATTTAAACGTCCGCAAAGCCCGCCCCCCAGCCGGCCCTATTGGCCAGCCAGAGGCTTGGTGCGGCAGCAGGGATTGGCTACAGCAGGGGGCCGATACACGCCCCCCTGCTTGCCGTGCGGAGCGTGTCCCGCCCGCAAAGTCTCCCCTCGTGGAGGAGGAGAGATCTTCCCAGGATTCTTTGGGGAAAGTCATCAAAAATTTATTGTATATGCAGTCTCAGGAAGGAAAAGAGAGTGAGAGCTGTCCCCAGGAGTAGTCAGTTCATAGCTACCACTTCTTTTTTGCAGTGATAGTCATGGGTTACTCATAGCAATCACCTTTTACTCCTCAGGGCATTGGCAGACTTTGAGCTCTCAAATTTCAGTAGCACACTGTGTGACGCTAAAATTTGGTGCCCCCTGCTTCTTGTGCTCCATTCCACAACACTGTTGTGGTGTCCCCTGCAGCACAGCGCCCAGTGCAGCCAAAGCCACTGCAGTTATTCTAAAACCATCTCTGCTCAGGGACACCCTACCATCAAGAACTAGAAACATATTCTCTCCCCCCCCCCTAAGTGAAAGCTGGGAATCTGGGGGTTGTGGTTCATATGGGGAGAAGGCAAGTACCCATCCCAGAGCACAAATGTTCTGTTTTGCCAATCTTTTGCTCTTTTCTTTTCCTTTTATTTTGAAATAAGCAGCCTGGAGCAGGTCAGAGGGGAAGGGAGCACAGTGGTAGCAGGCAGCTGATCAAATGTCTTCAACAGGGCAAGTGCTTGTGGAAAATGCCCTACTGTATTTACCCCATTGTTTATAACATTTCATACTTCACACTTATCACTGACTTGTTCTTGGAAGTGCTAATACCTCCAAGCAGCTCCCATTATTCTTATCATCTGCCTCCTGACTGGCAGGGGCTTTGCAGTTGGGCAGCTAAAAGGGCAAAACGATAGGGAAAGGCGAAACGGGAGGTAACCATGAAATACCAACTTGGAATGTAAATCAGATCAATCAGAGAGGCTTTCTTCCTATTCCTTGTGTCAGTCTTTTTGTTTTAAGCTGTGCTAGTCTGGAGACATTCCCAGTAAGGTTTTGCTGAGAATGTTTCCCAGAGAATGAGAATGACAGAAAAGCAGTTAGACACACATAAAGGAGGAATATGTTAAGGGTAGACAAGGATCAGAAAATGGTTTTGGAGAAATTGATTAATTGGGACTATGAAAAAGGAGTGAGGGAGTGAGAGAGAGGAATTCTAGGATCAGACGACTCCTCTGGGGAAATGGCTCAGTAGGCCCTGGCCAAAATCCTTTGGAGGTTTCTTGTTCTCAACTGCTGCTGTTGCGGTTGTTTTTAAAGCCAGAGGGGGAGCAGCAGGCATGTCTCAGAAGTAATTAATCATGTATAGCGAAGAAGAGATTCTTCAGAGAGAGCACACCAGATTAGTTCTGCCTTTCCCCCTTTTGCAACTTTCCTTTCCCTCTCCCTCCTGCCCTGTTTTGATTGACTTGCTAGCTTTCCTGCTCCTTATTTTTGAATACAGTGGTGGTGGTGGTGGTGGGGAGATTAGGTACAGTAATTCATCCACTCAGGTGTTTCTCTTTTCTTACACAGAAGGATATAAGCAGTATTTCTAGACTTTGGTGTTGAGTACATGTGAGAAAAGCAGCTTGTGGAAGACGGCGGGTAGAATGGTGGAGGGTTAGTGCTGCGTAGAGGTGAAGTGCATGAGCTGTGGTTTGGGTGTGCCCCTGATTCAAGTCTCAGCTTGCTATGATCTCTCTGGCAGGGAAGCCACAATCTCTCTCAGCCTATAATCCATATGCCAGCGCGTGGTTCTGCCGGGAGTTTGCTGTAGAAAGAGCTGAGTGCAAGGCTGCTTCCCTGAAAGTGAATTGAGACCCTTTGAGTGTACCAATTCGAATGCCCAGCCTCCCCACCCCAACCCCTTTCAAAGGACATGGTGGTGGAGTGTTCAAGCATTTGAAAGAAACCCCAAAAGGTCGTAATCATGACAAATGAATAGTAGTTCTCTTACCAGAACCACTGCAAGTGCTCTTCTGCAGGTAAGCTCCCACCATGTAACAGTGAAGGCAAGAGGGAAGAGAGCTGCTTTGGTGAATATCAGGTGCTCCGAATTACCTGTTGTCACTGTTGGCCAAACACTCATGATTCTTTTGTGTGTGTGTGTGTGTGTGTGCAGAGCAGCAGAGTGGGCTCTATATTGGGTGAGTGAGTATTGTGTCCATGACTACTAAGGGGAGAATGTGGAGCTAGGCTGGAGCACGGAAAATGGAACAGCACTTAGGTGATACCACTGTTCCTCAACATTTCCTGCTGAGCACCATTTGCAGCTGCTACACATTGCTGCCCCCCTACAATGCCCCTCATCTCTCCACAGGCGACAAGGCAGTTATTTGACATTCACAGAGGCAAAGATTATTCCTACCCTCAGTGCCATGCAGATTACAACTCAGGCCCACAGCAACTGTAGCAACCAGTAGGAAGCCAGCCGTTCTGTGTGGGGTTGCCAACTTTGTGCTCTGCCAGGGAAGGTGTACCAAGTTGGAGGTGCTACCATGTAGACAGCTGCTTCTGTTGCTCTTCTATTTCCATACAAGTGTTGAAGTCTCAGGTCAAGTTGAGCATTCATCCTGCTTGTATATTTGGACCTGGGGGGCGTGTCAAATGATGGATATCTCGAGCCATCCCAGTACTTTGCAAAAAACTTTCTCTCCTCACATATACACTAGTACTGGTGTGTTAAGCTTCTCAATTCTATATTCTACTCTGCTTGGTCATGGGGGATGTGAGCAGGGCGCTACCTTCTAGTTTTGTGACATGCTTGTGCCTTTAACCCTTTCTTTCCTTGATTTATGGTATGGGAGCATTTGGTTTAAAAAAATGATATAAGCATTTGCATTTTATTGATTAACCATAAGATTTTGATTCCTCCTTTCTCAGAACTGCTGACCTTTTTCAATTTTGATACAGTCATGTTTGGGGATGACTTCTAAGGCTGTGGCAAAGTGAATTTTCTGCATTGCCCGAAGGCAACCTATGTCTGGGAGGAGATGAGCAGGACAGCACAGGGGTTTTTTTTTTAATTTAAAAAAATCTCTACACCCAAGGACTGCCATTCAGCCAGAGGCCATTTTAACTCTGCATTCTTCACAGTAAAATAAAATAAAAATGTTTTTTAATAAAGACAAATTCACAGCACATTTTGACATTGGACTTTGAGTATGATATACTTGGTTGGGTTAAAAAACACACCTGTTTGGCAAATAAGGAATAAAATTTATAAATGCATTTCTACTTTTCCTGGGGGCTCCTGTATTTCTTGAATATGTCTCAGGTTGGTGGTTTTTTTGGCCTTAGATACTTTCAAATGTGAGGTGAAAAGTCAAAATATCTTCTCTTTCTCACACCACCCCCTCAAATTTCAACTAATTTGAGTTATATAGCATTTGCAGCTTTGACTAATTAGTCAGTCTGTTAATTGAGTAAAACATGTTTCCTATAGAATCTTATTATTAATGGAATATTTTTTCTGCAGAACTTGATTCCCTTTTACAGTGGTACCTCGGGTTACAGACGCTTCGGGTTATAGACTCTGCTAAGCCAGAAGTAGTACCTCGGGTTAAGAACTTTACCTCAGGATGAGAACAGAAATTGTGCGGTGGCGGCGGCGGGCAGCCCCATTAGCTAAAGTGGTACCTCAGGTTAAGAACGGTTTCAGGTTAAGAACGGACCTCTGGAACGAATTAAGTTCGTAACCAGAGGTACCACTGTATTTGGGAGTTTGCCCATTAGATCCTGGAGAGGCACTTGTATCTTTTAGGAATTGCCGCCATACAGTAGCAAGTTTCCTTTACACTCTTGGGGAGCTCCTGTCATGAACTCCAGGGTTTCCTTTCTTTATGCTTTATTGAGAGAAAAAGCATGACAGGCAGGGAGATCATTCAGCAGGTGGTTTCCCTCCTGGCTTCCATCTCTAGTACTTCAGCTGTCAGTGCCAGACCTAGACAGTTTGCTGTCTGAAGTGGAGCCATGGAACACACCCATCCCACTAGGGCCAAACTTTATTTGAAATGTTACTCTGTCAATTCATGCCTTCACCTATCTCCTTCATGTGCAAGTGGCCCATGTGACCCTGCTGCCTGGCAGGCTTAGACCAGTCCAGCAAAATGCGTGGAAAATAGCCATGATCTATCCATGCGTCCTACACTCACAGTCTCTTGATAGGTTCCTCCAGACTAGGGATGTAAGGAGGCAGAGATTTCTGTCCTATCGTGTGTTTACTGCAATCACCCTGTTTCTGTAGTGTTACACTTTGGCTTCTGCTGAAACCTACGTTACTCATCTCACTACTGTATCTGCTGTGGCCAAAACCAATGTAATTAATTACATGATTAACCATGTCAGTGCATTTCAGTGGAAGGGAAGCATCAGAAACAATGTAGAAAAAAAGCATTTATGTAACATTTGTGGACTAAAAAAAAACCTGTCGCGAATGCTGCTCATATTTCTTTGGTGATTTCTGTTCTTGACCTCAAACAAGCATGCGAGGTACAGGAATTTCTGCTCCCATTTCCATTTCCGATGGAATTGTACAAAAAGCACCAGATTGCAGCAGATTGACTGGATATAGTTAAAGCAGAGAGAGGCAGATTTCCCATGCTCTTCCAGTGATGTTTAATGTTTGGCAAGCAAATGTTCTCCTTTCTTGGATTAGAAAAGCATGTGTGCCCTGTATGTTAGATTGCTGGATTATCCCCATGTCATGTGAAGAGCGTGCAGAAACCTTTAGCTTACAATAGCAGCACACCCATTCAGAGTTTGCCAAAAATCCATTGTGAAGAGTCAGCGAAAAGGCTGCATGGCAGGCTTACTGTAAATCAAATTATAAAAGTATCTCTCTATGCATTAGTCCAAGCAGACCACAACTCCTGACAGACTTTCTCAGTTCTTTCCCCCATATATACATTTTATCACCAACTTGTAATTAAACTGTTTTTGAGAGGGTATAAGACAAGGAGTCAAGTTTGCATTACTTATTTTGTTGAGCTAGAGGGAAATGTACTGATGGTGTAGAGAAATTGATTGCAGGAGGGGGAGGAAGAAACAGGGTGAGATTGGCAGGTGACTGCAAGCTTCAAAGAAATGACAGCGGCGGCAGCTTCTCCCGTCCCAATTGTATACTGCACTGCAGGTACTATAAGCTAAGATGTGGGGCATGGAAAAGGCTGATCAAGGTTGGTGCAAGGATGTGGGCAAAGGAAGGGTGCTGACTGAGGGCTGTTGCATGCTCCTGAATAAGGTCCTAATGCTTTTTGTGATGTAATGTTTGTTTGGATTTTCCAAAAGATTGTTCATTCCTATAAACAATGAAGGACTGCTTTCCAGAATGTTACGATATTCTACAATCACTGCAGCACCTTAAATGCTCTGCACAAAATTATTCTGTAGTTAATTGCCCAAGGTTGCATTCTAATGCATGTTTACCTGGAAGTAAAATTCACTGAAGTATAGATGAATACAGATTTGGGTATCAATTGTGATTCCTCTTCCATTGTTTGTAATTTTTTTAGGAGGGGCTTGGAAAGGGCCCTTCTCATTCCCCTTTTATTCACATGTTATAAGGTTCCTTGACTGAAAATGCAGTTACTGTTGCAAATGAGACTGCACCATTTTTCTTCGCTTTCACACACAATCCTTTAATACAATATATTAGCGTTCCTCCCTGCCCACCCCTTCTGTATATTTTATATTGTGTGGAGTTGGGAAAGAGGAATTTTGCAGACTTAATATGAATCTTCACTTGATGTATCCCTAATGAGTCTTTGTCACTATTACTAACTCATGCTTTGGAAATGATGAGAACTGCAGAGTGATAGTTACCTTTTTAAAAATGAAAAAAATCTACTGATTATGTTTGTTTACTTGATGGGTGGGGAATATCAGAAGATGCTTTATTTAGCCTAGTATTACTTACTCTGACTGGCATCAGCTTGCTAGGATCTCACGCATGGGTTTTCTGTATAATCTACTACTTGACCCTTTTAAGGGGAGAGGCCTGTGATTCAATCTGAAACCAAATGCATGCATGGCAGGTACTCTGGCATTGAGGGATGGTCCATCCCTTGAATATTTTGAAAGGAGAGAAATTTTGAATCATAGAGTTGTAGAATTGGAAGGGTCATCTAGCTAAACCCCCTGCAATGCAGGAAAATCATTTGCCCAATGTGGGGCTCAAACGCGTGACCCTGAGATTAAGAGTCCTATGCTCTACCAACTGAGCTACCAGTAACACAGCTACTTAGTCTCTTGCTAAATAATAACACTCTTTAAGGGCACATCTAGACAAGATGCAGGAGGTCCATTATGGTATCTCATAAGGGGATTTTTTTAAAGTTAAAAGCTGTCATGGGGGGAAGCCCAGCAGTGGCAGACCTTGAGGGCTCTAATTTCTGCGACATCCCTTCCATTCTACATCATAGTCGTGGCACCCCTGCAGTGCCCCCGAGGCACTGTGCCCAGTGTGACCCAACCAGTCATGCTCGCCTAAATCTGTCTCTGAGCCCAAATTAGATCGGCGCCACAGCACTTTGGCAGAGCAATAAATGCCCTCTCAAAGCTGATGTTTTGCGCATAGCAAAAAATCTGCAGGTGCCCATGCATTGTTGCAGGCAGGAAAAGGGTTAAGGGCCTCCCTCCGCGCTGCAGTCCTGATGTGGTTCCCCCTTTGAATTTAACATCTAGTTGGACCCTAACTAACACAATTCTAGTCACGGGATTTGAGTTTCCTTGACTGAAAATTGGATATGGTCAGTTGCAATATGGCTGCAGAGTTGATGGAAGAGAGACTGATGAGAGAAAGGAGGATTGCCTGGAGGTCATCCTCTCACCTCCAATAAAGAAAAACAGAAAGGGGAAGAATATCCTGGTTCCAGCAATTGTCTAGAGGATCAAGGTAAAAGTAAAGGACCCCTAGACTGCTTCGTCCAGTCAAATTTGATTATGGGGTGCTGCGCTCATCTTTACTTTCAGGCCAAGGGAGTCAGCGTTTGTCCGCAGACAGTTTTCCCGGTCACGTGGCCAGCATGTCTAAACTGCTTCTGGTACAACGGGACACCGTGACGAGTGCCAGAGCACATGGGAACGCCATTTACCTTCCTGTCACCTATTTATCTACTTGCGCTGGTATGCTTTCGAACTGCTAGGCTGGCAGAAGCTGGGACAGAGCAACAGGAGCTCACCCCATCAAGCGGATTCGAACTGCTGACCGTATGATTGGCAAGACCAAGAGGCTCAGTGGTTTAGACCACAACGTCCCCTTGGCCAGAGGATCAGCTGCTGGAAGGCTGCTTCCCTCTCCCTTCCAAACAAATAAATGAGATACACTGTGGCTGCAGAGGTGAGGGAGAGATCATCTGGTCCCAGTCGTTGGCTAGAGGAAGAAAAAAACTTCTGGGAGGCTTCCCCATCTTCCTCTAGCAAGAAGTAAGTGGAAGACCTTCAGCTTTTGTTTGTTTTTCTTTCTTTTAAAAGTGAAACTAAAAACATCTGTGATTACTTAAGTGCAGTTAAGAGTATTCCACAGAGCCAATCATGTTGCTTTCACTGGGAGGTGGGGGTGGGATATGTGTTGTATGATTCTTAGTTTAAACTTTCACATGTGTAAAACTTGGCACTAAGAAGAGGAGGACCTTTAAACTGTAGATATTGGCAGACTTGAACTTACTCAGCTGAGAAGAAAGGAACACAATTCCACTATCCTCCTCTCTTTGCTTTCTCATTCCCTTCTGCATTCCTTACTGGGGGAGCGGGTGTTCCTGAAGTCCCTGAATCTGATATTGATTTGCTGTCAGGCCTTGGGAAAGATCCTGAAGTTTAATTTTGCCTTGTATCTTGCCCTGTGACAGGTCTGGTGCTGGAGAGGCACTAGGAAGAAAAACTTGCTTTCCTTTACAGTGAAAGGAATTATTTGCTCTGGTGCCCTGAGACAAACCATGGTTAACCACTATGCTTTGTATTTTCACTGCTGCTAATTCTTCCTCAAGGACTCCTTTCCACTCTTCTTCTTGTTAATAATCTCCCAATGCCCAGAAGCAAGCCTTTAGAAAATACATGTGTAAGAAAGGGAAGCTAGGGAATGCAATTAATATTCCTGTAATGTAACATCAGCAGCATGCACACACTGAGTAGAATATTAGAGCTATTAGTGATGAGAGTGCATGCAATATCTAGGTGGAGAATACAGTATGATTAATATGCCTCTAAGCAGCAGCCTCTCAGCTTGGGGAATTCTGTAGCATGGCCAAAATATTTCTTTCCTTTTCTTTTTCTTCTTAAATTACCTTTCTATACCAATAAAACCACTATATGTAAAAAGGCATTCATTTGCTTTTGTGCTGTCTTGTGGAATTTGTGCAAGACCTATAATGAGCATTCCGACTCCTTTAACATCTTGCATAAGAATAACAAAGTTATTTTGTTAGCCTGGATAGAGTCCGGATGGGTTAACATTGCAACCCTAACACCCAGGCTGGAGACGGTTTGTATGGAGCAGAAGTGCTCCTCTGTACCAGTCCTCCAGGTATGTTTGCAGAAAGCTCCATGGGCAGAAATGTTCCACCAGCATTCCACCAGCATTATTTCTGTTCCAGGGGTGGGACAGAGGTGGCCTAAGATCTGCTGCATCGAAAGCTCTTCCATTTTCCCCTAAGAGGCCCAGGATTGGGCCCATCAACCCATTGGTTCTTCCTTGGAAGCCAATGGGGGATTAACCTCCTACCTCATAATGGAGAAAAAGAAAAACTGTCCTCAACCCCCATCCTAGCTGCCGCAAGCAGGGCTTAATGTTACAAAAATTGGACGCCACCCCCAATCTCTGCCAAGCTGTGGCAAGATACCAAGGGGTTCCAGGCGCTCGCCCAGGGTCTGTGTTCCTTTGAGAATCAAAATGCGGCTTAGTCTGTCCTAGCTTTAAGAAAAATGATTTAGTCACATATTTACTCCTGAATTTTCACAGTCCTGGGGGATTCCTCTTGAAGTGACAATGGCTATCTTTTGTTTCATAATGACTTACATCCAACTAACCCAGCCAGGCTAGTTTGCATAACCCAGGAGAACTGCTCCAACCTGTATTTTTCCCTTCAATATCCCAAATATTAGCTAGAGTCTACATTCATTACTTTCTTTGGTTTAGGAGGGTCTCCCCCCAAAAATAAACTTGTAACATCGCTTCCTCTGCTCTGCCACCTCATCTTCACTTTCACCCCCACCCCCACCCTGGTTAGGATTGCTCCCTAGTTGTGTTTTGGGTCAATTGCTATTGCATCCATGCTTCAGGATCATAGAATTGTAGAATTGGAAGCGATCCTGAGGATCATCTAGCCCAACCCCCAGCAATGCAGGAATCTCAGCTAGATCATACATGACAGAGGACCATCCAACATGTGCTTAAAAACATCCAAGGAGGTTCAATCATAAGGAGGAATAGAGGCTACAACAGCAAGTTCAGAGCAGGCATCACTGGGAATTGCCTGGTTGCTCAATGGAGAACAATTCCATGTAAAATGGGAGGGAAGGAGTTGAAATGGTGAAATGTTGCTTGAATCTCCAGCAATGTCCATCTTTTGCTTTGTACCATGTCTTTGTGGCTCCAGCTGCAGAAGTTGAGTTGAGTTTCCCAGTGAGCTGCTTGTTTGTAGAATCCTGAGCTGGACTCTAAGGATTCCTGGAAGATCAATGTTGGCCATATGCACTTCCTACGTAGTCCGTTAGCCCTGGTGGATAGTTGTGTGTGCAAAGTGCCCTTTCAACAGAGTTCCAATCACCAATTCAAACTTCTATGCTCTAAATTCTCTACATACGACAAGAATATGTAGTCCCATGCTGCACACTGATACATAAGATGTATATTCCAAACTTGATTCTAAACATGGAATGTGTTCTTGATTCTAAACATGGAATGTACCTAAAAAAGTTTTACCTTTAGTTAAATACCGTAATGTAACCCACTACTTTCCAATGCAACTATTGTGTGTTTGTGTGCATGTTTATTCTTTTAAGACACATTATTCCTTTCTCTTTCAAACTTTAATGCTCAGGGTATAATCCAACTGAAGCTGAACTTCTCAAATTAGGTTTTCATCGGATTGACCCATTTTAAAACATAAATACAAAGCTGAAGAAGTTGGGAATATATATCAAAGAATGATATTTAATTTTTTTAACAACCTGTTTGAAAGATAACATCTGCCCTTGAACAAGAAAACATTTCTGCTGATCCTTGTTTCCAGCTTTGATCCACATCTGTTTTAAGTTTGGATGTTCTCCAGGAATTTATTCACAATACCCGTAGGCCCAACGTTTTTTAAGTCTGCTCCATACCTAGGGGATAGTGGATACTCATTAGACTTCTTACACTCTGCTGTAGATAATCATGGCCATGGGTTATACAATATACAACCCTAAAAGTGAGGAAGAATTTGGACAGTAGGTTATTCAGGTGATAAGCATGTGTCAAACAGGGCTAGCTGCTGGTTTTTGTGAGCTTATGGGCACAGTGTCCATGCCCTTGCTCTAAACACAGCTCACTTCTTTTGTAGCAGGTATCTCAGTAGGAAAGCATGCATATATTTGAAATGTGATGTGAGATAAATCACATGGTTTAGATACAGGGGCATCCAGATCCAGTCCTTTATGTAGGGAAATACACTGCACCATACATTTGAGAGGTCTAATGCAGGGGTGGTGAACTTGGCCTGGCCTGCTCTCTGTGGGCCACATTTGATGGGTGGGTGGGGCCTGTCAATCACCTGAAGCCATATGACATCAGGTGATCCAACTTCAAAGGAAGTATCTGAAATGCTACCGATTCCATGTGGAGAGTCAGCGAAAAAGGCACAGCTGTGGAGTTGCAATACATGGGTGTCGGGAAGAAGGCAACTGGGGAGCATTTGGGGAGAAGTCTGGCCTGTACAAAAGGGAAGGGCTCAGTTTTATCCAGGATGGAACTGGACTGTTGGGACAGTATAAACAGGAAGCTGGCACCACTCTAATGAGAAATAGGGCCAAGATGGGTAGGCAAAGGCAAATGAGTTAAGCAAAACAGAAAAGAATAAAGATTTGGAGAGGGGAGCAAAAGAGACTGCTTAAGGACCTAGGTGGGGGTTACGACATTTGAAAGAAGATTATACAAGAGTTTATTTGCAGGTAGGGCTTATCTGGATTGGCTACATTCAGAATTCATGTCTCCACAAACTCAACCAGTGCACCAGTGATGGTATTTAAACCTTTTCTAATGCATCAGTTCTTCTAAAGATTCCATCTACTGTTTGTTTAGACAGAAGACATGGGTTGTGTAAAAGTTCCCACAGTGAGGGAGGTTCAGTTTCTGTTGTGGCTGAGTCTATTATGCCAATATTGTTATTACGCATAGTTGAGGCTTCATTAGGTGGAGGAAGCTGAGGTTGCCTAGGAACATATATATCAGCTCCTAGCAAGTCTGGATTAGCTAGGCTTTCATTAAAGGAATTTGTAGCAAAACCTTTTACTTGGGATAAGGCATCACGAGCCCCATTACTTGCACACTTGCTGTACATAGCTGCCCATGTAATACATATTAATTACATCTTGCCACAATTTCTTTCCCGTTACCTATGCCTCCCTTGCTGAGTCACAATAGTGCAGCATACATTTCTGGGATAAATTTGGCAATGGAGTTCTGTACAATTTGTCTGAAGCAATGCAGGTCTGTGCTCATGTAATAACCATGTTAAAACTGCAGAGTATCCTTTGGTTGAGACTGCCTTCTAAGCCTTTCTTATCAGTTAAAAATGCAGAGCCAACACAGCTGCTCTCCCAGTGCCTGTCTTCCAATTAAAATATATGGCTTTTAAGTCCACATAGAAATTAAACAAATATGCTCATTGCCTGTATGTAGTGATTAACATTAACTGCTTAGCCAATTGATTTTAAAACTTTGAAACAATTCATAACAATTTAAAAACAAATTAAAGCAGACAGCTTAGTTCAAGGACAAGCAGCCTTACTCATTGCCATATTCACCTGGAAGTCCCCATAATCATAAATATCATAATTTGGTTACAAGATCTTAAAATGTGTCCAGATGCATATCAAATAGACACTTTTCCAAAATACATAGTAAATAACACCAATGCTATGTTAAAAGTGTGCTAATTGCAAAATGGGGTGTAAAGTGTGACAGTAAATGAGAAGAAATGAAATATTGGCATGTAGCCTGAAAGAAAGGAAATTGGGACCGCTGTTTAGAAATCTCTTTCAAGCATCAATTCAGAATTATTTAGAGACAGTAAGATGTGCACGAAGACTCTTGGGCAGTGAGCACTGAGAAGCCTAGGCAACTGATTGTTTATTCTCTTCGTGTGTGTGTGTGTGTGTGTGTGTGTGTGTGTATAATGCAGTACTAGTTTTCTAGAAAAAGAGGTGCTGAAACTCAGCATGAACATCTCTCTTGTTCTCTTAGAATGGCAATGGTGTCCACCTGAGAGGTGCCAGAACTGAGTTCCAGAGAGTTCTAGCTGAAAAAAGCCTTATATATATTTATATATTTATTCTACACACACACACACACACACACACACACACACACACACACACACACTTCCTATTAGAGAAGCCAAAAAATAGCATTCAACCCTGATTTTGATGTTTTGTTGATAAATAGCTTTTACACTAGCTGCTGTAGTTTCTAGTATCTGCGTACTGCTCAGTTTTGTTCTTCATTCGGTTAGTGTGACTCCCCGAGTGGAGAAATCACATGAGTCACATTGCTTCAAGCAGAACCTTAAGATGGGACCACAATTTTATGTTCAATTTATATACAGTATAACCAAGTCCATGGGCGATCTGTAGTTTTATTTTTCCCTATAACACTTGTATGTTGTGATATCAAGTTGCAGTTTTTGCAGATGAGGTTTGCAATCGACAATTTCTCCCCTAGAGTTATAATGCAGCATTTTAAAAGTTTTACAAGAACATCTTTGTTTACTTGCTAATTATTAACATTATTGAAATGACGGGTAACCTGTGTCCTTTTCAGATAACATTATCACATCTTCATCTTCACAACTGTCAGTGTGCTTCTTGTGTATTTCATGGTCTCCTGTCACATCAGGTTGTTGCACAACTCAATGCCCTGTCACATCGGTGTTGTTGTATTATGGCAGAGATTGCTCCCATCTGCATGTACTCTTTGGCCCATTCCCTCCTCTGCCTTGTTTCCTTGAACATGGACACTATGAGGACATGTGTATTTCCTTTCTCCAGGTAACAATTGCTGCAAGAGATCTACAGCAAGATGGGGGATGGGAGAGAATTGTGCAGGTATGGGTTCTTTCATCATTTTGTGATCATTTTTCGTTTTCCATAATGTGATGATGCATACGAGCCAATGTAATACTCATAGCTCTCAGCTACGGATGAGGAAGGACAGATTGGCAATTGCTCCTGAGCTAGATCAATGTGAACAGTGTTTATTTTATAGATTAAACATACATTAATGCTATCCATTATTTTACAGTAACTTATCAGTTGAATAAACAAACCAAAAACCGCACAAAAATGTAATCAGTCCACTGTTGATTATATGGCAAATGTATCAGTTGTCTGTCTCTAGTTGGATAGCCAAAGCCAGATTAAGATAGTTGGGAGTCCTGGTGCAGTTCTCAACAATAAAGCCCCATTCTCCCAAAAACAGAATACATGAATTTAAGTACCAAAAATGAACTCATGTGGCATCTGAAAGACTAATGAATTTATTATGGCATAAGCTTCTGTTGACGACCAAAAAAATATGTAGTGTTTCACAACTTGCAGCAAAATGCAAACAGAAAGCACTTTGCTAATCTTCATAAACAAAAATGAAAATACTCTGAGCACGTGCAGTTTCACATTCTAACTCACTTTCACTTATTATTGTTTTTGCTTACTCCCTTGGGCTAGTCAACAATTCTCAGCCTAGTCTACCTCACATGGCTGTTGTGAAGATATCGAAGGACATATAAAATGGTGGCAAAGTGGGACTTGATGCTTGTAGATGTCAGATTTTGTTTCCATTTACCCTAGTGCTACATCTTAGTGCTACGAGGAGCCACCTTTTTCTGCCCCCTCATAAATTAGTATCGCTCCAAGGCTTTAACCAATCTTAATCTGGTTAGATTGCAGCATTCTCTAGATGCAGATATCCCACTTAGATATAAAATCACAAAATATGCAGCAAACCTAAACATGAAAATATAGTCTGTAAAACTTTAAAATGTGCCCTTTAAAGCTAGTTCCAAAATATCCCCTTAAAATGTGCCTTCCTACTTCCCCCCCCCCGCATAGAAAAAAGACCATATGTTTGGTATGTTACAAATTGTTTGCTTGCAAACTCTCCAATGGTCAGATTCATGTGCTCCAGAACACAGGGAGTAAAACTTAGTTAAAAAATGGTGAAAGTTCCTAAATTACTGGTATATGAACGCAAGTGTGGCTTGTGAGAGCCATGCTAACTGAGCTACAGCTACCAGCTCAAACTTCTTCACATGTTAAGCTTCTCAGGGAGGCTAGGAGACAACAGTAGGGCTGATTACCTAGTCCCTCCCAAGGTGAACTACACCTGGCAGGACAGCTGACTCTATGATCTTAACCCCTTCATGGATTTATTACACTTAAGCACATTAGTTATATGAAACTGGTTATCCCACACATTTTTCTTAGCCAGTCTAAATAAAAAGAAAACTTTACAGGGCAAAGTACTTGTTGGGGCTGTATTTACTACAACGTGAGATAATACATACAACTAACCCCACAACCTTTTCTCCCTGGTCAATAAATATACAGTATGTAGTAGGCACTACCGGTAAATGAAGTTGACACTAAGGTATTTCTCTTTCCCCCCAATATTCAGCATTTCAGGAGGAATCTGCACTATCCATCTTTTTCTAGGATGTCACTCAAGGCTGATTCTTAGATTCATTTTTAACACAATATAGTCTTGGGGCAGGAGAGCTGTACCTTTTCAATTTTGCATGAGGAACTGTTTATGGGCAATAGTTTAACCCCCTCCCCACCTGATAACTAGGAGTGTTTTAAAAATGTGTTTGTTCTAAGGTCTAATGAATCCAGGAGCACAAGTTTGAATTGGGTGTTACTTCCAACAAATGTCTCCCCTCCTATGTGAAATAAGATGAGACACCATTACATTACATGAGATAACAATACCATTTCAATGGGACAATGAATTGGCCCTCAATGGTAGGCTTGTAAATCTATTTTATATCTCATCAGTTCATTACTCACACTTGATAGCTTTTACCTGAATGTGTGAATTACCTTCATTAGAAAGTTATAAGAAACCTCTAGTGTTTTGTTTTGTTTTGTAAACTGGTGCCTCTTTCACATGTATGACTAATCTATCATTTGATATTGCAGGTGTAAAGCTATGAACCTGCATGTGTGAACAGGACCTCTGACATGGTAACTTTTTGTTTTTTCTTGTGGGGAATATAATATTTGACACCAATTGCTCCACATGTGAAACTGAGGCAACAAAGGCCCAATATGAGGACCCAATCACATCAAAAACTAACGCATCCCTTTACTGCAGTATATATTAGCAGGAAAATACATTTCCCTAGAATTTGTTCCAGAAAAGCATCTGGGGAAAGTGTTAGGGAAACATACCTGCCAGGGAATTAACAGTACTGTATACAAATATCCCTAAACAGAAAAATGCACGGTAGAATCTCAGAGAGCATGCTTAGGGTCTTCTGGAAAAGGTCTTCTTGATATGCAGAAGTAATTTTTGAAAAATTGCCTCTCTCATCTTGGCAATAGTTGCCAGAGGCAAAGCCAAGTTGAACATATGATGCAGAATTGAAAACTGAAAAGAAGACCATCTTACAATAGTCACATGTTTCTACCATAGGGAATGGACCATTGAGACTGACCTTTAAAAAAATCATTCTCTTGGTTTGGGTTTTTTATTTGTACTAGTAGGCAGCCTTTAATTCAGTGATGAGCTAGTTACCTGTGGTACTCCAGGGGCTGTTGGACTCCATCTCAGTCCTAGCCAGCATGACCAGTGGTCAGGGATGATGCAACATCTGGAGACCTACAGATTTTCCACCCTTGCTTTAATTGTACTGTGCATATGTACCAGGCCTGAAAGGCTCTTAGGATATAAAGGAGGTTGCCAGATCACAAACCAGTAAACCTGAAGATACTTGGTCATAATTTTAAACCCTAGTGTTTTCATTGAGACTAAATACAGTCATACCTCGGGTTGCAAACATGATCCGTGCGGGAGGCACATTCGCAACCCGCAGTGTTTGCAACCCGCAGTGCTGCGTCTGCGCACGCACGTGATGCGATTTGGCGCTTCTGCGCATGCGCATGACATCATTTTGTGGTTCTGCGCATGCGCATGCACTGGAACCCGGAAGTAACCCATTCCGGTACTTCTGGGTTCGGCGCAGAGCGCAACCTGAAGATACACAACATAACCCGAGGTATGACTGTAAGCTTAAACCTTTGCATTTTGGCTTAACTGATTTGTAAAGTGAAGCCCCACTCCCATCCACTAGAAACCATGAAAACTGGACTACATATACCTCAAACAAACAAACAAACAAACAAACAAACAAACAGCTTTTTTGGCCTTCTTTCTGGCTAGTTGGCTGTCATTGCTCACAGGCTTTCAATCGTATCTTGAACTATAAAGTTGGGGGGGATCTTTTAAAAGAACTGAGCTCTTCAGGAAAATATACCGGTAGTTCTATTTCATTTGTGATCTCTGTGAAATCCCACATTTAGCTTCTGTACCATATGTATCAATATAAAGATGAGCACCAGAAGAACAACAGTTACAGGTCTGCAATGTTCCTCTTCAGAATTAGATTCACCTCCCTGTGCCCCAACATGTGCATATACTGTACAAACTTACTTTATTACATAAAAATGAGACAAAATGGGGGGGGCACTTTGGAGAACGAAAGAAAATTATCTCTAGTACATGCTACTGAGAGAAGACTCTGGATGCCATGTTCTTCCATAGAACATAAATTGTGGTCACAAAACCGTAATGCACATTTCTGACATTATTTATTTATTGCATTTGTCTATCATCCGTCCTGCCAAATTCTCTGGGCAGTTTATGTGAACAATAAAATACAAATTGCTTACAATGGAAAATGAATTATAATGACCATAATGAAATAGCTACCTTTCTAATGACTAAAATTCAAATTCGAATAGTACTTTCCTGTGTTGTATATAGCATTTCTATTCACAGATTCAATCTTTCTAGGTCCATTGTAAAAATGTACTTAGGTGAGAGGTAGGTTTGCCACAGTGGCATCCCAGAGAAAATATGCACCTTAAAA